>NW_028295400.1:0-367018 GCF_964341445.2 Mesoplodon mirus | reverse complement strand
GGACCCGAAACGCAAACACTGGCTTTTCACTACGGCCCTGGGTTTCCATGCAGAAAGCTGGGTGGGCAGCAGCTTCCATGGGGCATTTTGGCTGTGCTCCTTTAGTTTAACGAGGGTAGGTCTTTCCGGACTCCTAGGACATGAGCACCAGTTTCCTTACAAGAACACTCAGGAATCCAGGCTCCAGTGGGCCTGTGGAGCAGCACCCAGCCCCGTAGGTCCTTCAGCGCACCCCCGTGGATGGTCAGTGAAGCGCCACACACTGCACTCTTCCCTGGGAGAGCTAGATATCCTCCGCTCTGCCACAGCTTCAGAAAGACGTTCCTAGCCAGTCCAGCAGGTCAAAAACACTCTTGTTGCCGGGATTGTAGTCCCTGCAGGCGTGCCTGCGAGAGGCAAATGAGCTTTCTCGAAAGAAGCAGGGTGCTTCCGGTTCCTGAGTAAGCTTCCCTGCCCAGCTTTAGGGCGAAAGGGAAACTCAGTGTCCACACGAGACTCGAAAATCGCCCTGGTGGGCCGTGCCGATTGGAAGGCGTGCAGCACTTTGCCTGAGGCATGACTTGCTGTTCTGCTTTCGTTTTCGGTGGTGCGCCTTTAAGGACTCCTAAGACCGTCGTGTCAGCACCCGTGTCCGTCCAAGAACACTGAGTACCGCCAGGCTCCTAGGGCCCGCTTGAGCGTCATCCAGCCCCGAGGGCCCTTAGGTGTACGCCTGCTTACGCCGAGTGTAGGGCAACATACTGCACTCTTCCTTGGGAGAGACAGATTTCCTCAGCTCTCCAACAGCTTCTGTTTCAAGGTTGTATCCAGTCCAACATGACAAGGAAGTTGGCTCCCTCGCCTTACCTGAGCTCTACCTCGAAAAACACTCTGCTTAGCGCTCCTTGTCGGACCTCAAACCTGCAGTCACCTTACCTAAGGAAAAAGTCAGGCTGGGTTCCACTGCAACGGACGCACAGTTCTTCGTGGAACGCTGCAGGCTTTTGGAAGATGCACAGGCCCCTAGGCCGACCTGGGGCTTTCGAAAAGTTAGGCAGTTCCCTACAAGCCGAAAACCCTGCAGAGAAAAGTTGATTTAGGGAAGGGGTCAGTGGGTAGCTTGTGTCTCTTCTGACTTCGTCGGAATACCAGGTGCGTAAGCAGTGCGTCCACCTCGAATGGGGGGCCTGATATCACAAGCCTTGTTCTTCCCCGCTGGACAGCGCCATGCGTGAGCCCTTGACGCTTCCGGGTGATAGTGCGTTTGCCGGCTTACTAGTCAGTGCAGGCATGGCACTGAGTAAAAAATGAGTTTCCTCGAAAGAAATAGGGTACTACGGCTTCCTGGGTGGGAGCTCTCCCTGCCCTGCTTTATAGCGAAAGGGAGACTCAACATGAACGCTCGCCTCGACGTGTGGCCCTGCTTTGCCATGCAGAAGGGGAGGCGTGCGGCACCTTCTATGACACCCACGTCGCAGCTCTGCTTTACTTTAAAGGCAGTAAGCTGTAAAGGCCTCCTAGGACCCTCGCGTCCGCACACGATTCTGTATAAGAACACGGAGTAACTGCAGGCTCCTAGTGGCCTGGTGAGCCTCATCCAGTCGCGAAGATCCTTAGCTGTACCCCTCTGTAGCTGAGTGTAGGCCAACATATTGAACTCGTACGTCGGAGAGCTAGACCGCCTCCGGTGCCAGACGGATTCAGTAACACGGTTGTAGCACTTCCAGCATTCAGTGCCGGTCGGCCTCATTGCCCTGTCAGAGCGATACTGAGAGAGACACTCTGCTTAGCATTCCTTCTAGGTCTTGTTACCTGCAGTCACCCTACCTCAAGGAAAAACTCGGGTTGAGTTCCACTGCAACTAAAAATCAGTTCTTCGTGGAACACAGCAGGCTTTTGGAAGATGCACAGGCCCCTAGGCTGACCCACGGCATTCTTTCCTTTAGGCCACGCCCTACCCGCAGAACACGCTGTATCGAGAAGTTGATTTAGGGAAGGGCCCACTGAGTGAGTACCATGTGTCTCTTTTGAAGTTTTCGAAACAATAGGTACTGAGGCTTCCTGTCAACCTCGAAATGGGGGCCTGAGGGCACAGGCCTTTTTTCCCCAATGTTGACAATTACATTCGGGCAGCCTGGAAGCTTCTGCAAAAACACTTGTGTTTCCAGGATTCTAGTCATTTCATGCAGGGCTCGGATAGGAAGCTGACTTTTCTCCAAGAGACAGGGTGCCTCCGTTTCCTGGCTGGGATATTATCCTGCCCTGTGTTTTTTCTTATTTGGGTGTACGCGCACCTCTCACGGTTGTGGCCTCTCCCATTGCGGAGCGCCGGCCCCTGAGGCTTAGGTTCAGCGGCTAAGGCTCACGGGTCCGGCACTACGGCAGCATGTGGGATCTTCCCGGATCGGGGTACGAACCCGTGTCTCCTGCATCGGCAGGCTGACTTTCAACTACCGTTCCACAAAGAGAGCCTGACCCTGCTTTAGAGCTAAAGGGACCCGAAACGCAAACACTGGCTTTTCACTACGGCCCTGGGTTTCCATGCAGAAAGCTGGGTGGGCAGCAGCTTCCATGGGGCATTTTGGCTGTGCTCCTCTAGTTTAACGAGGGTAGGTCTTTCCGGACTCCTAGGACATGAGCACCAGTTTCCTTACAAGAACACTCAGGAATCCAGGCTCCAGTGGGCCTGTGGAGCAGCACCCAGCCCCGTAGGTCCTTCAGCGCACCCCCGTGTATGGTCAGTGAAGCGCCACACACTGCACTCTTCCCTGGGAGAGCTAGATATCCTCCGCTCTGCCACAGCTTCAGAAAGACGTTCCTAGCCAGTCCAGCAGGTCAAAAACACTCTTGTTGCCGGGATTGTAGTCCCTGCAGGCGTGCCTGCGAGAGGCAAATGAGCTTTCTCGAAAGAAGCAGGGTGCTTCCGGTTCCTGAGTAAGCTTCCCTGCCCAGCTTTAGGGCGAAAGGGAAACTCAGTGTCCACACGAGACTCGAAAACCGCCCTGGTGGGCCGTGCCGATTGGAAGGCGTGCAGCACTTTGCCTGAGGCATGACTTGCTGTTCTGCTTTCGTTTTCGGTGGTGCGCCTTTAAGGACTCCTAAGACCGTCGTGTCAGCACCCGTGTCCGTCCAAGAACACTGAGTACCGCCAGGCTCCTAGGGCCCGCTTGAGCGTCATCCAGCCCCGAGGGCCCTTAGGTGTACGCCTGCTTACGCCGAGTGTAGGGCAACATACTGCACTCTTCCTTGGGAGAGACAGATTTCCTCAGCTCTCCAACAGCTTCTGTTTCAAGGTTGTATCCAGTCCAACATGACAAGGAAGTTGGCTCCCTCGCCTTACCTGAGCTCTACCTCGAAAAACACTCTGCTTAGCGCTCCTTGTCGGACCTCAAACCTGCAGTCACCTTACCTAAGGAAAAAGTCAGGCTGGGTTCCACTGCAACGGACGCACAGTTCTTCGTGGAACGCTGCAGGCTTTTGGAAGATGCACAGGCCCCTAGGCCGACCTGGGGCTTTCGAAAAGTTAGGCAGTTCCCTACAAGCCGAAAACCCTGCAGAGAAAAGTTGATTTAGGGAAGGGGTCAGTGGGTAGCTTGTGTCTCTTCTGACTTCGTCGGAATACCAGGTGCGTAAGCAGTGCGTCCACCTCGAATGGGGGGCCTGATATCACAAGCCTTGTTCTTCCCCGCTGGACAGCGCCATGCGTGAGCCCTTGACGCTTCCGGGTGATAGTGCGTTTGCCGGCTTACTAGTCAGTGCAGGCATGGCACTGAGTAAAAAATGAGTTTCCTCGAAAGAAATAGGGTACTACGGCTTCCTGGGTGGGAGCTCTCCCTGCCCTGCTTTATAGCGAAAGGGAGACTCAACATGAACGCTCGCCTCGACGTGTGGCCCTGCTTTGCCATGCAGAAGGGGAGGCGTGCGGCACCTTCTATGACACCCACGTCGCAGCTCTGCTTTACTTTAAAGGCAGTAAGCTGTAAAGGCCTCCTAGGACCCTCGCGTCCGCACACGATTCTGTATAAGAACACGGAGTAACTGCAGGCTCCTAGTGGCCTGGTGAGCCTCATCCAGTCGCGAAGATCCTTAGCTGTACCCCTCTGTAGCTGAGTGTAGGCCAACATATTGAACTCGTACGTCGGAGAGCTAGACCGCCTCCGGTGCCAGACGGATTCAGTAACACGGTTGTAGCACTTCCAGCATTCAGTGCCGGTCGGCCTCATTGCCCTGTCAGAGCGATACTGAGAGAGACACTCTGCTTAGCATTCCTTCTAGGTCTTGTTACCTGCAGTCACCCTACCTCAAGGAAAAACTCGGGTTGAGTTCCACTGCAACTAAAAATCAGTTCTTCGTGGAACACAGCAGGCTTTTGGAAGATGCACAGGCCCCTAGGCTGACCCACGGCATTCTTTCCTTTAGGCCACGCCCTACCCGCAGAACACGCTGTATCGAGAAGTTGATTTAGGGAAGGGCCCACTGAGTGAGTACCATGTGTCTCTTTTGAAGTTTTCGAAACAATAGGTACTGAGGCTTCCTGTCAACCTCGAAATGGGGGCCTGAGGGCACAGGCCTTTTTTCCCCAATGTTGACAATTACATTCGGGCAGCCTGGAAGCTTCTGCAAAAACACTTGTGTTTCCAGGATTCTAGTCATTTCATGCAGGGCTCGGATAGGAAGCTGACTTTTCTCCAAGAGACAGGGTGCCTCCGTTTCCTGGCTGGGATATTATCCTGCCCTGTGTTTTTTCTTATTTGGGTGTACGCGCACCTCTCACGGTTGTGGCCTCTCCCATTGCGGAGCGCCGGCCCCTGAGGCTTAGGTTCAGCGGCTAAGGCTCACGGGTCCGGCACTACGGCAGCATGTGGGATCTTCCCGGATCGGGGTACGAACCCGTGTCTCCTGCATCGGCAGGCTGACTTTCAACTACCGTTCCACAAAGAGAGCCTGACCCTGCTTTAGAGCTAAAGGGACCCGAAACGCAAACACTGGCTTTTCACTACGGCCCTGGGTTTCCATGCAGAAAGCTGGGTGGGCAGCAGCTTCCATGGGGCATTTTGGCTGTGCTCCTTTAGTTTAACGAGGGTAGGTCTTTCCGGACTCCTAGGACATGAGCACCAGTTTCCTTACAAGAACACTCAGGAATCCAGGCTCCAGTGGGCCTGTGGAGCAGCACCCAGCCCCGTAGGTCCTTCAGCGCACCCCCGTGGATGGTCAGTGAAGCGCCACACACTGCACTCTTCCCTGGGAGAGCTAGATATCCTCCGCTCTGCCACAGCTTCAGAAAGACGTTCCTAGCCAGTCCAGCAGGTCAAAAACACTCTTGTTGCCGGGATTGTAGTCCCTGCAGGCGTGCCTGCGAGAGGCAAATGAGCTTTCTCGAAAGAAGCAGGGTGCTTCCGGTTCCTGAGTAAGCTTCCCTGCCCAGCTTTAGGGCGAAAGGGAAACTCAGTGTCCACACGAGACTCGAAAATCGCCCTGGTGGGCCGTGCCGATTGGAAGGCGTGCAGCACTTTGCCTGAGGCATGACTTGCTGTTCTGCTTTCGTTTTCGGTGGTGCGCCTTTAAGGACTCCTAAGACCGTCGTGTCAGCACCCGTGTCCGTCCAAGAACACTGAGTACCGCCAGGCTCCTAGGGCCCGCTTGAGCGTCATCCAGCCCCGAGGGCCCTTAGGTGTACGCCTGCTTACGCCGAGTGTAGGGCAACATACTGCACTCTTCCTTGGGAGAGACAGATTTCCTCAGCTCTCCAACAGCTTCTGTTTCAAGGTTGTATCCAGTCCAACATGACAAGGAAGTTGGCTCCCTCGCCTTACCTGAGCTCTACCTCGAAAAACACTCTGCTTAGCGCTCCTTGTCGGACCTCAAACCTGCAGTCACCTTACCTAAGGAAAAAGTCAGGCTGGGTTCCACTGCAACGGACGCACAGTTCTTCGTGGAACGCTGCAGGCTTTTGGAAGATGCACAGGCCCCTAGGCCGACCTGGGGCTTTCGAAAAGTTAGGCAGTTCCCTACAAGCCGAAAACCCTGCAGAGAAAAGTTGATTTAGGGAAGGGGTCAGTGGGTAGCTTGTGTCTCTTCTGACTTCGTCGGAATACCAGGTGCGTAAGCAGTGCGTCCACCTCGAATGGGGGGCCTGATATCACAAGCCTTGTTCTTCCCCGCTGGACAGCGCCATGCGTGAGCCCTTGACGCTTCCGGGTGATAGTGCGTTTGCCGGCTTACTAGTCAGTGCAGGCATGGCACTGAGTAAAAAATGAGTTTCCTCGAAAGAAATAGGGTACTACGGCTTCCTGGGTGGGAGCTCTCCCTGCCCTGCTTTATAGCGAAAGGGAGACTCAACATGAACGCTCGCCTCGACGTGTGGCCCTGCTTTGCCATGCAGAAGGGGAGGCGTGCGGCACCTTCTATGACACCCACGTCGCAGCTCTGCTTTACTTTAAAGGCAGTAAGCTGTAAAGGCCTCCTAGGACCCTCGCGTCCGCACACGATTCTGTATAAGAACACGGAGTAACTGCAGGCTCCTAGTGGCCTGGTGAGCCTCATCCAGTCGCGAAGATCCTTAGCTGTACCCCTCTGTAGCTGAGTGTAGGCCAACATATTGAACTCGTACGTCGGAGAGCTAGACCGCCTCCGGTGCCAGACGGATTCAGTAACACGGTTGTAGCACTTCCAGCATTCAGTGCCGGTCGGCCTCATTGCCCTGTCAGAGCGATACTGAGAGAGACACTCTGCTTAGCATTCCTTCTAGGTCTTGTTACCTGCAGTCACCCTACCTCAAGGAAAAACTCGGGTTGAGTTCCACTGCAACTAAAAATCAGTTCTTCGTGGAACACAGCAGGCTTTTGGAAGATGCACAGGCCCCTAGGCTGACCCACGGCATTCTTTCCTTTAGGCCACGCCCTACCCGCAGAACACGCTGTATCGAGAAGTTGATTTAGGGAAGGGCCCACTGAGTGAGTACCATGTGTCTCTTTTGAAGTTTTCGAAACAATAGGTACTGAGGCTTCCTGTCAACCTCGAAATGGGGGCCTGAGGGCACAGGCCTTTTTTCCCCAATGTTGACAATTACATTCGGGCAGCCTGGAAGCTTCTGCAAAAACACTTGTGTTTCCAGGATTCTAGTCATTTCATGCAGGGCTCGGATAGGAAGCTGACTTTTCTCCAAGAGACAGGGTGCCTCCGTTTCCTGGCTGGGATATTATCCTGCCCTGTGTTTTTTCTTATTTGGGTGTACGCGCACCTCTCACGGTTGTGGCCTCTCCCATTGCGGAGCGCCGGCCCCTGAGGCTTAGGTTCAGCGGCTAAGGCTCACGGGTCCGGCACTACGGCAGCATGTGGGATCTTCCCGGATCGGGGTACGAACCCGTGTCTCCTGCATCGGCAGGCTGACTTTCAACTACCGTTCCACAAAGAGAGCCTGACCCTGCTTTAGAGCTAAAGGGACCCGAAACGCAAACACTGGCTTTTCACTACGGCCCTGGGTTTCCATGCAGAAAGCTGGGTGGGCAGCAGCTTCCATGGGGCATTTTGGCTGTGCTCCTTTAGTTTAACGAGGGTAGGTCTTTCCGGACTCCTAGGACATGAGCACCAGTTTCCTTACAAGAACACTCAGGAATCCAGGCTCCAGTGGGCCTGTGGAGCAGCACCCAGCCCCGTAGGTCCTTCAGCGCACCCCCGTGTATGGTCAGTGAAGCGCCACACACTGCACTCTTCCCTGGGAGAGCTAGATATCCTCCGCTCTGCCACAGCTTCAGAAAGACGTTCCTAGCCAGTCCAGCAGGTCAAAAACACTCTTGTTGCCGGGATTGTAGTCCCTGCAGGCGTGCCTGCGAGAGGCAAATGAGCTTTCTCGAAAGAAGCAGGGTGCTTCCGGTTCCTGAGTAAGCTTCCCTGCCCAGCTTTAGGGCGAAAGGGAAACTCAGTGTCCACACGAGACTCGAAAATCGCCCTGGTGGGCCGTGCCGATTGGAAGGCGTGCAGCACTTTGCCTGAGGCATGACTTGCTGTTCTGCTTTCGTTTTCGGTGGTGCGCCTTTAAGGACTCCTAAGACCGTCGTGTCAGCACCCGTGTCCGTCCAAGAACACTGAGTACCGCCAGGCTCCTAGGGCCCGCTTGAGCGTCATCCAGCCCCGAGGGCCCTTAGGTGTACGCCTGCTTACGCCGAGTGTAGGGCAACATACTGCACTCTTCCTTGGGAGAGACAGATTTCCTCAGCTCTCCAACAGCTTCTGTTTCAAGGTTGTATCCAGTCCAACATGACAAGGAAGTTGGCTCCCTCGCCTTACCTGAGCTCTACCTCGAAAAACACTCTGCTTAGCGCTCCTTGTCGGACCTCAAACCTGCAGTCACCTTACCTAAGGAAAAAGTCAGGCTGGGTTCCACTGCAACGGACGCACAGTTCTTCGTGGAACGCTGCAGGCTTTTGGAAGATGCACAGGCCCCTAGGCCGACCTGGGGCTTTCGAAAAGTTAGGCAGTTCCCTACAAGCCGAAAACCCTGCAGAGAAAAGTTGATTTAGGGAAGGGGTCAGTGGGTAGCTTGTGTCTCTTCTGACTTCGTCGGAATACCAGGTGCGTAAGCAGTGCGTCCACCTCGAATGGGGGGCCTGATATCACAAGCCTTGTTCTTCCCCGCTGGACAGCGCCATGCGTGAGCCCTTGACGCTTCCGGGTGATAGTGCGTTTGCCGGCTTACTAGTCAGTGCAGGCATGGCACTGAGTAAAAAATGAGTTTCCTCGAAAGAAATAGGGTACTACGGCTTCCTGGGTGGGAGCTCTCCCTGCCCTGCTTTATAGCGAAAGGGAGACTCAACATGAACGCTCGCCTCGACGTGTGGCCCTGCTTTGCCATGCAGAAGGGGAGGCGTGCGGCACCTTCTATGACACCCACGTCGCAGCTCTGCTTTACTTTAAAGGCAGTAAGCTGTAAAGGCCTCCTAGGACCCTCGCGTCCGCACACGATTCTGTATAAGAACACGGAGTAACTGCAGGCTCCTAGTGGCCTGGTGAGCCTCATCCAGTCGCGAAGATCCTTAGCTGTACCCCTCTGTAGCTGAGTGTAGGCCAACATATTGAACTCGTACGTCGGAGAGCTAGACCGCCTCCGGTGCCAGACGGATTCAGTAACACGGTTGTAGCACTTCCAGCATTCAGTGCCGGTCGGCCTCATTGCCCTGTCAGAGCGATACTGAGAGAGACACTCTGCTTAGCATTCCTTCTAGGTCTTGTTACCTGCAGTCACCCTACCTCAAGGAAAAACTCGGGTTGAGTTCCACTGCAACTAAAAATCAGTTCTTCGTGGAACACAGCAGGCTTTTGGAAGATGCACAGGCCCCTAGGCTGACCCACGGCATTCTTTCCTTTAGGCCACGCCCTACCCGCAGAACACGCTGTATCGAGAAGTTGATTTAGGGAAGGGCCCACTGAGTGAGTACCATGTGTCTCTTTTGAAGTTTTCGAAACAATAGGTACTGAGGCTTCCTGTCAACCTCGAAATGGGGGCCTGAGGGCACAGGCCTTTTTTCCCCAATGTTGACAATTACATTCGGGCAGCCTGGAAGCTTCTGCAAAAACACTTGTGTTTCCAGGATTCTAGTCATTTCATGCAGGGCTCGGATAGGAAGCTGACTTTTCTCCAAGAGACAGGGTGCCTCCGTTTCCTGGCTGGGATATTATCCTGCCCTGTGTTTTTTCTTATTTGGGTGTACGCGCACCTCTCACGGTTGTGGCCTCTCCCATTGCGGAGCGCCGGCCCCTGAGGCTTAGGTTCAGCGGCTAAGGCTCACGGGTCCGGCACTACGGCAGCATGTGGGATCTTCCCGGATCGGGGTACGAACCCGTGTCTCCTGCATCGGCAGGCTGACTTTCAACTACCGTTCCACAAAGAGAGCCTGACCCTGCTTTAGAGCTAAAGGGACCCGAAACGCAAACACTGGCTTTTCACTACGGCCCTGGGTTTCCATGCAGAAAGCTGGGTGGGCAGCAGCTTCCATGGGGCATTTTGGCTGTGCTCCTTTAGTTTAACGAGGGTAGGTCTTTCCGGACTCCTAGGACATGAGCACCAGTTTCCTTACAAGAACACTCAGGAATCCAGGCTCCAGTGGGCCTGTGGAGCAGCACCCAGCCCCGTAGGTCCTTCAGCGCACCCCCGTGTATGGTCAGTGAAGCGCCACACACTGCACTCTTCCCTGGGAGAGCTAGATATCCTCCGCTCTGCCACAGCTTCAGAAAGACGTTCCTAGCCAGTCCAGCAGGTCAAAAACACTCTTGTTGCCGGGATTGTAGTCCCTGCAGGCGTGCCTGCGAGAGGCAAATGAGCTTTCTCGAAAGAAGCAGGGTGCTTCCGGTTCCTGAGTAAGCTTCCCTGCCCAGCTTTAGGGCGAAAGGGAAACTCAGTGTCCACACGAGACTCGAAAACCGCCCTGGTGGGCCGTGCCGATTGGAAGGCGTGCAGCACTTTGCCTGAGGCATGACTTGCTGTTCTGCTTTCGTTTTCGGTGGTGCGCCTTTAAGGACTCCTAAGACCGTCGTGTCAGCACCCGTGTCCGTCCAAGAACACTGAGTACCGCCAGGCTCCTAGGGCCCGCTTGAGCGTCATCCAGCCCCGAGGGCCCTTAGGTGTACGCCTGCTTACGCCGAGTGTAGGGCAACATACTGCACTCTTCCTTGGGAGAGACAGATTTCCTCAGCTCTCCAACAGCTTCTGTTTCAAGGTTGTATCCAGTCCAACATGACAAGGAAGTTGGCTCCCTCGCCTTACCTGAGCTCTACCTCGAAAAACACTCTGCTTAGCGCTCCTTGTCGGACCTCAAACCTGCAGTCACCTTACCTAAGGAAAAAGTCAGGCTGGGTTCCACTGCAACGGACGCACAGTTCTTCGTGGAACGCTGCAGGCTTTTGGAAGATGCACAGGCCCCTAGGCCGACCTGGGGCTTTCGAAAAGTTAGGCAGTTCCCTACAAGCCGAAAACCCTGCAGAGAAAAGTTGATTTAGGGAAGGGGTCAGTGGGTAGCTTGTGTCTCTTCTGACTTCGTCGGAATACCAGGTGCGTAAGCAGTGCGTCCACCTCGAATGGGGGGCCTGATATCACAAGCCTTGTTCTTCCCCGCTGGACGGCGCCATGCGTGAGCCCTTGACGCTTCCGGGTGATAGTGCGTTTGCCGGCTTACTAGTCAGTGCAGGCATGGCACTGAGTAAAAAATGAGTTTCCTCGAAAGAAATAGGGTACTACGGCTTCCTGGGTGGGAGCTCTCCCTGCCCTGCTTTATAGCGAAAGGGAGACTCAACATGAACGCTCGCCTCGACGTGTGGCCCTGCTTTGCCATGCAGAAGGGGAGGCGTGCGGCACCTTCTATGACACCCACGTCGCAGCTCTGCTTTACTTTAAAGGCAGTAAGCTGTAAAGGCCTCCTAGGACCCTCGCGTCCGCACACGATTCTGTATAAGAACACGGAGTAACTGCAGGCTCCTAGTGGCCTGGTGAGCCTCATCCAGTCGCGAAGATCCTTAGCTGTACCCCTCTGTAGCTGAGTGTAGGCCAACATATTGAACTCGTACGTCGGAGAGCTAGACCGCCTCCGGTGCCAGACGGATTCAGTAACACGGTTGTAGCACTTCCAGCATTCAGTGCCGGTCGGCCTCATTGCCCTGTCAGAGCGATACTGAGAGAGACACTCTGCTTAGCATTCCTTCTAGGTCTTGTTACCTGCAGTCACCCTACCTCAAGGAAAAACTCGGGTTGAGTTCCACTGCAACTAAAAATCAGTTCTTCGTGGAACACAGCAGGCTTTTGGAAGATGCACAGGCCCCTAGGCTGACCCACGGCATTCTTTCCTTTAGGCCACGCCCTACCCGCAGAACACGCTGTATCGAGAAGTTGATTTAGGGAAGGGCCCACTGAGTGAGTACCATGTGTCTCTTTTGAAGTTTTCGAAACAATAGGTACTGAGGCTTCCTGTCAACCTCGAAATGGGGGCCTGAGGGCACAGGCCTTTTTTCCCCAATGTTGACAATTACATTCGGGCAGCCTGGAAGCTTCTGCAAAAACACTTGTGTTTCCAGGATTCTAGTCATTTCATGCAGGGCTCGGATAGGAAGCTGACTTTTCTCCAAGAGACAGGGTGCCTCCGTTTCCTGGCTGGGATATTATCCTGCCCTGTGTTTTTTCTTATTTGGGTGTACGCGCACCTCTCACGGTTGTGGCCTCTCCCATTGCGGAGCGCCGGCCCCTGAGGCTTAGGTTCAGCGGCTAAGGCTCACGGGTCCGGCACTACGGCAGCATGTGGGATCTTCCCGGATCGGGGTACGAACCCGTGTCTCCTGCATCGGCAGGCTGACTTTCAACTACCGTTCCACAAAGAGAGCCTGACCCTGCTTTAGAGCTAAAGGGACCCGAAACGCAAACACTGGCTTTTCACTACGGCCCTGGGTTTCCATGCAGAAAGCTGGGTGGGCAGCAGCTTCCATGGGGCATTTTGGCTGTGCTCCTTTAGTTTAACGAGGGTAGGTCTTTCCGGACTCCTAGGACATGAGCACCAGTTTCCTTACAAGAACACTCAGGAATCCAGGCTCCAGTGGGCCTGTGGAGCAGCACCCAGCCCCGTAGGTCCTTCAGCGCACCCCCGTGTATGGTCAGTGAAGCGCCACACACTGCACTCTTCCCTGGGAGAGCTAGATATCCTCCGCTCTGCCACAGCTTCAGAAAGACGTTCCTAGCCAGTCCAGCAGGTCAAAAACACTCTTGTTGCCGGGATTGTAGTCCCTGCAGGCGTGCCTGCGAGAGGCAAATGAGCTTTCTCGAAAGAAGCAGGGTGCTTCCGGTTCCTGAGTAAGCTTCCCTGCCCAGCTTTAGGGCGAAAGGGAAACTCAGTGTCCACACGAGACTCGAAAACCGCCCTGGTGGGCCGTGCCGATTGGAAGGCGTGCAGCACTTTGCCTGAGGCATGACTTGCTGTTCTGCTTTCGTTTTCGGTGGTGCGCCTTTAAGGACTCCTAAGACCGTCGTGTCAGCACCCGTGTCCGTCCAAGAACACTGAGTACCGCCAGGCTCCTAGGGCCCGCTTGAGCGTCATCCAGCCCCGAGGGCCCTTAGGTGTACGCCTGCTTACGCCGAGTGTAGGGCAACATACTGCACTCTTCCTTGGGAGAGACAGATTTCCTCAGCTCTCCAACAGCTTCTGTTTCAAGGTTGTATCCAGTCCAACATGACAAGGAAGTTGGCTCCCTCGCCTTACCTGAGCTCTACCTCGAAAAACACTCTGCTTAGCGCTCCTTGTCGGACCTCAAACCTGCAGTCACCTTACCTAAGGAAAAAGTCAGGCTGGGTTCCACTGCAACGGACGCACAGTTCTTCGTGGAACGCTGCAGGCTTTTGGAAGATGCACAGGCCCCTAGGCCGACCTGGGGCTTTCGAAAAGTTAGGCAGTTCCCTACAAGCCGAAAACCCTGCAGAGAAAAGTTGATTTAGGGAAGGGGTCAGTGGGTAGCTTGTGTCTCTTCTGACTTCGTCGGAATACCAGGTGCGTAAGCAGTGCGTCCACCTCGAATGGGGGGCCTGATATCACAAGCCTTGTTCTTCCCCGCTGGACGGCGCCATGCGTGAGCCCTTGACGCTTCCGGGTGATAGTGCGTTTGCCGGCTTACTAGTCAGTGCAGGCATGGCACTGAGTAAAAAATGAGTTTCCTCGAAAGAAATAGGGTACTACGGCTTCCTGGGTGGGAGCTCTCCCTGCCCTGCTTTATAGCGAAAGGGAGACTCAACATGAACGCTCGCCTCGACGTGTGGCCCTGCTTTGCCATGCAGAAGGGGAGGCGTGCGGCACCTTCTATGACACCCACGTCGCAGCTCTGCTTTACTTTAAAGGCAGTAAGCTGTAAAGGCCTCCTAGGACCCTCGCGTCCGCACACGATTCTGTATAAGAACACGGAGTAACTGCAGGCTCCTAGTGGCCTGGTGAGCCTCATCCAGTCGCGAAGATCCTTAGCTGTACCCCTCTGTAGCTGAGTGTAGGCCAACATATTGAACTCGTACGTCGGAGAGCTAGACCGCCTCCGGTGCCAGACGGATTCAGTAACACGGTTGTAGCACTTCCAGCATTCAGTGCCGGTCGGCCTCATTGCCCTGTCAGAGCGATACTGAGAGAGACACTCTGCTTAGCATTCCTTCTAGGTCTTGTTACCTGCAGTCACCCTACCTCAAGGAAAAACTCGGGTTGAGTTCCACTGCAACTAAAAATCAGTTCTTCGTGGAACACAGCAGGCTTTTGGAAGATGCACAGGCCCCTAGGCTGACCCACGGCATTCTTTCCTTTAGGCCACGCCCTACCCGCAGAACACGCTGTATCGAGAAGTTGATTTAGGGAAGGGCCCACTGAGTGAGTACCATGTGTCTCTTTTGAAGTTTTCGAAACAATAGGTACTGAGGCTTCCTGTCAACCTCGAAATGGGGGCCTGAGGGCACAGGCCTTTTTTCCCCAATGTTGACAATTACATTCGGGCAGCCTGGAAGCTTCTGCAAAAACACTTGTGTTTCCAGGATTCTAGTCATTTCATGCAGGGCTCGGATAGGAAGCTGACTTTTCTCCAAGAGACAGGGTGCCTCCGTTTCCTGGCTGGGATATTATCCTGCCCTGTGTTTTTTCTTATTTGGGTGTACGCGCACCTCTCACGGTTGTGGCCTCTCCCATTGCGGAGCGCCGGCCCCTGAGGCTTAGGTTCAGCGGCTAAGGCTCACGGGTCCGGCACTACGGCAGCATGTGGGATCTTCCCGGATCGGGGTACGAACCCGTGTCTCCTGCATCGGCAGGCTGACTTTCAACTACCGTTCCACAAAGAGAGCCTGACCCTGCTTTAGAGCTAAAGGGACCCGAAACGCAAACACTGGCTTTTCACTACGGCCCTGGGTTTCCATGCAGAAAGCTGGGTGGGCAGCAGCTTCCATGGGGCATTTTGGCTGTGCTCCTTTAGTTTAACGAGGGTAGGTCTTTCCGGACTCCTAGGACATGAGCACCAGTTTCCTTACAAGAACACTCAGGAATCCAGGCTCCAGTGGGCCTGTGGAGCAGCACCCAGCCCCGTAGGTCCTTCAGCGCACCCCCGTGTATGGTCAGTGAAGCGCCACACACTGCACTCTTCCCTGGGAGAGCTAGATATCCTCCGCTCTGCCACAGCTTCAGAAAGACGTTCCTAGCCAGTCCAGCAGGTCAAAAACACTCTTGTTGCCGGGATTGTAGTCCCTGCAGGCGTGCCTGCGAGAGGCAAATGAGCTTTCTCGAAAGAAGCAGGGTGCTCCCGGTTCCTGAGTAAGCTTCCCTGCCCAGCTTTAGGGCGAAAGGGAAACTCAGTGTCCACACGAGACTCGAAAATCGCCCTGGTGGGCCGTGCCGATTGGAAGGCGTGCAGCACTTTGCCTGAGGCATGACTTGCTGTTCTGCTTTCGTTTTCGGTGGTGCGCCTTTAAGGACTCCTAAGACCGTCGTGTCAGCACCCGTGTCCGTCCAAGAACACTGAGTACCGCCAGGCTCCTAGGGCCCGCTTGAGCGTCATCCAGCCCCGAGGGCCCTTAGGTGTACGCCTGCTTACGCCGAGTGTAGGGCAACATACTGCACTCTTCCTTGGGAGAGACAGATTTCCTCAGCTCTCCAACAGCTTCTGTTTCAAGGTTGTATCCAGTCCAACATGACAAGGAAGTTGGCTCCCTCGCCTTACCTGAGCTCTACCTCGAAAAACACTCTGCTTAGCGCTCCTTGTCGGACCTCAAACCTGCAGTCACCTTACCTAAGGAAAAAGTCAGGCTGGGTTCCACTGCAACGGACGCACAGTTCTTCGTGGAACGCTGCAGGCTTTTGGAAGATGCACAGGCCCCTAGGCCGACCTGGGGCTTTCGAAAAGTTAGGCAGTTCCCTACAAGCCGAAAACCCTGCAGAGAAAAGTTGATTTAGGGAAGGGGTCAGTGGGTAGCTTGTGTCTCTTCTGACTTCGTCGGAATACCAGGTGCGTAAGCAGTGCGTCCACCTCGAATGGGGGGCCTGATATCACAAGCCTTGTTCTTCCCCGCTGGACGGCGCCATGCGTGAGCCCTTGACGCTTCCGGGTGATAGTGCGTTTGCCGGCTTACTAGTCTGTGCAGGCATGGCACTGAGTAAAAAATGAGTTTCCTCGAAAGAAATAGGGTACTACGGCTTCCTGGGTGGGAGCTCTCCCTGCCCTGCTTTATAGCGAAAGGGAGACTCAACATGAACGCTCGCCTCGACGTGTGGCCCTGCTTTGCCATGCAGAAGGGGAGGCGTGCGGCACCTTCTATGACACCCACGTCGCAGCTCTGCTTTACTTTAAAGGCAGTAAGCTGTAAAGGCCTCCTAGGACCCTCGCGTCCGCACACGATTCTGTATAAGAACACGGAGTAACTGCAGGCTCCTAGTGGCCTGGTGAGCCTCATCCAGTCGCGAAGATCCTTAGCTGTACCCCTCTGTAGCTGAGTGTAGGCCAACATATTGAACTCGTACGTCGGAGAGCTAGACCGCCTCCGGTGCCAGACGGATTCAGTAACACGGTTGTAGCACTTCCAGCATTCAGTGCCGGTCGGCCTCATTGCCCTGTCAGAGCGATACTGAGAGAGACACTCTGCTTAGCATTCCTTCTAGGTCTTGTTACCTGCAGTCACCCTACCTCAAGGAAAAACTCGGGTTGAGTTCCACTGCAACTAAAAATCAGTTCTTCGTGGAACACAGCAGGCTTTTGGAAGATGCACAGGCCCCTAGGCTGACCCACGGCATTCTTTCCTTTAGGCCACGCCCTACCCGCAGAACACGCTGTATCGAGAAGTTGATTTAGGGAAGGGCCCACTGAGTGAGTACCATGTGTCTCTTTTGAAGTTTTCGAAACAATAGGTACTGAGGCTTCCTGTCAACCTCGAAATGGGGGCCTGAGGGCACAGGCCTTTTTTCCCCAATGTTGACAATTACATTCGGGCAGCCTGGAAGCTTCTGCAAAAACACTTGTGTTTCCAGGATTCTAGTCATTTCATGCAGGGCTCGGATAGGAAGCTGACTTTTCTCCAAGAGACAGGGTGCCTCCGTTTCCTGGCTGGGATATTATCCTGCCCTGTGTTTTTTCTTATTTGGGTGTACGCGCACCTCTCACGGTTGTGGCCTCTCCCATTGCGGAGCGCCGGCCCCTGAGGCTTAGGTTCAGCGGCTAAGGCTCACGGGTCCGGCACTACGGCAGCATGTGGGATCTTCCCGGATCGGGGTACGAACCCGTGTCTCCTGCATCGGCAGGCTGACTTTCAACTACCGTTCCACAAAGAGAGCCTGACCCTGCTTTAGAGCTAAAGGGACCCGAAACGCAAACACTGGCTTTTCACTACGGCCCTGGGTTTCCATGCAGAAAGCTGGGTGGGCAGCAGCTTCCATGGGGCATTTTGGCTGTGCTCCTTTAGTTTAACGAGGGTAGGTCTTTCCGGACTCCTAGGACATGAGCACCAGTTTCCTTACAAGAACACTCAGGAATCCAGGCTCCAGTGGGCCTGTGGAGCAGCACCCAGCCCCGTAGGTCCTTCAGCGCACCCCCGTGTATGGTCAGTGAAGCGCCACACACTGCACTCTTCCCTGGGAGAGCTAGATATCCTCCGCTCTGCCACAGCTTCAGAAAGACGTTCCTAGCCAGTCCAGCAGGTCAAAAACACTCTTGTTGCCGGGATTGTAGTCCCTGCAGGCGTGCCTGCGAGAGGCAAATGAGCTTTCTCGAAAGAAGCAGGGTGCTTCCGGTTCCTGAGTAAGCTTCCCTGCCCAGCTTTAGGGCGAAAGGGAAACTCAGTGTCCACACGAGACTCGAAAATCGCCCTGGTGGGCCGTGCCGATTGGAAGGCGTGCAGCACTTTGCCTGAGGCATGACTTGCTGTTCTGCTTTCGTTTTCGGTGGTGCGCCTTTAAGGACTCCTAAGACCGTCGTGTCAGCACCCGTGTCCGTCCAAGAACACTGAGTACCGCCAGGCTCCTAGGGCCCGCTTGAGCGTCATCCAGCCCCGAGGGCCCTTAGGTGTACGCCTGCTTACGCCGAGTGTAGGGCAACATACTGCACTCTTCCTTGGGAGAGACAGATTTCCTCAGCTCTCCAACAGCTTCTGTTTCAAGGTTGTATCCAGTCCAACATGACAAGGAAGTTGGCTCCCTCGCCTTACCTGAGCTCTACCTCGAAAAACACTCTGCTTAGCGCTCCTTGTCGGACCTCAAACCTGCAGTCACCTTACCTAAGGAAAAAGTCAGGCTGGGTTCCACTGCAACGGACGCACAGTTCTTCGTGGAACGCTGCAGGCTTTTGGAAGATGCACAGGCCCCTAGGCCGACCTGGGGCTTTCGAAAAGTTAGGCAGTTCCCTACAAGCCGAAAACCCTGCAGAGAAAAGTTGATTTAGGGAAGGGGTCAGTGGGTAGCTTGTGTCTCTTCTGACTTCGTCGGAATACCAGGTGCGTAAGCAGTGCGTCCACCTCGAATGGGGGGCCTGATATCACAAGCCTTGTTCTTCCCCGCTGGACAGCGCCATGCGTGAGCCCTTGACGCTTCCGGGTGATAGTGCGTTTGCCGGCTTACTAGTCAGTGCAGGCATGGCACTGAGTAAAAAATGAGTTTCCTCGAAAGAAATAGGGTACTACGGCTTCCTGGGTGGGAGCTCTCCCTGCCCTGCTTTATAGCGAAAGGGAGACTCAACATGAACGCTCGCCTCGACGTGTGGCCCTGCTTTGCCATGCAGAAGGGGAGGCGTGCGGCACCTTCTATGACACCCACGTCGCAGCTCTGCTTTACTTTAAAGGCAGTAAGCTGTAAAGGCCTCCTAGGACCCTCGCGTCCGCACACGATTCTGTATAAGAACACGGAGTAACTGCAGGCTCCTAGTGGCCTGGTGAGCCTCATCCAGTCGCGAAGATCCTTAGCTGTACCCCTCTGTAGCTGAGTGTAGGCCAACATATTGAACTCGTACGTCGGAGAGCTAGACCGCCTCCGGTGCCAGACGGATTCAGTAACACGGTTGTAGCACTTCCAGCATTCAGTGCCGGTCGGCCTCATTGCCCTGTCAGAGCGATACTGAGAGAGACACTCTGCTTAGCATTCCTTCTAGGTCTTGTTACCTGCAGTCACCCTACCTCAAGGAAAAACTCGGGTTGAGTTCCACTGCAACTAAAAATCAGTTCTTCGTGGAACACAGCAGGCTTTTGGAAGATGCACAGGCCCCTAGGCTGACCCACGGCATTCTTTCCTTTAGGCCACGCCCTACCCGCAGAACACGCTGTATCGAGAAGTTGATTTAGGGAAGGGCCCACTGAGTGAGTACCATGTGTCTCTTTTGAAGTTTTCGAAACAATAGGTACTGAGGCTTCCTGTCAACCTCGAAATGGGGGCCTGAGGGCACAGGCCTTTTTTCCCCAATGTTGACAATTACATTCGGGCAGCCTGGAAGCTTCTGCAAAAACACTTGTGTTTCCAGGATTCTAGTCATTTCATGCAGGGCTCGGATAGGAAGCTGACTTTTCTCCAAGAGACAGGGTGCCTCCGTTTCCTGGCTGGGATATTATCCTGCCCTGTGTTTTTTCTTATTTGGGTGTACGCGCACCTCTCACGGTTGTGGCCTCTCCCATTGCGGAGCGCCGGCCCCTGAGGCTTAGGTTCAGCGGCTAAGGCTCACGGGTCCGGCACTACGGCAGCATGTGGGATCTTCCCGGATCGGGGTACGAACCCGTGTCTCCTGCATCGGCAGGCTGACTTTCAACTACCGTTCCACAAAGAGAGCCTGACCCTGCTTTAGAGCTAAAGGGACCCGAAACGCAAACACTGGCTTTTCACTACGGCCCTGGGTTTCCATGCAGAAAGCTGGGTGGGCAGCAGCTTCCATGGGGCATTTTGGCTGTGCTCCTTTAGTTTAACGAGGGTAGGTCTTTCCGGACTCCTAGGACATGAGCACCAGTTTCCTTACAAGAACACTCAGGAATCCAGGCTCCAGTGGGCCTGTGGAGCAGCACCCAGCCCCGTAGGTCCTTCAGCGCACCCCCGTGGATGGTCAGTGAAGCGCCACACACTGCACTCTTCCCTGGGAGAGCTAGATATCCTCCGCTCTGCCACAGCTTCAGAAAGACGTTCCTAGCCAGTCCAGCAGGTCAAAAACACTCTTGTTGCCGGGATTGTAGTCCCTGCAGGCGTGCCTGCGAGAGGCAAATGAGCTTTCTCGAAAGAAGCAGGGTGCTTCCGGTTCCTGAGTAAGCTTCCCTGCCCAGCTTTAGGGCGAAAGGGAAACTCAGTGTCCACACGAGACTCGAAAACCGCCCTGGTGGGCCGTGCCGATTGGAAGGCGTGCAGCACTTTGCCTGAGGCATGACTTGCTGTTCTGCTTTCGTTTTCGGTGGTGCGCCTTTAAGGACTCCTAAGACCGTCGTGTCAGCACCCGTGTCCGTCCAAGAACACTGAGTACCGCCAGGCTCCTAGGGCCCGCTTGAGCGTCATCCAGCCCCGAGGGCCCTTAGGTGTACGCCTGCTTACGCCGAGTGTAGGGCAACATACTGCACTCTTCCTTGGGAGAGACAGATTTCCTCAGCTCTCCAACAGCTTCTGTTTCAAGGTTGTATCCAGTCCAACATGACAAGGAAGTTGGCTCCCTCGCCTTACCTGAGCTCTACCTCGAAAAACACTCTGCTTAGCGCTCCTTGTCGGACCTCAAACCTGCAGTCACCTTACCTAAGGAAAAAGTCAGGCTGGGTTCCACTGCAACGGACGCACAGTTCTTCGTGGAACGCTGCAGGCTTTTGGAAGATGCACAGGCCCCTAGGCCGACCTGGGGCTTTCGAAAAGTTAGGCAGTTCCCTACAAGCCGAAAACCCTGCAGAGAAAAGTTGATTTAGGGAAGGGGTCAGTGGGTAGCTTGTGTCTCTTCTGACTTCGTCGGAATACCAGGTGCGTAAGCAGTGCGTCCACCTCGAATGGGGGGCCTGATATCACAAGCCTTGTTCTTCCCCGCTGGACGGCGCCATGCGTGAGCCCTTGACGCTTCCGGGTGATAGTGCGTTTGCCGGCTTACTAGTCAGTGCAGGCATGGCACTGAGTAAAAAATGAGTTTCCTCGAAAGAAATAGGGTACTACGGCTTCCTGGGTGGGAGCTCTCCCTGCCCTGCTTTATAGCGAAAGGGAGACTCAACATGAACGCTCGCCTCGACGTGTGGCCCTGCTTTGCCATGCAGAAGGGGAGGCGTGCGGCACCTTCTATGACACCCACGTCGCAGCTCTGCTTTACTTTAAAGGCAGTAAGCTGTAAAGGCCTCCTAGGACCCTCGCGTCCGCACACGATTCTGTATAAGAACACGGAGTAACTGCAGGCTCCTAGTGGCCTGGTGAGCCTCATCCAGTCGCGAAGATCCTTAGCTGTACCCCTCTGTAGCTGAGTGTAGGCCAACATATTGAACTCGTACGTCGGAGAGCTAGACCGCCTCCGGTGCCAGACGGATTCAGTAACACGGTTGTAGCACTTCCAGCATTCAGTGCCGGTCGGCCTCATTGCCCTGTCAGAGCGATACTGAGAGAGACACTCTGCTTAGCATTCCTTCTAGGTCTTGTTACCTGCAGTCACCCTACCTCAAGGAAAAACTCGGGTTGAGTTCCACTGCAACTAAAAATCAGTTCTTCGTGGAACACAGCAGGCTTTTGGAAGATGCACAGGCCCCTAGGCTGACCCACGGCATTCTTTCCTTTAGGCCACGCCCTACCCGCAGAACACGCTGTATCGAGAAGTTGATTTAGGGAAGGGCCCACTGAGTG
Source organism: Mesoplodon mirus (assembly GCF_964341445.2). Classification (NCBI taxonomy): domain Eukaryota; kingdom Metazoa; phylum Chordata; class Mammalia; order Artiodactyla; family Ziphiidae; genus Mesoplodon; species Mesoplodon mirus. Next base: position 345,245 of record NW_028295400.1, on the reverse strand, counting down.
AGTACCATGTGTCTCTTTTGAAGTTTTCGAAACAATAGGTACTGAGGCTTCCTGTCAACCTCGAAATGGGGGCCTGAGGGCACAGGCCTTTTTTCCCCAATGTTGACAATTACATTCGGGCAGCCTGGAAGCTTCTGCAAAAACACTTGTGTTTCCAGGATTCTAGTCATTTCATGCAGGGCTCGGATAGGAAGCTGACTTTTCTCCAAGAGACAGGGTGCCTCCGTTTCCTGGCTGGGATATTATCCTGCCCTGTGTTTTTTCTTATTTGGGTGTACGCGCACCTCTCACGGTTGTGGCCTCTCCCATTGCGGAGCGCCGGCCCCTGAGGCTTAGGTTCAGCGGCTAAGGCTCACGGGTCCGGCACTACGGCAGCATGTGGGATCTTCCCGGATCGGGGTACGAACCCGTGTCTCCTGCATCGGCAGGCTGACTTTCAACTACCGTTCCACAAAGAGAGCCTGACCCTGCTTTAGAGCTAAAGGGACCCGAAACGCAAACACTGGCTTTTCACTACGGCCCTGGGTTTCCATGCAGAAAGCTGGGTGGGCAGCAGCTTCCATGGGGCATTTTGGCTGTGCTCCTTTAGTTTAACGAGGGTAGGTCTTTCCGGACTCCTAGGACATGAGCACCAGTTTCCTTACAAGAACACTCAGGAATCCAGGCTCCAGTGGGCCTGTGGAGCAGCACCCAGCCCCGTAGGTCCTTCAGCGCACCCCCGTGTATGGTCAGTGAAGCGCCACACACTGCACTCTTCCCTGGGAGAGCTAGATATCCTCCGCTCTGCCACAGCTTCAGAAAGACGTTCCTAGCCAGTCCAGCAGGTCAAAAACACTCTTGTTGCCGGGATTGTAGTCCCTGCAGGCGTGCCTGCGAGAGGCAAATGAGCTTTCTCGAAAGAAGCAGGGTGCTTCCGGTTCCTGAGTAAGCTTCCCTGCCCAGCTTTAGGGCGAAAGGGAAACTCAGTGTCCACACGAGACTCGAAAACCGCCCTGGTGGGCCGTGCCGATTGGAAGGCGTGCAGCACTTTGCCTGAGGCATGACTTGCTGTTCTGCTTTCGTTTTCGGTGGTGCGCCTTTAAGGACTCCTAAGACCGTCGTGTCAGCACCCGTGTCCGTCCAAGAACACTGAGTACCGCCAGGCTCCTAGGGCCCGCTTGAGCGTCATCCAGCCCCGAGGGCCCTTAGGTGTACGCCTGCTTACGCCGAGTGTAGGGCAACATACTGCACTCTTCCTTGGGAGAGACAGATTTCCTCAGCTCTCCAACAGCTTCTGTTTCAAGGTTGTATCCAGTCCAACATGACAAGGAAGTTGGCTCCCTCGCCTTACCTGAGCTCTACCTCGAAAAACACTCTGCTTAGCGCTCCTTGTCGGACCTCAAACCTGCAGTCACCTTACCTAAGGAAAAAGTCAGGCTGGGTTCCACTGCAACGGACGCACAGTTCTTCGTGGAACGCTGCAGGCTTTTGGAAGATGCACAGGCCCCTAGGCCGACCTGGGGCTTTCGAAAAGTTAGGCAGTTCCCTACAAGCCGAAAACCCTGCAGAGAAAAGTTGATTTAGGGAAGGGGTCAGTGGGTAGCTTGTGTCTCTTCTGACTTCGTCGGAATACCAGGTGCGTAAGCAGTGCGTCCACCTCGAATGGGGGGCCTGATATCACAAGCCTTGTTCTTCCCCGCTGGACAGCGCCATGCGTGAGCCCTTGACGCTTCCGGGTGATAGTGCGTTTGCCGGCTTACTAGTCAGTGCAGGCATGGCACTGAGTAAAAAATGAGTTTCCTCGAAAGAAATAGGGTACTACGGCTTCCTGGGTGGGAGCTCTCCCTGCCCTGCTTTATAGCGAAAGGGAGACTCAACATGAACGCTCGCCTCGACGTGTGGCCCTGCTTTGCCATGCAGAAGGGGAGGCGTGCGGCACCTTCTATGACACCCACGTCGCAGCTCTGCTTTACTTTAAAGGCAGTAAGCTGTAAAGGCCTCCTAGGACCCTCGCGTCCGCACACGATTCTGTATAAGAACACGGAGTAACTGCAGGCTCCTAGTGGCCTGGTGAGCCTCATCCAGTCGCGAAGATCCTTAGCTGTACCCCTCTGTAGCTGAGTGTAGGCCAACATATTGAACTCGTACGTCGGAGAGCTAGACCGCCTCCGGTGCCAGACGGATTCAGTAACACGGTTGTAGCACTTCCAGCATTCAGTGCCGGTCGGCCTCATTGCCCTGTCAGAGCGATACTGAGAGAGACACTCTGCTTAGCATTCCTTCTAGGTCTTGTTACCTGCAGTCACCCTACCTCAAGGAAAAACTCGGGTTGAGTTCCACTGCAACTAAAAATCAGTTCTTCGTGGAACACAGCAGGCTTTTGGAAGATGCACAGGCCCCTAGGCTGACCCACGGCATTCTTTCCTTTAGGCCACGCCCTACCCGCAGAACACGCTGTATCGAGAAGTTGATTTAGGGAAGGGCCCACTGAGTGAGTACCATGTGTCTCTTTTGAAGTTTTCGAAACAATAGGTACTGAGGCTTCCTGTCAACCTCGAAATGGGGGCCTGAGGGCACAGGCCTTTTTTCCCCAATGTTGACAATTACATTCGGGCAGCCTGGAAGCTTCTGCAAAAACACTTGTGTTTCCAGGATTCTAGTCATTTCATGCAGGGCTCGGATAGGAAGCTGACTTTTCTCCAAGAGACAGGGTGCCTCCGTTTCCTGGCTGGGATATTATCCTGCCCTGTGTTTTTTCTTATTTGGGTGTACGCGCACCTCTCACGGTTGTGGCCTCTCCCATTGCGGAGCGCCGGCCCCTGAGGCTTAGGTTCAGCGGCTAAGGCTCACGGGTCCGGCACTACGGCAGCATGTGGGATCTTCCCGGATCGGGGTACGAACCCGTGTCTCCTGCATCGGCAGGCTGACTTTCAACTACCGTTCCACAAAGAGAGCCTGACCCTGCTTTAGAGCTAAAGGGACCCGAAACGCAAACACTGGCTTTTCACTACGGCCCTGGGTTTCCATGCAGAAAGCTGGGTGGGCAGCAGCTTCCATGGGGCATTTTGGCTGTGCTCCTTTAGTTTAACGAGGGTAGGTCTTTCCGGACTCCTAGGACATGAGCACCAGTTTCCTTACAAGAACACTCAGGAATCCAGGCTCCAGTGGGCCTGTGGAGCAGCACCCAGCCCCGTAGGTCCTTCAGCGCACCCCCGTGTATGGTCAGTGAAGCGCCACACACTGCACTCTTCCCTGGGAGAGCTAGATATCCTCCGCTCTGCCACAGCTTCAGAAAGACGTTCCTAGCCAGTCCAGCAGGTCAAAAACACTCTTGTTGCCGGGATTGTAGTCCCTGCAGGCGTGCCTGCGAGAGGCAAATGAGCTTTCTCGAAAGAAGCAGGGTGCTTCCGGTTCCTGAGTAAGCTTCCCTGCCCAGCTTTAGGGCGAAAGGGAAACTCAGTGTCCACACGAGACTCGAAAATCGCCCTGGTGGGCCGTGCCGATTGGAAGGCGTGCAGCACTTTGCCTGAGGCATGACTTGCTGTTCTGCTTTCGTTTTCGGTGGTGCGCCTTTAAGGACTCCTAAGACCGTCGTGTCAGCACCCGTGTCCGTCCAAGAACACTGAGTACCGCCAGGCTCCTAGGGCCCGCTTGAGCGTCATCCAGCCCCGAGGGCCCTTAGGTGTACGCCTGCTTACGCCGAGTGTAGGGCAACATACTGCACTCTTCCTTGGGAGAGACAGATTTCCTCAGCTCTCCAACAGCTTCTGTTTCAAGGTTGTATCCAGTCCAACATGACAAGGAAGTTGGCTCCCTCGCCTTACCTGAGCTCTACCTCGAAAAACACTCTGCTTAGCGCTCCTTGTCGGACCTCAAACCTGCAGTCACCTTACCTAAGGAAAAAGTCAGGCTGGGTTCCACTGCAACGGACGCACAGTTCTTCGTGGAACGCTGCAGGCTTTTGGAAGATGCACAGGCCCCTAGGCCGACCTGGGGCTTTCGAAAAGTTAGGCAGTTCCCTACAAGCCGAAAACCCTGCAGAGAAAAGTTGATTTAGGGAAGGGGTCAGTGGGTAGCTTGTGTCTCTTCTGACTTCGTCGGAATACCAGGTGCGTAAGCAGTGCGTCCACCTCGAATGGGGGGCCTGATATCACAAGCCTTGTTCTTCCCCGCTGGACAGCGCCATGCGTGAGCCCTTGACGCTTCCGGGTGATAGTGCGTTTGCCGGCTTACTAGTCAGTGCAGGCATGGCACTGAGTAAAAAATGAGTTTCCTCGAAAGAAATAGGGTACTACGGCTTCCTGGGTGGGAGCTCTCCCTGCCCTGCTTTATAGCGAAAGGGAGACTCAACATGAACGCTCGCCTCGACGTGTGGCCCTGCTTTGCCATGCAGAAGGGGAGGCGTGCGGCACCTTCTATGACACCCACGTCGCAGCTCTGCTTTACTTTAAAGGCAGTAAGCTGTAAAGGCCTCCTAGGACCCTCGCGTCCGCACACGATTCTGTATAAGAACACGGAGTAACTGCAGGCTCCTAGTGGCCTGGTGAGCCTCATCCAGTCGCGAAGATCCTTAGCTGTACCCCTCTGTAGCTGAGTGTAGGCCAACATATTGAACTCGTACGTCGGAGAGCTAGACCGCCTCCGGTGCCAGACGGATTCAGTAACACGGTTGTAGCACTTCCAGCATTCAGTGCCGGTCGGCCTCATTGCCCTGTCAGAGCGATACTGAGAGAGACACTCTGCTTAGCATTCCTTCTAGGTCTTGTTACCTGCAGTCACCCTACCTCAAGGAAAAACTCGGGTTGAGTTCCACTGCAACTAAAAATCAGTTCTTCGTGGAACACAGCAGGCTTTTGGAAGATGCACAGGCCCCTAGGCTGACCCACGGCATTCTTTCCTTTAGGCCACGCCCTACCCGCAGAACACGCTGTATCGAGAAGTTGATTTAGGGAAGGGCCCACTGAGTGAGTACCATGTGTCTCTTTTGAAGTTTTCGAAACAATAGGTACTGAGGCTTCCTGTCAACCTCGAAATGGGGGCCTGAGGGCACAGGCCTTTTTTCCCCAATGTTGACAATTACATTCGGGCAGCCTGGAAGCTTCTGCAAAAACACTTGTGTTTCCAGGATTCTAGTCATTTCATGCAGGGCTCGGATAGGAAGCTGACTTTTCTCCAAGAGACAGGGTGCCTCCGTTTCCTGGCTGGGATATTATCCTGCCCTGTGTTTTTTCTTATTTGGGTGTACGCGCACCTCTCACGGTTGTGGCCTCTCCCATTGCGGAGCGCCGGCCCCTGAGGCTTAGGTTCAGCGGCTAAGGCTCACGGGTCCGGCACTACGGCAGCATGTGGGATCTTCCCGGATCGGGGTACGAACCCGTGTCTCCTGCATCGGCAGGCTGACTTTCAACTACCGTTCCACAAAGAGAGCCTGACCCTGCTTTAGAGCTAAAGGGACCCGAAACGCAAACACTGGCTTTTCACTACGGCCCTGGGTTTCCATGCAGAAAGCTGGGTGGGCAGCAGCTTCCATGGGGCATTTTGGCTGTGCTCCTTTAGTTTAACGAGGGTAGGTCTTTCCGGACTCCTAGGACATGAGCACCAGTTTCCTTACAAGAACACTCAGGAATCCAGGCTCCAGTGGGCCTGTGGAGCAGCACCCAGCCCCGTAGGTCCTTCAGCGCACCCCCGTGTATGGTCAGTGAAGCGCCACACACTGCACTCTTCCCTGGGAGAGCTAGATATCCTCCGCTCTGCCACAGCTTCAGAAAGACGTTCCTAGCCAGTCCAGCAGGTCAAAAACACTCTTGTTGCCGGGATTGTAGTCCCTGCAGGCGTGCCTGCGAGAGGCAAATGAGCTTTCTCGAAAGAAGCAGGGTGCTTCCGGTTCCTGAGTAAGCTTCCCTGCCCAGCTTTAGGGCGAAAGGGAAACTCAGTGTCCACACGAGACTCGAAAATCGCCCTGGTGGGCCGTGCCGATTGGAAGGCGTGCAGCACTTTGCCTGAGGCATGACTTGCTGTTCTGCTTTCGTTTTCGGTGGTGCGCCTTTAAGGACTCCTAAGACCGTCGTGTCAGCACCCGTGTCCGTCCAAGAACACTGAGTACCGCCAGGCTCCTAGGGCCCGCTTGAGCGTCATCCAGCCCCGAGGGCCCTTAGGTGTACGCCTGCTTACGCCGAGTGTAGGGCAACATACTGCACTCTTCCTTGGGAGAGACAGATTTCCTCAGCTCTCCAACAGCTTCTGTTTCAAGGTTGTATCCAGTCCAACATGACAAGGAAGTTGGCTCCCTCGCCTTACCTGAGCTCTACCTCGAAAAACACTCTGCTTAGCGCTCCTTGTCGGACCTCAAACCTGCAGTCACCTTACCTAAGGAAAAAGTCAGGCTGGGTTCCACTGCAACGGACGCACAGTTCTTCGTGGAACGCTGCAGGCTTTTGGAAGATGCACAGGCCCCTAGGCCGACCTGGGGCTTTCGAAAAGTTAGGCAGTTCCCTACAAGCCGAAAACCCTGCAGAGAAAAGTTGATTTAGGGAAGGGGTCAGTGGGTAGCTTGTGTCTCTTCTGACTTCGTCGGAATACCAGGTGCGTAAGCAGTGCGTCCACCTCGAATGGGGGGCCTGATATCACAAGCCTTGTTCTTCCCCGCTGGACAGCGCCATGCGTGAGCCCTTGACGCTTCCGGGTGATAGTGCGTTTGCCGGCTTACTAGTCAGTGCAGGCATGGCACTGAGTAAAAAATGAGTTTCCTCGAAAGAAATAGGGTACTACGGCTTCCTGGGTGGGAGCTCTCCCTGCCCTGCTTTATAGCGAAAGGGAGACTCAACATGAACGCTCGCCTCGACGTGTGGCCCTGCTTTGCCATGCAGAAGGGGAGGCGTGCGGCACCTTCTATGACACCCACGTCGCAGCTCTGCTTTACTTTAAAGGCAGTAAGCTGTAAAGGCCTCCTAGGACCCTCGCGTCCGCACACGATTCTGTATAAGAACACGGAGTAACTGCAGGCTCCTAGTGGCCTGGTGAGCCTCATCCAGTCGCGAAGATCCTTAGCTGTACCCCTCTGTAGCTGAGTGTAGGCCAACATATTGAACTCGTACGTCGGAGAGCTAGACCGCCTCCGGTGCCAGACGGATTCAGTAACACGGTTGTAGCACTTCCAGCATTCAGTGCCGGTCGGCCTCATTGCCCTGTCAGAGCGATACTGAGAGAGACACTCTGCTTAGCATTCCTTCTAGGTCTTGTTACCTGCAGTCACCCTACCTCAAGGAAAAACTCGGGTTGAGTTCCACTGCAACTAAAAATCAGTTCTTCGTGGAACACAGCAGGCTTTTGGAAGATGCACAGGCCCCTAGGCTGACCCACGGCATTCTTTCCTTTAGGCCACGCCCTACCCGCAGAACACGCTGTATCGAGAAGTTGATTTAGGGAAGGGCCCACTGAGTGAGTACCATGTGTCTCTTTTGAAGTTTTCGAAACAATAGGTACTGAGGCTTCCTGTCAACCTCGAAATGGGGGCCTGAGGGCACAGGCCTTTTTTCCCCAATGTTGACAATTACATTCGGGCAGCCTGGAAGCTTCTGCAAAAACACTTGTGTTTCCAGGATTCTAGTCATTTCATGCAGGGCTCGGATAGGAAGCTGACTTTTCTCCAAGAGACAGGGTGCCTCCGTTTCCTGGCTGGGATATTATCCTGCCCTGTGTTTTTTCTTATTTGGGTGTACGCGCACCTCTCACGGTTGTGGCCTCTCCCATTGCGGAGCGCCGGCCCCTGAGGCTTAGGTTCAGCGGCTAAGGCTCACGGGTCCGGCACTACGGCAGCATGTGGGATCTTCCCGGATCGGGGTACGAACCCGTGTCTCCTGCATCGGCAGGCTGACTTTCAACTACCGTTCCACAAAGAGAGCCTGACCCTGCTTTAGAGCTAAAGGGACCCGAAACGCAAACACTGGCTTTTCACTACGGCCCTGGGTTTCCATGCAGAAAGCTGGGTGGGCAGCAGCTTCCATGGGGCATTTTGGCTGTGCTCCTTTAGTTTAACGAGGGTAGGTCTTTCCGGACTCCTAGGACATGAGCACCAGTTTCCTTACAAGAACACTCAGGAATCCAGGCTCCAGTGGGCCTGTGGAGCAGCACCCAGCCCCGTAGGTCCTTCAGCGCACCCCCGTGTATGGTCAGTGAAGCGCCACACACTGCACTCTTCCCTGGGAGAGCTAGATATCCTCCGCTCTGCCACAGCTTCAGAAAGACGTTCCTAGCCAGTCCAGCAGGTCAAAAACACTCTTGTTGCCGGGATTGTAGTCCCTGCAGGCGTGCCTGCGAGAGGCAAATGAGCTTTCTCGAAAGAAGCAGGGTGCTTCCGGTTCCTGAGTAAGCTTCCCTGCCCAGCTTTAGGGCGAAAGGGAAACTCAGTGTCCACACGAGACTCGAAAACCGCCCTGGTGGGCCGTGCCGATTGGAAGGCGTGCAGCACTTTGCCTGAGGCATGACTTGCTGTTCTGCTTTCGTTTTCGGTGGTGCGCCTTTAAGGACTCCTAAGACCGTCGTGTCAGCACCCGTGTCCGTCCAAGAACACTGAGTACCGCCAGGCTCCTAGGGCCCGCTTGAGCGTCATCCAGCCCCGAGGGCCCTTAGGTGTACGCCTGCTTACGCCGAGTGTAGGGCAACATACTGCACTCTTCCTTGGGAGAGACAGATTTCCTCAGCTCTCCAACAGCTTCTGTTTCAAGGTTGTATCCAGTCCAACATGACAAGGAAGTTGGCTCCCTCGCCTTACCTGAGCTCTACCTCGAAAAACACTCTGCTTAGCGCTCCTTGTCGGACCTCAAACCTGCAGTCACCTTACCTAAGGAAAAAGTCAGGCTGGGTTCCACTGCAACGGACGCACAGTTCTTCGTGGAACGCTGCAGGCTTTTGGAAGATGCACAGGCCCCTAGGCCGACCTGGGGCTTTCGAAAAGTTAGGCAGTTCCCTACAAGCCGAAAACCCTGCAGAGAAAAGTTGATTTAGGGAAGGGGTCAGTGGGTAGCTTGTGTCTCTTCTGACTTCGTCGGAATACCAGGTGCGTAAGCAGTGCGTCCACCTCGAATGGGGGGCCTGATATCACAAGCCTTGTTCTTCCCCGCTGGACGGCGCCATGCGTGAGCCCTTGACGCTTCCGGGTGATAGTGCGTTTGCCGGCTTACTAGTCAGTGCAGGCATGGCACTGAGTAAAAAATGAGTTTCCTCGAAAGAAATAGGGTACTACGGCTTCCTGGGTGGGAGCTCTCCCTGCCCTGCTTTATAGCGAAAGGGAGACTCAACATGAACGCTCGCCTCGACGTGTGGCCCTGCTTTGCCATGCAGAAGGGGAGGCGTGCGGCACCTTCTATGACACCCACGTCGCAGCTCTGCTTTACTTTAAAGGCAGTAAGCTGTAAAGGCCTCCTAGGACCCTCGCGTCCGCACACGATTCTGTATAAGAACACGGAGTAACTGCAGGCTCCTAGTGGCCTGGTGAGCCTCATCCAGTCGCGAAGATCCTTAGCTGTACCCCTCTGTAGCTGAGTGTAGGCCAACATATTGAACTCGTACGTCGGAGAGCTAGACCGCCTCCGGTGCCAGACGGATTCAGTAACACGGTTGTAGCACTTCCAGCATTCAGTGCCGGTCGGCCTCATTGCCCTGTCAGAGCGATACTGAGAGAGACACTCTGCTTAGCATTCCTTCTAGGTCTTGTTACCTGCAGTCACCCTACCTCAAGGAAAAACTCGGGTTGAGTTCCACTGCAACTAAAAATCAGTTCTTCGTGGAACACAGCAGGCTTTTGGAAGATGCACAGGCCCCTAGGCTGACCCACGGCATTCTTTCCTTTAGGCCACGCCCTACCCGCAGAACACGCTGTATCGAGAAGTTGATTTAGGGAAGGGCCCACTGAGTGAGTACCATGTGTCTCTTTTGAAGTTTTCGAAACAATAGGTACTGAGGCTTCCTGTCAACCTCGAAATGGGGGCCTGAGGGCACAGGCCTTTTTTCCCCAATGTTGACAATTACATTCGGGCAGCCTGGAAGCTTCTGCAAAAACACTTGTGTTTCCAGGATTCTAGTCATTTCATGCAGGGCTCGGATAGGAAGCTGACTTTTCTCCAAGAGACAGGGTGCCTCCGTTTCCTGGCTGGGATATTATCCTGCCCTGTGTTTTTTCTTATTTGGGTGTACGCGCACCTCTCACGGTTGTGGCCTCTCCCATTGCGGAGCGCCGGCCCCTGAGGCTTAGGTTCAGCGGCTAAGGCTCACGGGTCCGGCACTACGGCAGCATGTGGGATCTTCCCGGATCGGGGTACGAACCCGTGTCTCCTGCATCGGCAGGCTGACTTTCAACTACCGTTCCACAAAGAGAGCCTGACCCTGCTTTAGAGCTAAAGGGACCCGAAACGCAAACACTGGCTTTTCACTACGGCCCTGGGTTTCCATGCAGAAAGCTGGGTGGGCAGCAGCTTCCATGGGGCATTTTGGCTGTGCTCCTTTAGTTTAACGAGGGTAGGTCTTTCCGGACTCCTAGGACATGAGCACCAGTTTCCTTACAAGAACACTCAGGAATCCAGGCTCCAGTGGGCCTGTGGAGCAGCACCCAGCCCCGTAGGTCCTTCAGCGCACCCCCGTGTATGGTCAGTGAAGCGCCACACACTGCACTCTTCCCTGGGAGAGCTAGATATCCTCCGCTCTGCCACAGCTTCAGAAAGACGTTCCTAGCCAGTCCAGCAGGTCAAAAACACTCTTGTTGCCGGGATTGTAGTCCCTGCAGGCGTGCCTGCGAGAGGCAAATGAGCTTTCTCGAAAGAAGCAGGGTGCTTCCGGTTCCTGAGTAAGCTTCCCTGCCCAGCTTTAGGGCGAAAGGGAAACTCAGTGTCCACACGAGACTCGAAAACCGCCCTGGTGGGCCGTGCCGATTGGAAGGCGTGCAGCACTTTGCCTGAGGCATGACTTGCTGTTCTGCTTTCGTTTTCGGTGGTGCGCCTTTAAGGACTCCTAAGACCGTCGTGTCAGCACCCGTGTCCGTCCAAGAACACTGAGTACCGCCAGGCTCCTAGGGCCCGCTTGAGCGTCATCCAGCCCCGAGGGCCCTTAGGTGTACGCCTGCTTACGCCGAGTGTAGGGCAACATACTGCACTCTTCCTTGGGAGAGACAGATTTCCTCAGCTCTCCAACAGCTTCTGTTTCAAGGTTGTATCCAGTCCAACATGACAAGGAAGTTGGCTCCCTCGCCTTACCTGAGCTCTACCTCGAAAAACACTCTGCTTAGCGCTCCTTGTCGGACCTCAAACCTGCAGTCACCTTACCTAAGGAAAAAGTCAGGCTGGGTTCCACTGCAACGGACGCACAGTTCTTCGTGGAACGCTGCAGGCTTTTGGAAGATGCACAGGCCCCTAGGCCGACCTGGGGCTTTCGAAAAGTTAGGCAGTTCCCTACAAGCCGAAAACCCTGCAGAGAAAAGTTGATTTAGGGAAGGGGTCAGTGGGTAGCTTGTGTCTCTTCTGACTTCGTCGGAATACCAGGTGCGTAAGCAGTGCGTCCACCTCGAATGGGGGGCCTGATATCACAAGCCTTGTTCTTCCCCGCTGGACAGCGCCATGCGTGAGCCCTTGACGCTTCCGGGTGATAGTGCGTTTGCCGGCTTACTAGTCAGTGCAGGCATGGCACTGAGTAAAAAATGAGTTTCCTCGAAAGAAATAGGGTACTACGGCTTCCTGGGTGGGAGCTCTCCCTGCCCTGCTTTATAGCGAAAGGGAGACTCAACATGAACGCTCGCCTCGACGTGTGGCCCTGCTTTGCCATGCAGAAGGGGAGGCGTGCGGCACCTTCTATGACACCCACGTCGCAGCTCTGCTTTACTTTAAAGGCAGTAAGCTGTAAAGGCCTCCTAGGACCCTCGCGTCCGCACACGATTCTGTATAAGAACACGGAGTAACTGCAGGCTCCTAGTGGCCTGGTGAGCCTCATCCAGTCGCGAAGATCCTTAGCTGTACCCCTCTGTAGCTGAGTGTAGGCCAACATATTGAACTCGTACGTCGGAGAGCTAGACCGCCTCCGGTGCCAGACGGATTCAGTAACACGGTTGTAGCACTTCCAGCATTCAGTGCCGGTCGGCCTCATTGCCCTGTCAGAGCGATACTGAGAGAGACACTCTGCTTAGCATTCCTTCTAGGTCTTGTTACCTGCAGTCACCCTACCTCAAGGAAAAACTCGGGTTGAGTTCCACTGCAACTAAAAATCAGTTCTTCGTGGAACACAGCAGGCTTTTGGAAGATGCACAGGCCCCTAGGCTGACCCACGGCATTCTTTCCTTTAGGCCACGCCCTACCCGCAGAACACGCTGTATCGAGAAGTTGATTTAGGGAAGGGCCCACTGAGTGAGTACCATGTGTCTCTTTTGAAGTTTTCGAAACAATAGGTACTGAGGCTTCCTGTCAACCTCGAAATGGGGGCCTGAGGGCACAGGCCTTTTTTCCCCAATGTTGACAATTACATTCGGGCAGCCTGGAAGCTTCTGCAAAAACACTTGTGTTTCCAGGATTCTAGTCATTTCATGCAGGGCTCGGATAGGAAGCTGACTTTTCTCCAAGAGACAGGGTGCCTCCGTTTCCTGGCTGGGATATTATCCTGCCCTGTGTTTTTTCTTATTTGGGTGTACGCGCACCTCTCACGGTTGTGGCCTCTCCCATTGCGGAGCGCCGGCCCCTGAGGCTTAGGTTCAGCGGCTAAGGCTCACGGGTCCGGCACTACGGCAGCATGTGGGATCTTCCCGGATCGGGGTACGAACCCGTGTCTCCTGCATCGGCAGGCTGACTTTCAACTACCGTTCCACAAAGAGAGCCTGACCCTGCTTTAGAGCTAAAGGGACCCGAAACGCAAACACTGGCTTTTCACTACGGCCCTGGGTTTCCATGCAGAAAGCTGGGTGGGCAGCAGCTTCCATGGGGCATTTTGGCTGTGCTCCTTTAGTTTAACGAGGGTAGGTCTTTCCGGACTCCTAGGACATGAGCACCAGTTTCCTTACAAGAACACTCAGGAATCCAGGCTCCAGTGGGCCTGTGGAGCAGCACCCAGCCCCGTAGGTCCTTCAGCGCACCCCCGTGTATGGTCAGTGAAGCGCCACACACTGCACTCTTCCCTGGGAGAGCTAGATATCCTCCGCTCTGCCACAGCTTCAGAAAGACGTTCCTAGCCAGTCCAGCAGGTCAAAAACACTCTTGTTGCCGGGATTGTAGTCCCTGCAGGCGTGCCTGCGAGAGGCAAATGAGCTTTCTCGAAAGAAGCAGGGTGCTTCCGGTTCCTGAGTAAGCTTCCCTGCCCAGCTTTAGGGCGAAAGGGAAACTCAGTGTCCACACGAGACTCGAAAATCGCCCTGGTGGGCCGTGCCGATTGGAAGGCGTGCAGCACTTTGCCTGAGGCATGACTTGCTGTTCTGCTTTCGTTTTCGGTGGTGCGCCTTTAAGGACTCCTAAGACCGTCGTGTCAGCACCCGTGTCCGTCCAAGAACACTGAGTACCGCCAGGCTCCTAGGGCCCGCTTGAGCGTCATCCAGCCCCGAGGGCCCTTAGGTGTACGCCTGCTTACGCCGAGTGTAGGGCAACATACTGCACTCTTCCTTGGGAGAGACAGATTTCCTCAGCTCTCCAACAGCTTCTGTTTCAAGGTTGTATCCAGTCCAACATGACAAGGAAGTTGGCTCCCTCGCCTTACCTGAGCTCTACCTCGAAAAACACTCTGCTTAGCGCTCCTTGTCGGACCTCAAACCTGCAGTCACCTTACCTAAGGAAAAAGTCAGGCTGGGTTCCACTGCAACGGACGCACAGTTCTTCGTGGAACGCTGCAGGCTTTTGGAAGATGCACAGGCCCCTAGGCCGACCTGGGGCTTTCGAAAAGTTAGGCAGTTCCCTACAAGCCGAAAACCCTGCAGAGAAAAGTTGATTTAGGGAAGGGGTCAGTGGGTAGCTTGTGTCTCTTCTGACTTCGTCGGAATACCAGGTGCGTAAGCAGTGCGTCCACCTCGAATGGGGGGGCCTGATATCACAAGCCTTGTTCTTCCCCGCTGGACGGCGCCATGCGTGAGCCCTTGACGCTTCCGGGTGATAGTGCGTTTGCCGGCTTACTAGTCAGTGCAGGCATGGCACTGAGTAAAAAATGAGTTTCCTCGAAAGAAATAGGGTACTACGGCTTCCTGGGTGGGAGCTCTCCCTGCCCTGCTTTATAGCGAAAGGGAGACTCAACATGAACGCTCGCCTCGACGTGTGGCCCTGCTTTGCCATGCAGAAGGGGAGGCGTGCGGCACCTTCTATGACACCCACGTCGCAGCTCTGCTTTACTTTAAAGGCAGTAAGCTGTAAAGGCCTCCTAGGACCCTCGCGTCCGCACACGATTCTGTATAAGAACACGGAGTAACTGCAGGCTCCTAGTGGCCTGGTGAGCCTCATCCAGTCGCGAAGATCCTTAGCTGTACCCCTCTGTAGCTGAGTGTAGGCCAACATATTGAACTCGTACGTCGGAGAGCTAGACCGCCTCCGGTGCCAGACGGATTCAGTAACACGGTTGTAGCACTTCCAGCATTCAGTGCCGGTCGGCCTCATTGCCCTGTCAGAGCGATACTGAGAGAGACACTCTGCTTAGCATTCCTTCTAGGTCTTGTTACCTGCAGTCACCCTACCTCAAGGAAAAACTCGGGTTGAGTTCCACTGCAACTAAAAATCAGTTCTTCGTGGAACACAGCAGGCTTTTGGAAGATGCACAGGCCCCTAGGCTGACCCACGGCATTCTTTCCTTTAGGCCACGCCCTACCCGCAGAACACGCTGTATCGAGAAGTTGATTTAGGGAAGGGCCCACTGAGTGAGTACCATGTGTCTCTTTTGAAGTTTTCGAAACAATAGGTACTGAGGCTTCCTGTCAACCTCGAAATGGGGGCCTGAGGGCACAGGCCTTTTTTCCCCAATGTTGACAATTACATTCGGGCAGCCTGGAAGCTTCTGCAAAAACACTTGTGTTTCCAGGATTCTAGTCATTTCATGCAGGGCTCGGATAGGAAGCTGACTTTTCTCCAAGAGACAGGGTGCCTCCGTTTCCTGGCTGGGATATTATCCTGCCCTGTGTTTTTTCTTATTTGGGTGTACGCGCACCTCTCACGGTTGTGGCCTCTCCCATTGCGGAGCGCCGGCCCCTGAGGCTTAGGTTCAGCGGCTAAGGCTCACGGGTCCGGCACTACGGCAGCATGTGGGATCTTCCCGGATCGGGGTACGAACCCGTGTCTCCTGCATCGGCAGGCTGACTTTCAACTACCGTTCCACAAAGAGAGCCTGACCCTGCTTTAGAGCTAAAGGGACCCGAAACGCAAACACTGGCTTTTCACTACGGCCCTGGGTTTCCATGCAGAAAGCTGGGTGGGCAGCAGCTTCCATGGGGCATTTTGGCTGTGCTCCTCTAGTTTAACGAGGGTAGGTCTTTCCGGACTCCTAGGACATGAGCACCAGTTTCCTTACAAGAACACTCAGGAATCCAGGCTCCAGTGGGCCTGTGGAGCAGCACCCAGCCCCGTAGGTCCTTCAGCGCACCCCCGTGTATGGTCAGTGAAGCGCCACACACTGCACTCTTCCCTGGGAGAGCTAGATATCCTCCGCTCTGCCACAGCTTCAGAAAGACGTTCCTAGCCAGTCCAGCAGGTCAAAAACACTCTTGTTGCCGGGATTGTAGTCCCTGCAGGCGTGCCTGCGAGAGGCAAATGAGCTTTCTCGAAAGAAGCAGGGTGCTTCCGGTTCCTGAGTAAGCTTCCCTGCCCAGCTTTAGGGCGAAAGGGAAACTCAGTGTCCACACGAGACTCGAAAACCGCCCTGGTGGGCCGTGCCGATTGGAAGGCGTGCAGCACTTTGCCTGAGGCATGACTTGCTGTTCTGCTTTCGTTTTCGGTGGTGCGCCTTTAAGGACTCCTAAGACCGTCGTGTCAGCACCCGTGTCCGTCCAAGAACACTGAGTACCGCCAGGCTCCTAGGGCCCGCTTGAGCGTCATCCAGCCCCGAGGGCCCTTAGGTGTACGCCTGCTTACGCCGAGTGTAGGGCAACATACTGCACTCTTCCTTGGGAGAGACAGATTTCCTCAGCTCTCCAACAGCTTCTGTTTCAAGGTTGTATCCAGTCCAACATGACAAGGAAGTTGGCTCCCTCGCCTTACCTGAGCTCTACCTCGAAAAACACTCTGCTTAGCGCTCCTTGTCGGACCTCAAACCTGCAGTCACCTTACCTAAGGAAAAAGTCAGGCTGGGTTCCACTGCAACGGACGCACAGTTCTTCGTGGAACGCTGCAGGCTTTTGGAAGATGCACAGGCCCCTAGGCCGACCTGGGGCTTTCGAAAAGTTAGGCAGTTCCCTACAAGCCGAAAACCCTGCAGAGAAAAGTTGATTTAGGGAAGGGGTCAGTGGGTAGCTTGTGTCTCTTCTGACTTCGTCGGAATACCAGGTGCGTAAGCAGTGCGTCCACCTCGAATGGGGGGCCTGATATCACAAGCCTTGTTCTTCCCCGCTGGAAGGCGCCATGCGTGAGCCCTTGACGCTTCCGGGTGATAGTGCGTTTGCCGGCTTACTAGTCAGTGCAGGCATGGCACTGAGTAAAAAATGAGTTTCCTCGAAAGAAATAGGGTACTACGGCTTCCTGGGTGGGAGCTCTCCCTGCCCTGCTTTATAGCGAAAGGGAGACTCAACATGAACGCTCGCCTCGACGTGTGGCCCTGCTTTGCCATGCAGAAGGGGAGGCGTGCGGCACCTTCTGTGACACCCACGTCGCAGCTCTGCTTTACTTTAAAGGCAGTAAGCTGTAAAGGCCTCCTAGGACCCTCGCGTCCGCACACGATTCTGTATAAGAACACGGAGTAACTGCAGGCTCCTAGTGGCCTGGTGAGCCTCATCCAGTCGCG
Source organism: Mesoplodon mirus (assembly GCF_964341445.2). Taxonomy (NCBI): domain Eukaryota; kingdom Metazoa; phylum Chordata; class Mammalia; order Artiodactyla; family Ziphiidae; genus Mesoplodon; species Mesoplodon mirus. The sequence goes on along the minus strand of NW_028295400.1, from coordinate 328,337 downwards.
AAGATCCTTAGCTGTACCCCTCTGTAGCTGAGTGTAGGCCAACATATTGAACTCGTACGTCGGAGAGCTAGACCGCCTCCGGTGCCAGACGGATTCAGTAACACGGTTGTAGCACTTCCAGCATTCAGTGCCGGTCGGCCTCATTGCCCTGTCAGAGCGATACTGAGAGAGACACTCTGCTTAGCATTCCTTCTAGGTCTTGTTACCTGCAGTCACCCTACCTCAAGGAAAAACTCGGGTTGAGTTCCACTGCAACTAAAAATCAGTTCTTCGTGGAACACAGCAGGCTTTTGGAAGATGCACAGGCCCCTAGGCTGACCCACGGCATTCTTTCCTTTAGGCCACGCCCTACCCGCAGAACACGCTGTATCGAGAAGTTGATTTAGGGAAGGGCCCACTGAGTGAGTACCATGTGTCTCTTTTGAAGTTTTCGAAACAATAGGTACTGAGGCTTCCTGTCAACCTCGAAATGGGGGCCTGAGAGCACAGGCCTTTTTTCCCCAATGTTGACAATTACATTCGGGCAGCCTGGAAGCTTCTGCAAAAACACTTGTGTTTCCAGGATTCTAGTCATTTCATGCAGGGCTCGGATAGGAAGCTGACTTTTCTCCAAGAGACAGGGTGCCTCCGTTTCCTGGCTGGGATATTATCCTGCCCTGTGTTTTTTCTTATTTGGGTGTACGCGCACCTCTCACGGTTGTGGCCTCTCCCATTGCGGAGCGCCGGCCCCTGAGGCTTAGGTTCAGCGGCTAAGGCTCACGGGTCCGGCACTACGGCAGCATGTGGGATCTTCCCGGATCGGGGTACGAACCCGTGTCTCCTGCATCGGCAGGCTGACTTTCAACTACCGTTCCACAAAGAGAGCCTGACCCTGCTTTAGAGCTAAAGGGACCCGAAACGCAAACACTGGCTTTTCACTACGGCCCTGGGTTTCCATGCAGAAAGCTGGGTGGGCAGCAGCTTCCATGGGGCATTTTGGCTGTGCTCCTTTAGTTTAACGAGGGTAGGTCTTTCCGGACTCCTAGGACATGAGCACCAGTTTCCTTACAAGAACACTCAGGAATCCAGGCTCCAGTGGGCCTGTGGAGCAGCACCCAGCCCCGTAGGTCCTTCAGCGCACCCCCGTGTATGGTCAGTGAAGCGCCACACACTGCACTCTTCCCTGGGAGAGCTAGATATCCTCCGCTCCGCCACAGCTTCAGAAAGACGTTCCTAGCCAGTCCAGCAGGTCAAAAACACTCTTGTTGCCGGGATTGTAGTCCCTGCAGGCGTGCCTGCGAGAGGCAAATGAGCTTTCTCGAAAGAAGCAGGGTGCTCCCGGTTCCTGAGTAAGCTTCCCTGCCCAGCTTTAGGGCGAAAGGGAAACTCAGTGTCCACACGAGACTCGAAAATCGCCCTGGTGGGCCGTGCCGATTGGAAGGCGTGCAGCACTTTGCCTGAGGCATGACTTGCTGTTCTGCTTTCGTTTTCGGTGGTGCGCCTTTAAGGACTCCTAAGACCGTCGTGTCAGCACCCGTGTCCGTCCAAGAACACTGAGTACCGCCAGGCTCCTAGGGCCCGCTTGAGCGTCATCCAGCCCCGAGGGCCCTTAGGTGTACGCCTGCTTACGCCGAGTGTAGGGCAACATACTGCACTCTTCCTTGGGAGAGACAGATTTCCTCAGCTCTCCAACAGCTTCTGTTTCAAGGTTGTATCCAGTCCAACATGACAAGGAAGTTGGCTCCCTCGCCTTACCTGAGCTCTACCTCGAAAAACACTCTGCTTAGCGCTCCTTGTCGGACCTCAAACCTGCAGTCACCTTACCTAAGGAAAAAGTCAGGCTGGGTTCCACTGCAACGGACGCACAGTTCTTCGTGGAACGCTGCAGGCTTTTGGAAGATGCACAGGCCCCTAGGCCGACCTGGGGCTTTCGAAAAGTTAGGCAGTTCCCTACAAGCCGAAAACCCTGCAGAGAAAAGTTGATTTAGGGAAGGGGTCAGTGGGTAGCTTGTGTCTCTTCTGACTTCGTCGGAATACCAGGTGCGTAAGCAGTGCGTCCACCTCGAATGGGGGGCCTGATATCACAAGCCTTGTTCTTCCCCGCTGGAAGGCGCCATGCGTGAGCCCTTGACGCTTCCGGGTGATAGTGCGTTTGCCGGCTTACTAGTCAGTGCAGGCATGGCACTGAGTAAAAAATGAGTTTCCTCGAAAGAAATAGGGTACTACGGCTTCCTGGGTGGGAGCTCTCCCTGCCCTGCTTTATAGCGAAAGGGAGACTCAACATGAACGCTCGCCTCGACGTGTGGCCCTGCTTTGCCATGCAGAAGGGGAGGCGTGCGGCACCTTCTGTGACACCCACGTCGCAGCTCTGCTTTACTTTAAAGGCAGTAAGCTGTAAAGGCCTCCTAGGACCCTCGCGTCCGCACACGATTCTGTATAAGAACACGGAGTAACTGCAGGCTCCTAGTGGCCTGGTGAGCCTCATCCAGTCGCGAAGATCCTTAGCTGTACCCCTCTGTAGCTGAGTGTAGGCCAACATATTGAACTCGTACGTCGGAGAGCTAGACCGCCTCCGGTGCCAGACGGATTCAGTAACACGGTTGTAGCACTTCCAGCATTCAGTGCCGGTCGGCCTCATTGCCCTGTCAGAGCGATACTGAGAGAGACACTCTGCTTAGCATTCCTTCTAGGTCTTGTTACCTGCAGTCACCCTACCTCAAGGAAAAACTCGGGTTGAGTTCCACTGCAACTAAAAATCAGTTCTTCGTGGAACACAGCAGGCTTTTGGAAGATGCACAGGCCCCTAGGCTGACCCACGGCATTCTTTCCTTTAGGCCACGCCCTACCCGCAGAACACGCTGTATCGAGAAGTTGATTTAGGGAAGGGCCCACTGAGTGAGTACCATGTGTCTCTTTTGAAGTTTTCGAAACAATAGGTACTGAGGCTTCCTGTCAACCTCGAAATGGGGGCCTGAGGGCACAGGCCTTTTTTCCCCAATGTTGACAATTACATTCGGGCAGCCTGGAAGCTTCTGCAAAAACACTTGTGTTTCCAGGATTCTAGTCATTTCATGCAGGGCTCGGATAGGAAGCTGACTTTTCTCCAAGAGACAGGGTGCCTCCGTTTCCTGGCTGGGATATTATCCTGCCCTGTGTTTTTTCTTATTTGGGTGTACGCGCACCTCTCACGGTTGTGGCCTCTCCCATTGCGGAGCGCCGGCCCCTGAGGCTTAGGTTCAGCGGCTAAGGCTCACGGGTCCGGCACTACGGCAGCATGTGGGATCTTCCCGGATCGGGGTACGAACCCGTGTCTCCTGCATCGGCAGGCTGACTTTCAACTACCGTTCCACAAAGAGAGCCTGACCCTGCTTTAGAGCTAAAGGGACCCGAAACGCAAACACTGGCTTTTCACTACGGCCCTGGGTTTCCATGCAGAAAGCTGGGTGGGCAGCAGCTTCCATGGGGCATTTTGGCTGTGCTCCTTTAGTTTAACGAGGGTAGGTCTTTCCGGACTCCTAGGACATGAGCACCAGTTTCCTTACAAGAACACTCAGGAATCCAGGCTCCAGTGGGCCTGTGGAGCAGCACCCAGCCCCGTAGGTCCTTCAGCGCACCCCCGTGTATGGTCAGTGAAGCGCCACACACTGCACTCTTCCCTGGGAGAGCTAGATATCCTCCGCTCCGCCACAGCTTCAGAAAGACGTTCCTAGCCAGTCCAGCAGGTCAAAAACACTCTTGTTGCCGGGATTGTAGTCCCTGCAGGCGTGCCTGCGAGAGGCAAATGAGCTTTCTCGAAAGAAGCAGGGTGCTCCCGGTTCCTGAGTAAGCTTCCCTGCCCAGCTTTAGGGCGAAAGGGAAACTCAGTGTCCACACGAGACTCGAAAATCGCCCTGGTGGGCCGTGCCGATTGGAAGGCGTGCAGCACTTTGCCTGAGGCATGACTTGCTGTTCTGCTTTCGTTTTCGGTGGTGCGCCTTTAAGGACTCCTAAGACCGTCGTGTCAGCACCCGTGTCCGTCCAAGAACACTGAGTACCGCCAGGCTCCTAGGGCCCGCTTGAGCGTCATCCAGCCCCGAGGGCCCTTAGGTGTACGCCTGCTTACGCCGAGTGTAGGGCAACATACTGCACTCTTCCTTGGGAGAGACAGATTTCCTCAGCTCTCCAACAGCTTCTGTTTCAAGGTTGTATCCAGTCCAACATGACAAGGAAGTTGGCTCCCTCGCCTTACCTGAGCTCTACCTCGAAAAACACTCTGCTTAGCGCTCCTTGTCGGACCTCAAACCTGCAGTCACCTTACCTAAGGAAAAAGTCAGGCTGGGTTCCACTGCAACGGACGCACAGTTCTTCGTGGAACGCTGCAGGCTTTTGGAAGATGCACAGGCCCCTAGGCCGACCTGGGGCTTTCGAAAAGTTAGGCAGTTCCCTACAAGCCGAAAACCCTGCAGAGAAAAGTTGATTTAGGGAAGGGGTCAGTGGGTAGCTTGTGTCTCTTCTGACTTCGTCGGAATACCAGGTGCGTAAGCAGTGCGTCCACCTCGAATGGGGGGCCTGATATCACAAGCCTTGTTCTTCCCCGCTGGAAGGCGCCATGCGTGAGCCCTTGACGCTTCCGGGTGATAGTGCGTTTGCCGGCTTACTAGTCAGTGCAGGCATGGCACTGAGTAAAAAATGAGTTTCCTCGAAAGAAATAGGGTACTACGGCTTCCTGGGTGGGAGCTCTCCCTGCCCTGCTTTATAGCGAAAGGGAGACTCAACATGAACGCTCGCCTCGACGTGTGGCCCTGCTTTGCCATGCAGAAGGGGAGGCGTGCGGCACCTTCTGTGACACCCACGTCGCAGCTCTGCTTTACTTTAAAGGCAGTAAGCTGTAAAGGCCTCCTAGGACCCTCGCGTCCGCACACGATTCTGTATAAGAACACGGAGTAACTGCAGGCTCCTAGTGGCCTGGTGAGCCTCATCCAGTCGCGAAGATCCTTAGCTGTACCCCTCTGTAGCTGAGTGTAGGCCAACATATTGAACTCGTACGTCGGAGAGCTAGACCGCCTCCGGTGCCAGACGGATTCAGTAACACGGTTGTAGCACTTCCAGCATTCAGTGCCGGTCGGCCTCATTGCCCTGTCAGAGCGATACTGAGAGAGACACTCTGCTTAGCATTCCTTCTAGGTCTTGTTACCTGCAGTCACCCTACCTCAAGGAAAAACTCGGGTTGAGTTCCACTGCAACTAAAAATCAGTTCTTCGTGGAACACAGCAGGCTTTTGGAAGATGCACAGGCCCCTAGGCTGACCCACGGCATTCTTTCCTTTAGGCCACGCCCTACCCGCAGAACACGCTGTATCGAGAAGTTGATTTAGGGAAGGGCCCACTGAGTGAGTACCATGTGTCTCTTTTGAAGTTTTCGAAACAATAGGTACTGAGGCTTCCTGTCAACCTCGAAATGGGGGCCTGAGGGCACAGGCCTTTTTTCCCCAATGTTGACAATTACATTCGGGCAGCCTGGAAGCTTCTGCAAAAACACTTGTGTTTCCAGGATTCTAGTCATTTCATGCAGGGCTCGGATAGGAAGCTGACTTTTCTCCAAGAGACAGGGTGCCTCCGTTTCCTGGCTGGGATATTATCCTGCCCTGTGTTTTTTCTTATTTGGGTGTACGCGCACCTCTCACGGTTGTGGCCTCTCCCATTGCGGAGCGCCGGCCCCTGAGGCTTAGGTTCAGCGGCTAAGGCTCACGGGTCCGGCACTACGGCAGCATGTGGGATCTTCCCGGATCGGGGTACGAACCCGTGTCTCCTGCATCGGCAGGCTGACTTTCAACTACCGTTCCACAAAGAGAGCCTGACCCTGCTTTAGAGCTAAAGGGACCCGAAACGCAAACACTGGCTTTTCACTACGGCCCTGGGTTTCCATGCAGAAAGCTGGGTGGGCAGCAGCTTCCATGGGGCATTTTGGCTGTGCTCCTTTAGTTTAACGAGGGTAGGTCTTTCCGGACTCCTAGGACATGAGCACCAGTTTCCTTACAAGAACACTCAGGAATCCAGGCTCCAGTGGGCCTGTGGAGCAGCACCCAGCCCCGTAGGTCCTTCAGCGCACCCCCGTGTATGGTCAGTGAAGCGCCACACACTGCACTCTTCCCTGGGAGAGCTAGATATCCTCCGCTCCGCCACAGCTTCAGAAAGACGTTCCTAGCCAGTCCAGCAGGTCAAAAACACTCTTGTTGCCGGGATTGTAGTCCCTGCAGGCGTGCCTGCGAGAGGCAAATGAGCTTTCTCGAAAGAAGCAGGGTGCTCCCGGTTCCTGAGTAAGCTTCCCTGCCCAGCTTTAGGGCGAAAGGGAAACTCAGTGTCCACACGAGACTCGAAAATCGCCCTGGTGGGCCGTGCCGATTGGAAGGCGTGCAGCACTTTGCCTGAGGCATGACTTGCTGTTCTGCTTTCGTTTTCGGTGGTGCGCCTTTAAGGACTCCTAAGACCGTCGTGTCAGCACCCGTGTCCGTCCAAGAACACTGAGTACCGCCAGGCTCCTAGGGCCCGCTTGAGCGTCATCCAGCCCCGAGGGCCCTTAGGTGTACGCCTGCTTACGCCGAGTGTAGGGCAACATACTGCACTCTTCCTTGGGAGAGACAGATTTCCTCAGCTCTCCAACAGCTTCTGTTTCAAGGTTGTATCCAGTCCAACATGACAAGGAAGTTGGCTCCCTCGCCTTACCTGAGCTCTACCTCGAAAAACACTCTGCTTAGCGCTCCTTGTCGGACCTCAAACCTGCAGTCACCTTACCTAAGGAAAAAGTCAGGCTGGGTTCCACTGCAACGGACGCACAGTTCTTCGTGGAACGCTGCAGGCTTTTGGAAGATGCACAGGCCCCTAGGCCGACCTGGGGCTTTCGAAAAGTTAGGCAGTTCCCTACAAGCCGAAAACCCTGCAGAGAAAAGTTGATTTAGGGAAGGGGTCAGTGGGTAGCTTGTGTCTCTTCTGACTTCGTCGGAATACCAGGTGCGTAAGCAGTGCGTCCACCTCGAATGGGGGGCCTGATATCACAAGCCTTGTTCTTCCCCGCTGGAAGGCGCCATGCGTGAGCCCTTGACGCTTCCGGGTGATAGTGCGTTTGCCGGCTTACTAGTCAGTGCAGGCATGGCACTGAGTAAAAAATGAGTTTCCTCGAAAGAAATAGGGTACTACGGCTTCCTGGGTGGGAGCTCTCCCTGCCCTGCTTTATAGCGAAAGGGAGACTCAACATGAACGCTCGCCTCGACGTGTGGCCCTGCTTTGCCATGCAGAAGGGGAGGCGTGCGGCACCTTCTGTGACACCCACGTCGCAGCTCTGCTTTACTTTAAAGGCAGTAAGCTGTAAAGGCCTCCTAGGACCCTCGCGTCCGCACACGATTCTGTATAAGAACACGGAGTAACTGCAGGCTCCTAGTGGCCTGGTGAGCCTCATCCAGTCGCGAAGATCCTTAGCTGTACCCCTCTGTAGCTGAGTGTAGGCCAACATATTGAACTCGTACGTCGGAGAGCTAGACCGCCTCCGGTGCCAGACGGATTCAGTAACACGGTTGTAGCACTTCCAGCATTCAGTGCCGGTCGGCCTCATTGCCCTGTCAGAGCGATACTGAGAGAGACACTCTGCTTAGCATTCCTTCTAGGTCTTGTTACCTGCAGTCACCCTACCTCAAGGAAAAACTCGGGTTGAGTTCCACTGCAACTAAAAATCAGTTCTTCGTGGAACACAGCAGGCTTTTGGAAGATGCACAGGCCCCTAGGCTGACCCACGGCATTCTTTCCTTTAGGCCACGCCCTACCCGCAGAACACGCTGTATCGAGAAGTTGATTTAGGGAAGGGCCCACTGAGTGAGTACCATGTGTCTCTTTTGAAGTTTTCGAAACAATAGGTACTGAGGCTTCCTGTCAACCTCGAAATGGGGGCCTGAGGGCACAGGCCTTTTTTCCCCAATGTTGACAATTACATTCGGGCAGCCTGGAAGCTTCTGCAAAAACACTTGTGTTTCCAGGATTCTAGTCATTTCATGCAGGGCTCGGATAGGAAGCTGACTTTTCTCCAAGAGACAGGGTGCCTCCGTTTCCTGGCTGGGATATTATCCTGCCCTGTGTTTTTTCTTATTTGGGTGTACGCGCACCTCTCACGGTTGTGGCCTCTCCCATTGCGGAGCGCCGGCCCCTGAGGCTTAGGTTCAGCGGCTAAGGCTCACGGGTCCGGCACTACGGCAGCATGTGGGATCTTCCCGGATCGGGGTACGAACCCGTGTCTCCTGCATCGGCAGGCTGACTTTCAACTACCGTTCCACAAAGAGAGCCTGACCCTGCTTTAGAGCTAAAGGGACCCGAAACGCAAACACTGGCTTTTCACTACGGCCCTGGGTTTCCATGCAGAAAGCTGGGTGGGCAGCAGCTTCCATGGGGCATTTTGGCTGTGCTCCTTTAGTTTAACGAGGGTAGGTCTTTCCGGACTCCTAGGACATGAGCACCAGTTTCCTTACAAGAACACTCAGGAATCCAGGCTCCAGTGGGCCTGTGGAGCAGCACCCAGCCCCGTAGGTCCTTCAGCGCACCCCCGTGTATGGTCAGTGAAGCGCCACACACTGCACTCTTCCCTGGGAGAGCTAGATATCCTCCGCTCTGCCACAGCTTCAGAAAGACGTTCCTAGCCAGTCCAGCAGGTCAAAAACACTCTTGTTGCCGGGATTGTAGTCCCTGCAGGCGTGCCTGCGAGAGGCAAATGAGCTTTCTCGAAAGAAGCAGGGTGCTCCCGGTTCCTGAGTAAGCTTCCCTGCCCAGCTTTAGGGCGAAAGGGAAACTCAGTGTCCACACGAGACTCGAAAATCGCCCTGGTGGGCCGTGCCGATTGGAAGGCGTGCAGCACTTTGCCTGAGGCATGACTTGCTGTTCTGCTTTCGTTTTCGGTGGTGCGCCTTTAAGGACTCCTAAGACCGTCGTGTCAGCACCCGTGTCCGTCCAAGAACACTGAGTACCGCCAGGCTCCTAGGGCCCGCTTGAGCGTCATCCAGCCCCGAGGGCCCTTAGGTGTACGCCTGCTTACGCCGAGTGTAGGGCAACATACTGCACTCTTCCTTGGGAGAGACAGATTTCCTCAGCTCTCCAACAGCTTCTGTTTCAAGGTTGTATCCAGTCCAACATGACAAGGAAGTTGGCTCCCTCGCCTTACCTGAGCTCTACCTCGAAAAACACTCTGCTTAGCGCTCCTTGTCGGACCTCAAACCTGCAGTCACCTTACCTAAGGAAAAAGTCAGGCTGGGTTCCACTGCAACGGACGCACAGTTCTTCGTGGAACGCTGCAGGCTTTTGGAAGATGCACAGGCCCCTAGGCCGACCTGGGGCTTTCGAAAAGTTAGGCAGTTCCCTACAAGCCGAAAACCCTGCAGAGAAAAGTTGATTTAGGGAAGGGGTCAGTGGGTAGCTTGTGTCTCTTCTGACTTCGTCGGAATACCAGGTGCGTAAGCAGTGCGTCCACCTCGAATGGGGGGCCTGATATCACAAGCCTTGTTCTTCCCCGCTGGAAGGCGCCATGCGTGAGCCCTTGACGCTTCCGGGTGATAGTGCGTTTGCCGGCTTACTAGTCAGTGCAGGCATGGCACTGAGTAAAAAATGAGTTTCCTCGAAAGAAATAGGGTACTACGGCTTCCTGGGTGGGAGCTCTCCCTGCCCTGCTTTATAGCGAAAGGGAGACTCAACATGAACGCTCGCCTCGACGTGTGGCCCTGCTTTGCCATGCAGAAGGGGAGGCGTGCGGCACCTTCTGTGACACCCACGTCGCAGCTCTGCTTTACTTTAAAGGCAGTAAGCTGTAAAGGCCTCCTAGGACCCTCGCGTCCGCACACGATTCTGTATAAGAACACGGAGTAACTGCAGGCTCCTAGTGGCCTGGTGAGCCTCATCCAGTCGCGAAGATCCTTAGCTGTACCCCTCTGTAGCTGAGTGTAGGCCAACATATTGAACTCGTACGTCGGAGAGCTAGACCGCCTCCGGTGCCAGACGGATTCAGTAACACGGTTGTAGCACTTCCAGCATTCAGTGCCGGTCGGCCTCATTGCCCTGTCAGAGCGATACTGAGAGAGACACTCTGCTTAGCATTCCTTCTAGGTCTTGTTACCTGCAGTCACCCTACCTCAAGGAAAAACTCGGGTTGAGTTCCACTGCAACTAAAAATCAGTTCTTCGTGGAACACAGCAGGCTTTTGGAAGATGCACAGGCCCCTAGGCTGACCCACGGCATTCTTTCCTTTAGGCCACGCCCTACCCGCAGAACACGCTGTATCGAGAAGTTGATTTAGGGAAGGGCCCACTGAGTGAGTACCATGTGTCTCTTTTGAAGTTTTCGAAACAATAGGTACTGAGGCTTCCTGTCAACCTCGAAATGGGGGCCTGAGGGCACAGGCCTTTTTTCCCCAATGTTGACAATTACATTCGGGCAGCCTGGAAGCTTCTGCAAAAACACTTGTGTTTCCAGGATTCTAGTCATTTCATGCAGGGCTCGGATAGGAAGCTGACTTTTCTCCAAGAGACAGGGTGCCTCCGTTTCCTGGCTGGGATATTATCCTGCCCTGTGTTTTTTCTTATTTGGGTGTACGCGCACCTCTCACGGTTGTGGCCTCTCCCATTGCGGAGCGCCGGCCCCTGAGGCTTAGGTTCAGCGGCTAAGGCTCACGGGTCCGGCACTACGGCAGCATGTGGGATCTTCCCGGATCGGGGTACGAACCCGTGTCTCCTGCATCGGCAGGCTGACTTTCAACTACCGTTCCACAAAGAGAGCCTGACCCTGCTTTAGAGCTAAAGGGACCCGAAACGCAAACACTGGCTTTTCACTACGGCCCTGGGTTTCCATGCAGAAAGCTGGGTGGGCAGCAGCTTCCATGGGGCATTTTGGCTGTGCTCCTTTAGTTTAACGAGGGTAGGTCTTTCCGGACTCCTAGGACATGAGCACCAGTTTCCTTACAAGAACACTCAGGAATCCAGGCTCCAGTGGGCCTGTGGAGCAGCACCCAGCCCCGTAGGTCCTTCAGCGCACCCCCGTGTATGGTCAGTGAAGCGCCACACACTGCACTCTTCCCTGGGAGAGCTAGATATCCTCCGCTCTGCCACAGCTTCAGAAAGACGTTCCTAGCCAGTCCAGCAGGTCAAAAACACTCTTGTTGCCGGGATTGTAGTCCCTGCAGGCGTGCCTGCGAGAGGCAAATGAGCTTTCTCGAAAGAAGCAGGGTGCTCCCGGTTCCTGAGTAAGCTTCCCTGCCCAGCTTTAGGGCGAAAGGGAAACTCAGTGTCCACACGAGACTCGAAAATCGCCCTGGTGGGCCGTGCCGATTGGAAGGCGTGCAGCACTTTGCCTGAGGCATGACTTGCTGTTCTGCTTTCGTTTTCGGTGGTGCGCCTTTAAGGACTCCTAAGACCGTCGTGTCAGCACCCGTGTCCGTCCAAGAACACTGAGTACCGCCAGGCTCCTAGGGCCCGCTTGAGCGTCATCCAGCCCCGAGGGCCCTTAGGTGTACGCCTGCTTACGCCGAGTGTAGGGCAACATACTGCACTCATCCTTGGGAGAGACAGATTTCCTCAGCTCTCCAACAGCTTCTGTTTCAAGGTTGTATCCAGTCCAACATGACAAGGAAGTTGGCTCCCTCGCCTTACCTGAGCTCTACCTCGAAAAACACTCTGCTTAGCGCTCCTTGTCGGACCTCAAACCTGCAGTCACCTTACCTAAGGAAAAAGTCAGGCTGGGTTCCACTGCAACGGACGCACAGTTCTTCGTGGAACGCTGCAGGCTTTTGGAAGATGCACAGGCCCCTAGGCCGACCTGGGGCTTTCGAAAAGTTAGGCAGTTCCCTACAAGCCGAAAACCCTGCAGAGAAAAGTTGATTTAGGGAAGGGGTCAGTGGGTAGCTTGTGTCTCTTCTGACTTCGTCGGAATACCAGGTGCGTAAGCAGTGCGTCCACCTCGAATGGGGGGGCCTGATATCACAAGCCTTGTTCTTCCCCGCTGGACGGCGCCATGCGTGAGCCCTTGACGCTTCCGGGTGATAGTGCGTTTGCCGGCTTACTAGTCAGTGCAGGCATGGCACTGAGTAAAAAATGAGTTTCCTCGAAAGAAATAGGGTACTACGGCTTCCTGGGTGGGAGCTCTCCCTGCCCTGCTTTATAGCGAAAGGGAGACTCAACATGAACGCTCGCCTCGACGTGTGGCCCTGCTTTGCCATGCAGAAGGGGAGGCGTGCGGCACCTTCTATGACACCCACGTCGCAGCTCTGCTTTACTTTAAAGGCAGTAAGCTGTAAAGGCCTCCTAGGACCCTCGCGTCCGCACACGATTCTGTATAAGAACACGGAGTAACTGCAGGCTCCTAGTGGCCTGGTGAGCCTCATCCAGTCGCGAAGATCCTTAGCTGTACCCCTCTGTAGCTGAGTGTAGGCCAACATATTGAACTCGTACGTCGGAGAGCTAGACCGCCTCCGGTGCCAGACGGATTCAGTAACACGGTTGTAGCACTTCCAGCATTCAGTGCCGGTCGGCCTCATTGCCCTGTCAGAGCGATACTGAGAGAGACACTCTGCTTAGCATTCCTTCTAGGTCTTGTTACCTGCAGTCACCCTACCTCAAGGAAAAACTCGGGTTGAGTTCCACTGCAACTAAAAATCAGTTCTTCGTGGAACACAGCAGGCTTTTGGAAGATGCACAGGCCCCTAGGCTGACCCACGGCATTCTTTCCTTTAGGCCACGCCCTACCCGCAGAACACGCTGTATCGAGAAGTTGATTTAGGGAAGGGCCCACTGAGTGAGTACCATGTGTCTCTTTTGAAGTTTTCGAAACAATAGGTACTGAGGCTTCCTGTCAACCTCGAAATGGGGGCCTGAGGGCACAGGCCTTTTTTCCCCAATGTTGACAATTACATTCGGGCAGCCTGGAAGCTTCTGCAAAAACACTTGTGTTTCCAGGATTCTAGTCATTTCATGCAGGGCTCGGATAGGAAGCTGACTTTTCTCCAAGAGACAGGGTGCCTCCGTTTCCTGGCTGGGATATTATCCTGCCCTGTGTTTTTTCTTATTTGGGTGTACGCGCACCTCTCACGGTTGTGGCCTCTCCCATTGCGGAGCGCCGGCCCCTGAGGCTTAGGTTCAGCGGCTAAGGCTCACGGGTCCGGCACTACGGCAGCATGTGGGATCTTCCCGGATCGGGGTACGAACCCGTGTCTCCTGCATCGGCAGGCTGACTTTCAACTACCGTTCCACAAAGAGAGCCTGACCCTGCTTTAGAGCTAAAGGGACCCGAAACGCAAACACTGGCTTTTCACTACGGCCCTGGGTTTCCATGCAGAAAGCTGGGTGGGCAGCAGCTTCCATGGGGCATTTTGGCTGTGCTCCTCTAGTTTAACGAGGGTAGGTCTTTCCGGACTCCTAGGACATGAGCACCAGTTTCCTTACAAGAACACTCAGGAATCCAGGCTCCAGTGGGCCTGTGGAGCAGCACCCAGCCCCGTAGGTCCTTCAGCGCACCCCCGTGTATGGTCAGTGAAGCGCCACACACTGCACTCTTCCCTGGGAGAGCTAGATATCCTCCGCTCCGCCACAGCTTCAGAAAGACGTTCCTAGCCAGTCCAGCAGGTCAAAAACACTCTTGTTGCCGGGATTGTAGTCCCTGCAGGCGTGCCTGCGAGAGGCAAATGAGCTTTCTCGAAAGAAGCAGGGTGCTCCCGGTTCCTGAGTAAGCTTCCCTGCCCAGCTTTAGGGCGAAAGGGAAACTCAGTGTCCACACGAGACTCGAAAATCGCCCTGGTGGGCCGTGCCGATTGGAAGGCGTGCAGCACTTTGCCTGAGGCATGACTTGCTGTTCTGCTTTCGTTTTCGGTGGTGCGCCTTTAAGGACTCCTAAGACCGTCGTGTCAGCACCCGTGTCCGTCCAAGAACACTGAGTACCGCCAGGCTCCTAGGGCCCGCTTGAGCGTCATCCAGCCCCGAGGGCCCTTAGGTGTACGCCTGCTTACGCCGAGTGTAGGGCAACATACTGCACTCTTCCTTGGGAGAGACAGATTTCCTCAGCTCTCCAACAGCTTCTGTTTCAAGGTTGTATCCAGTCCAACATGACAAGGAAGTTGGCTCCCTCGCCTTACCTGAGCTCTACCTCGAAAAACACTCTGCTTAGCGCTCCTTGTCGGACCTCAAACCTGCAGTCACCTTACCTAAGGAAAAAGTCAGGCTGGGTTCCACTGCAACGGACGCACAGTTCTTCGTGGAACGCTGCAGGCTTTTGGAAGATGCACAGGCCCCTAGGCCGACCTGGGGCTTTCGAAAAGTTAGGCAGTTCCCTACAAGCCGAAAACCCTGCAGAGAAAAGTTGATTTAGGGAAGGGGTCAGTGGGTAGCTTGTGTCTCTTCTGACTTCGTCGGAATACCAGGTGCGTAAGCAGTGCGTCCACCTCGAATGGGGGGGCCTGATATCACAAGCCTTGTTCTTCCCCGCTGGACGGCGCCATGCGTGAGCCCTTGACGCTTCCGGGTGATAGTGCGTTTGCCGGCTTACTAGTCAGTGCAGGCATGGCACTGAGTAAAAAATGAGTTTCCTCGAAAGAAATAGGGTACTACGGCTTCCTGGGTGGGAGCTCTCCCTGCCCTGCTTTATAGCGAAAGGGAGACTCAACATGAACGCTCGCCTCGACGTGTGGCCCTGCTTTGCCATGCAGAAGGGGAGGCGTGCGGCACCTTCTATGACACCCACGTCGCAGCTCTGCTTTACTTTAAAGGCAGTAAGCTGTAAAGGCCTCCTAGGACCCTCGCGTCCGCACACGATTCTGTATAAGAACACGGAGTAACTGCAGGCTCCTAGTGGCCTGGTGAGCCTCATCCAGTCGCGAAGATCCTTAGCTGTACCCCTCTGTAGCTGAGTGTAGGCCAACATATTGAACTCGTACGTCGGAGAGCTAGACCGCCTCCGGTGCCAGACGGATTCAGTAACACGGTTGTAGCACTTCCAGCATTCAGTGCCGGTCGGCCTCATTGCCCTGTCAGAGCGATACTGAGAGAGACACTCTGCTTAGCATTCCTTCTAGGTCTTGTTACCTGCAGTCACCCTACCTCAAGGAAAAACTCGGGTTGAGTTCCACTGCAACTAAAAATCAGTTCTTCGTGGAACACAGCAGGCTTTTGGAAGATGCACAGGCCCCTAGGCTGACCCACGGCATTCTTTCCTTTAGGCCACGCCCTACCCGCAGAACACGCTGTATCGAGAAGTTGATTTAGGGAAGGGCCCACTGAGTGAGTACCATGTGTCTCTTTTGAAGTTTTCGAAACAATAGGTACTGAGGCTTCCTGTCAACCTCGAAATGGGGGCCTGAGGGCACAGGCCTTTTTTCCCCAATGTTGACAATTACATTCGGGCAGCCTGGAAGCTTCTGCAAAAACACTTGTGTTTCCAGGATTCTAGTCATTTCATGCAGGGCTCGGATAGGAAGCTGACTTTTCTCCAAGAGACAGGGTGCCTCCGTTTCCTGGCTGGGATATTATCCTGCCCTGTGTTTTTTCTTATTTGGGTGTACGCGCACCTCTCACGGTTGTGGCCTCTCCCATTGCGGAGCGCCGGCCCCTGAGGCTTAGGTTCAGCGGCTAAGGCTCACGGGTCCGGCACTACGGCAGCATGTGGGATCTTCCCGGATCGGGGTACGAACCCGTGTCTCCTGCATCGGCAGGCTGACTTTCAACTACCGTTCCACAAAGAGAGCCTGACCCTGCTTTAGAGCTAAAGGGACCCGAAACGCAAACACTGGCTTTTCACTACGGCCCTGGGTTTCCATGCAGAAAGCTGGGTGGGCAGCAGCTTCCATGGGGCATTTTGGCTGTGCTCCTCTAGTTTAACGAGGGTAGGTCTTTCCGGACTCCTAGGACATGAGCACCAGTTTCCTTACAAGAACACTCAGGAATCCAGGCTCCAGTGGGCCTGTGGAGCAGCACCCAGCCCCGTAGGTCCTTCAGCGCACCCCCGTGTATGGTCAGTGAAGCGCCACACACTGCACTCTTCCCTGGGAGAGCTAGATATCCTCCGCTCCGCCACAGCTTCAGAAAGACGTTCCTAGCCAGTCCAGCAGGTCAAAAACACTCTTGTTGCCGGGATTGTAGTCCCTGCAGGCGTGCCTGCGAGAGGCAAATGAGCTTTCTCGAAAGAAGCAGGGTGCTCCCGGTTCCTGAGTAAGCTTCCCTGCCCAGCTTTAGGGCGAAAGGGAAACTCAGTGTCCACACGAGACTCGAAAATCGCCCTGGTGGGCCGTGCCGATTGGAAGGCGTGCAGCACTTTGCCTGAGGCATGACTTGCTGTTCTGCTTTCGTTTTCGGTGGTGCGCCTTTAAGGACTCCTAAGACCGTCGTGTCAGCACCCGTGTCCGTCCAAGAACACTGAGTACCGCCAGGCTCCTAGGGCCCGCTTGAGCGTCATCCAGCCCCGAGGGCCCTTAGGTGTACGCCTGCTTACGCCGAGTGTAGGGCAACATACTGCACTCTTCCTTGGGAGAGACAGATTTCCTCAGCTCTCCAACAGCTTCTGTTTCAAGGTTGTATCCAGTCCAACATGACAAGGAAGTTGGCTCCCTCGCCTTACCTGAGCTCTACCTCGAAAAACACTCTGCTTAGCGCTCCTTGTCGGACCTCAAACCTGCAGTCACCTTACCTAAGGAAAAAGTCAGGCTGGGTTCCACTGCAACGGACGCACAGTTCTTCGTGGAACGCTGCAGGCTTTTGGAAGATGCACAGGCCCCTAGGCCGACCTGGGGCTTTCGAAAAGTTAGGCAGTTCCCTACAAGCCGAAAACCCTGCAGAGAAAAGTTGATTTAGGGAAGGGGTCAGTGGGTAGCTTGTGTCTCTTCTGACTTCGTCGGAATACCAGGTGCGTAAGCAGTGCGTCCACCTCGAATGGGGGGGCCTGATATCACAAGCCTTGTTCTTCCCCGCTGGACGGCGCCATGCGTGAGCCCTTGACGCTTCCGGGTGATAGTGCGTTTGCCGGCTTACTAGTCAGTGCAGGCATGGCACTGAGTAAAAAATGAGTTTCCTCGAAAGAAATAGGGTACTACGGCTTCCTGGGTGGGAGCTCTCCCTGCCCTGCTTTATAGCGAAAGGGAGACTCAACATGAACGCTCGCCTCGACGTGTGGCCCTGCTTTGCCATGCAGAAGGGGAGGCGTGCGGCACCTTCTATGACACCCACGTCGCAGCTCTGCTTTACTTTAAAGGCAGTAAGCTGTAAAGGCCTCCTAGGACCCTCGCGTCCGCACACGATTCTGTATAAGAACACGGAGTAACTGCAGGCTCCTAGTGGCCTGGTGAGCCTCAT
Organism: Mesoplodon mirus; assembly: GCF_964341445.2. NCBI lineage: Eukaryota > Metazoa > Chordata > Mammalia > Artiodactyla > Ziphiidae > Mesoplodon > Mesoplodon mirus. Next base: position 311,032 of record NW_028295400.1, on the reverse strand, counting down.
CCAGTCGCGAAGATCCTTAGCTGTACCCCTCTGTAGCTGAGTGTAGGCCAACATATTGAACTCGTACGTCGGAGAGCTAGACCGCCTCCGGTGCCAGACGGATTCAGTAACACGGTTGTAGCACTTCCAGCATTCAGTGCCGGTCGGCCTCATTGCCCTGTCAGAGCGATACTGAGAGAGACACTCTGCTTAGCATTCCTTCTAGGTCTTGTTACCTGCAGTCACCCTACCTCAAGGAAAAACTCGGGTTGAGTTCCACTGCAACTAAAAATCAGTTCTTCGTGGAACACAGCAGGCTTTTGGAAGATGCACAGGCCCCTAGGCTGACCCACGGCATTCTTTCCTTTAGGCCACGCCCTACCCGCAGAACACGCTGTATCGAGAAGTTGATTTAGGGAAGGGCCCACTGAGTGAGTACCATGTGTCTCTTTTGAAGTTTTCGAAACAATAGGTACTGAGGCTTCCTGTCAACCTCGAAATGGGGGCCTGAGGGCACAGGCCTTTTTTCCCCAATGTTGACAATTACATTCGGGCAGCCTGGAAGCTTCTGCAAAAACACTTGTGTTTCCAGGATTCTAGTCATTTCATGCAGGGCTCGGATAGGAAGCTGACTTTTCTCCAAGAGACAGGGTGCCTCCGTTTCCTGGCTGGGATATTATCCTGCCCTGTGTTTTTTCTTATTTGGGTGTACGCGCACCTCTCACGGTTGTGGCCTCTCCCATTGCGGAGCGCCGGCCCCTGAGGCTTAGGTTCAGCGGCTAAGGCTCACGGGTCCGGCACTACGGCAGCATGTGGGATCTTCCCGGATCGGGGTACGAACCCGTGTCTCCTGCATCGGCAGGCTGACTTTCAACTACCGTTCCACAAAGAGAGCCTGACCCTGCTTTAGAGCTAAAGGGACCCGAAACGCAAACACTGGCTTTTCACTACGGCCCTGGGTTTCCATGCAGAAAGCTGGGTGGGCAGCAGCTTCCATGGGGCATTTTGGCTGTGCTCCTCTAGTTTAACGAGGGTAGGTCTTTCCGGACTCCTAGGACATGAGCACCAGTTTCCTTACAAGAACACTCAGGAATCCAGGCTCCAGTGGGCCTGTGGAGCAGCACCCAGCCCCGTAGGTCCTTCAGCGCACCCCCGTGTATGGTCAGTGAAGCGCCACACACTGCACTCTTCCCTGGGAGAGCTAGATATCCTCCGCTCCGCCACAGCTTCAGAAAGACGTTCCTAGCCAGTCCAGCAGGTCAAAAACACTCTTGTTGCCGGGATTGTAGTCCCTGCAGGCGTGCCTGCGAGAGGCAAATGAGCTTTCTCGAAAGAAGCAGGGTGCTCCCGGTTCCTGAGTAAGCTTCCCTGCCCAGCTTTAGGGCGAAAGGGAAACTCAGTGTCCACACGAGACTCGAAAATCGCCCTGGTGGGCCGTGCCGATTGGAAGGCGTGCAGCACTTTGCCTGAGGCATGACTTGCTGTTCTGCTTTCGTTTTCGGTGGTGCGCCTTTAAGGACTCCTAAGACCGTCGTGTCAGCACCCGTGTCCGTCCAAGAACACTGAGTACCGCCAGGCTCCTAGGGCCCGCTTGAGCGTCATCCAGCCCCGAGGGCCCTTAGGTGTACGCCTGCTTACGCCGAGTGTAGGGCAACATACTGCACTCTTCCTTGGGAGAGACAGATTTCCTCAGCTCTCCAACAGCTTCTGTTTCAAGGTTGTATCCAGTCCAACATGACAAGGAAGTTGGCTCCCTCGCCTTACCTGAGCTCTACCTCGAAAAACACTCTGCTTAGCGCTCCTTGTCGGACCTCAAACCTGCAGTCACCTTACCTAAGGAAAAAGTCAGGCTGGGTTCCACTGCAACGGACGCACAGTTCTTCGTGGAACGCTGCAGGCTTTTGGAAGATGCACAGGCCCCTAGGCCGACCTGGGGCTTTCGAAAAGTTAGGCAGTTCCCTACAAGCCGAAAACCCTGCAGAGAAAAGTTGATTTAGGGAAGGGGTCAGTGGGTAGCTTGTGTCTCTTCTGACTTCGTCGGAATACCAGGTGCGTAAGCAGTGCGTCCACCTCGAATGGGGGGGCCTGATATCACAAGCCTTGTTCTTCCCCGCTGGACGGCGCCATGCGTGAGCCCTTGACGCTTCCGGGTGATAGTGCGTTTGCCGGCTTACTAGTCAGTGCAGGCATGGCACTGAGTAAAAAATGAGTTTCCTCGAAAGAAATAGGGTACTACGGCTTCCTGGGTGGGAGCTCTCCCTGCCCTGCTTTATAGCGAAAGGGAGACTCAACATGAACGCTCGCCTCGACGTGTGGCCCTGCTTTGCCATGCAGAAGGGGAGGCGTGCGGCACCTTCTATGACACCCACGTCGCAGCTCTGCTTTACTTTAAAGGCAGTAAGCTGTAAAGGCCTCCTAGGACCCTCGCGTCCGCACACGATTCTGTATAAGAACACGGAGTAACTGCAGGCTCCTAGTGGCCTGGTGAGCCTCATCCAGTCGCGAAGATCCTTAGCTGTACCCCTCTGTAGCTGAGTGTAGGCCAACATATTGAACTCGTACGTCGGAGAGCTAGACCGCCTCCGGTGCCAGACGGATTCAGTAACACGGTTGTAGCACTTCCAGCATTCAGTGCCGGTCGGCCTCATTGCCCTGTCAGAGCGATACTGAGAGAGACACTCTGCTTAGCATTCCTTCTAGGTCTTGTTACCTGCAGTCACCCTACCTCAAGGAAAAACTCGGGTTGAGTTCCACTGCAACTAAAAATCAGTTCTTCGTGGAACACAGCAGGCTTTTGGAAGATGCACAGGCCCCTAGGCTGACCCACGGCATTCTTTCCTTTAGGCCACGCCCTACCCGCAGAACACGCTGTATCGAGAAGTTGATTTAGGGAAGGGCCCACTGAGTGAGTACCATGTGTCTCTTTTGAAGTTTTCGAAACAATAGGTACTGAGGCTTCCTGTCAACCTCGAAATGGGGGCCTGAGGGCACAGGCCTTTTTTCCCCAATGTTGACAATTACATTCGGGCAGCCTGGAAGCTTCTGCAAAAACACTTGTGTTTCCAGGATTCTAGTCATTTCATGCAGGGCTCGGATAGGAAGCTGACTTTTCTCCAAGAGACAGGGTGCCTCCGTTTCCTGGCTGGGATATTATCCTGCCCTGTGTTTTTTCTTATTTGGGTGTACGCGCACCTCTCACGGTTGTGGCCTCTCCCATTGCGGAGCGCCGGCCCCTGAGGCTTAGGTTCAGCGGCTAAGGCTCACGGGTCCGGCACTACGGCAGCATGTGGGATCTTCCCGGATCGGGGTACGAACCCGTGTCTCCTGCATCGGCAGGCTGACTTTCAACTACCGTTCCACAAAGAGAGCCTGACCCTGCTTTAGAGCTAAAGGGACCCGAAACGCAAACACTGGCTTTTCACTACGGCCCTGGGTTTCCATGCAGAAAGCTGGGTGGGCAGCAGCTTCCATGGGGCATTTTGGCTGTGCTCCTCTAGTTTAACGAGGGTAGGTCTTTCCGGACTCCTAGGACATGAGCACCAGTTTCCTTACAAGAACACTCAGGAATCCAGGCTCCAGTGGGCCTGTGGAGCAGCACCCAGCCCCGTAGGTCCTTCAGCGCACCCCCGTGTATGGTCAGTGAAGCGCCACACACTGCACTCTTCCCTGGGAGAGCTAGATATCCTCCGCTCCGCCACAGCTTCAGAAAGACGTTCCTAGCCAGTCCAGCAGGTCAAAAACACTCTTGTTGCCGGGATTGTAGTCCCTGCAGGCGTGCCTGCGAGAGGCAAATGAGCTTTCTCGAAAGAAGCAGGGTGCTCCCGGTTCCTGAGTAAGCTTCCCTGCCCAGCTTTAGGGCGAAAGGGAAACTCAGTGTCCACACGAGACTCGAAAATCGCCCTGGTGGGCCGTGCCGATTGGAAGGCGTGCAGCACTTTGCCTGAGGCATGACTTGCTGTTCTGCTTTCGTTTTCGGTGGTGCGCCTTTAAGGACTCCTAAGACCGTCGTGTCAGCACCCGTGTCCGTCCAAGAACACTGAGTACCGCCAGGCTCCTAGGGCCCGCTTGAGCGTCATCCAGCCCCGAGGGCCCTTAGGTGTACGCCTGCTTACGCCGAGTGTAGGGCAACATACTGCACTCTTCCTTGGGAGAGACAGATTTCCTCAGCTCTCCAACAGCTTCTGTTTCAAGGTTGTATCCAGTCCAACATGACAAGGAAGTTGGCTCCCTCGCCTTACCTGAGCTCTACCTCGAAAAACACTCTGCTTAGCGCTCCTTGTCGGACCTCAAACCTGCAGTCACCTTACCTAAGGAAAAAGTCAGGCTGGGTTCCACTGCAACGGACGCACAGTTCTTCGTGGAACGCTGCAGGCTTTTGGAAGATGCACAGGCCCCTAGGCCGACCTGGGGCTTTCGAAAAGTTAGGCAGTTCCCTACAAGCCGAAAACCCTGCAGAGAAAAGTTGATTTAGGGAAGGGGTCAGTGGGTAGCTTGTGTCTCTTCTGACTTCGTCGGAATACCAGGTGCGTAAGCAGTGCGTCCACCTCGAATGGGGGGGCCTGATATCACAAGCCTTGTTCTTCCCCGCTGGACAGCGCCATGCGTGAGCCCTTGACGCTTCCGGGTGATAGTGCGTTTGCCGGCTTACTAGTCAGTGCAGGCATGGCACTGAGTAAAAAATGAGTTTCCTCGAAAGAAATAGGGTACTACGGCTTCCTGGGTGGGAGCTCTCCCTGCCCTGCTTTATAGCGAAAGGGAGACTCAACATGAACGCTCGCCTCGACGTGTGGCCCTGCTTTGCCATGCAGAAGGGGAGGCGTGCGGCACCTTCTGTGACACCCACGTCGCAGCTCTGCTTTACTTTAAAGGCAGTAAGCTGTAAAGGCCTCCTAGGACCCTCGCGTCCGCACACGATTCTGTATAAGAACACGGAGTAACTGCAGGCTCCTAGTGGCCTGGTGAGCCTCATCCAGTCGCGAAGATCCTTAGCTGTACCCCTCTGTAGCTGAGTGTAGGCCAACATATTGAACTCGTACGTCGGAGAGCTAGACCGCCTCCGGTGCCAGACGGATTCAGTAACACGGTTGTAGCACTTCCAGCATTCAGTGCCGGTCGGCCTCATTGCCCTGTCAGAGCGATACTGAGAGAGACACTCTGCTTAGCATTCCTTCTAGGTCTTGTTACCTGCAGTCACCCTACCTCAAGGAAAAACTCGGGTTGAGTTCCACTGCAACTAAAAATCAGTTCTTCGTGGAACACAGCAGGCTTTTGGAAGATGCACAGGCCCCTAGGCTGACCCACGGCATTCTTTCCTTTAGGCCACGCCCTACCCGCAGAACACGCTGTATCGAGAAGTTGATTTAGGGAAGGGCCCACTGAGTGAGTACCATGTGTCTCTTTTGAAGTTTTCGAAACAATAGGTACTGAGGCTTCCTGTCAACCTCGAAATGGGGGCCTGAGGGCACAGGCCTTTTTTCCCCAATGTTGACAATTACATTCGGGCAGCCTGGAAGCTTCTGCAAAAACACTTGTGTTTCCAGGATTCTAGTCATTTCATGCAGGGCTCGGATAGGAAGCTGACTTTTCTCCAAGAGACAGGGTGCCTCCGTTTCCTGGCTGGGATATTATCCTGCCCTGTGTTTTTTCTTATTTGGGTGTACGCGCACCTCTCACGGTTGTGGCCTCTCCCATTGCGGAGCGCCGGCCCCTGAGGCTTAGGTTCAGCGGCTAAGGCTCACGGGTCCGGCACTACGGCAGCATGTGGGATCTTCCCGGATCGGGGTACGAACCCGTGTCTCCTGCATCGGCAGGCTGACTTTCAACTACCGTTCCACAAAGAGAGCCTGACCCTGCTTTAGAGCTAAAGGGACCCGAAACGCAAACACTGGCTTTTCACTACGGCCCTGGGTTTCCATGCAGAAAGCTGGGTGGGCAGCAGCTTCCATGGGGCATTTTGGCTGTGCTCCTCTAGTTTAACGAGGGTAGGTCTTTCCGGACTCCTAGGACATGAGCACCAGTTTCCTTACAAGAACACTCAGGAATCCAGGCTCCAGTGGGCCTGTGGAGCAGCACCCAGCCCCGTAGGTCCTTCAGCGCACCCCCGTGTATGGTCAGTGAAGCGCCACACACTGCACTCTTCCCTGGGAGAGCTAGATATCCTCCGCTCCGCCACAGCTTCAGAAAGACGTTCCTAGCCAGTCCAGCAGGTCAAAAACACTCTTGTTGCCGGGATTGTAGTCCCTGCAGGCGTGCCTGCGAGAGGCAAATGAGCTTTCTCGAAAGAAGCAGGGTGCTCCCGGTTCCTGAGTAAGCTTCCCTGCCCAGCTTTAGGGCGAAAGGGAAACTCAGTGTCCACACGAGACTCGAAAATCGCCCTGGTGGGCCGTGCCGATTGGAAGGCGTGCAGCACTTTGCCTGAGGCATGACTTGCTGTTCTGCTTTCGTTTTCGGTGGTGCGCCTTTAAGGACTCCTAAGACCGTCGTGTCAGCACCCGTGTCCGTCCAAGAACACTGAGTACCGCCAGGCTCCTAGGGCCCGCTTGAGCGTCATCCAGCCCCGAGGGCCCTTAGGTGTACGCCTGCTTACGCCGAGTGTAGGGCAACATACTGCACTCTTCCTTGGGAGAGACAGATTTCCTCAGCTCTCCAACAGCTTCTGTTTCAAGGTTGTATCCAGTCCAACATGACAAGGAAGTTGGCTCCCTCGCCTTACCTGAGCTCTACCTCGAAAAACACTCTGCTTAGCGCTCCTTGTCGGACCTCAAACCTGCAGTCACCTTACCTAAGGAAAAAGTCAGGCTGGGTTCCACTGCAACGGACGCACAGTTCTTCGTGGAACGCTGCAGGCTTTTGGAAGATGCACAGGCCCCTAGGCCGACCTGGGGCTTTCGAAAAGTTAGGCAGTTCCCTACAAGCCGAAAACCCTGCAGAGAAAAGTTGATTTAGGGAAGGGGTCAGTGGGTAGCTTGTGTCTCTTCTGACTTCGTCGGAATACCAGGTGCGTAAGCAGTGCGTCCACCTCGAATGGGGGGGCCTGATATCACAAGCCTTGTTCTTCCCCGCTGGACAGCGCCATGCGTGAGCCCTTGACGCTTCCGGGTGATAGTGCGTTTGCCGGCTTACTAGTCAGTGCAGGCATGGCACTGAGTAAAAAATGAGTTTCCTCGAAAGAAATAGGGTACTACGGCTTCCTGGGTGGGAGCTCTCCCTGCCCTGCTTTATAGCGAAAGGGAGACTCAACATGAACGCTCGCCTCGACGTGTGGCCCTGCTTTGCCATGCAGAAGGGGAGGCGTGCGGCACCTTCTGTGACACCCACGTCGCAGCTCTGCTTTACTTTAAAGGCAGTAAGCTGTAAAGGCCTCCTAGGACCCTCGCGTCCGCACACGATTCTGTATAAGAACACGGAGTAACTGCAGGCTCCTAGTGGCCTGGTGAGCCTCATCCAGTCGCGAAGATCCTTAGCTGTACCCCTCTGTAGCTGAGTGTAGGCCAACATATTGAACTCGTACGTCGGAGAGCTAGACCGCCTCCGGTGCCAGACGGATTCAGTAACACGGTTGTAGCACTTCCAGCATTCAGTGCCGGTCGGCCTCATTGCCCTGTCAGAGCGATACTGAGAGAGACACTCTGCTTAGCATTCCTTCTAGGTCTTGTTACCTGCAGTCACCCTACCTCAAGGAAAAACTCGGGTTGAGTTCCACTGCAACTAAAAATCAGTTCTTCGTGGAACACAGCAGGCTTTTGGAAGATGCACAGGCCCCTAGGCTGACCCACGGCATTCTTTCCTTTAGGCCACGCCCTACCCGCAGAACACGCTGTATCGAGAAGTTGATTTAGGGAAGGGCCCACTGAGTGAGTACCATGTGTCTCTTTTGAAGTTTTCGAAACAATAGGTACTGAGGCTTCCTGTCAACCTCGAAATGGGGGCCTGAGGGCACAGGCCTTTTTTCCCCAATGTTGACAATTACATTCGGGCAGCCTGGAAGCTTCTGCAAAAACACTTGTGTTTCCAGGATTCTAGTCATTTCATGCAGGGCTCGGATAGGAAGCTGACTTTTCTCCAAGAGACAGGGTGCCTCCGTTTCCTGGCTGGGATATTATCCTGCCCTGTGTTTTTTCTTATTTGGGTGTACGCGCACCTCTCACGGTTGTGGCCTCTCCCATTGCGGAGCGCCGGCCCCTGAGGCTTAGGTTCAGCGGCTAAGGCTCACGGGTCCGGCACTACGGCAGCATGTGGGATCTTCCCGGATCGGGGTACGAACCCGTGTCTCCTGCATCGGCAGGCTGACTTTCAACTACCGTTCCACAAAGAGAGCCTGACCCTGCTTTAGAGCTAAAGGGACCCGAAACGCAAACACTGGCTTTTCACTACGGCCCTGGGTTTCCATGCAGAAAGCTGGGTGGGCAGCAGCTTCCATGGGGCATTTTGGCTGTGCTCCTCTAGTTTAACGAGGGTAGGTCTTTCCGGACTCCTAGGACATGAGCACCAGTTTCCTTACAAGAACACTCAGGAATCCAGGCTCCAGTGGGCCTGTGGAGCAGCACCCAGCCCCGTAGGTCCTTCAGCGCACCCCCGTGTATGGTCAGTGAAGCGCCACACACTGCACTCTTCCCTGGGAGAGCTAGATATCCTCCGCTCCGCCACAGCTTCAGAAAGACGTTCCTAGCCAGTCCAGCAGGTCAAAAACACTCTTGTTGCCGGGATTGTAGTCCCTGCAGGCGTGCCTGCGAGAGGCAAATGAGCTTTCTCGAAAGAAGCAGGGTGCTCCCGGTTCCTGAGTAAGCTTCCCTGCCCAGCTTTAGGGCGAAAGGGAAACTCAGTGTCCACACGAGACTCGAAAATCGCCCTGGTGGGCCGTGCCGATTGGAAGGCGTGCAGCACTTTGCCTGAGGCATGACTTGCTGTTCTGCTTTCGTTTTCGGTGGTGCGCCTTTAAGGACTCCTAAGACCGTCGTGTCAGCACCCGTGTCCGTCCAAGAACACTGAGTACCGCCAGGCTCCTAGGGCCCGCTTGAGCGTCATCCAGCCCCGAGGGCCCTTAGGTGTACGCCTGCTTACGCCGAGTGTAGGGCAACATACTGCACTCTTCCTTGGGAGAGACAGATTTCCTCAGCTCTCCAACAGCTTCTGTTTCAAGGTTGTATCCAGTCCAACATGACAAGGAAGTTGGCTCCCTCGCCTTACCTGAGCTCTACCTCGAAAAACACTCTGCTTAGCGCTCCTTGTCGGACCTCAAACCTGCAGTCACCTTACCTAAGGAAAAAGTCAGGCTGGGTTCCACTGCAACGGACGCACAGTTCTTCGTGGAACGCTGCAGGCTTTTGGAAGATGCACAGGCCCCTAGGCCGACCTGGGGCTTTCGAAAAGTTAGGCAGTTCCCTACAAGCCGAAAACCCTGCAGAGAAAAGTTGATTTAGGGAAGGGGTCAGTGGGTAGCTTGTGTCTCTTCTGACTTCGTCGGAATACCAGGTGCGTAAGCAGTGCGTCCACCTCGAATGGGGGGGCCTGATATCACAAGCCTTGTTCTTCCCCGCTGGACGGCGCCATGCGTGAGCCCTTGACGCTTCCGGGTGATAGTGCGTTTGCCGGCTTACTAGTCAGTGCAGGCATGGCACTGAGTAAAAAATGAGTTTCCTCGAAAGAAATAGGGTACTACGGCTTCCTGGGTGGGAGCTCTCCCTGCCCTGCTTTATAGCGAAAGGGAGACTCAACATGAACGCTCGCCTCGACGTGTGGCCCTGCTTTGCCATGCAGAAGGGGAGGCGTGCGGCACCTTCTATGACACCCACGTCGCAGCTCTGCTTTACTTTAAAGGCAGTAAGCTGTAAAGGCCTCCTAGGACCCTCGCGTCCGCACACGATTCTGTATAAGAACACGGAGTAACTGCAGGCTCCTAGTGGCCTGGTGAGCCTCATCCAGTCGCGAAGATCCTTAGCTGTACCCCTCTGTAGCTGAGTGTAGGCCAACATATTGAACTCGTACGTCGGAGAGCTAGACCGCCTCCGGTGCCAGACGGATTCAGTAACACGGTTGTAGCACTTCCAGCATTCAGTGCCGGTCGGCCTCATTGCCCTGTCAGAGCGATACTGAGAGAGACACTCTGCTTAGCATTCCTTCTAGGTCTTGTTACCTGCAGTCACCCTACCTCAAGGAAAAACTCGGGTTGAGTTCCACTGCAACTAAAAATCAGTTCTTCGTGGAACACAGCAGGCTTTTGGAAGATGCACAGGCCCCTAGGCTGACCCACGGCATTCTTTCCTTTAGGCCACGCCCTACCCGCAGAACACGCTGTATCGAGAAGTTGATTTAGGGAAGGGCCCACTGAGTGAGTACCATGTGTCTCTTTTGAAGTTTTCGAAACAATAGGTACTGAGGCTTCCTGTCAACCTCGAAATGGGGGCCTGAGGGCACAGGCCTTTTTTCCCCAATGTTGACAATTACATTCGGGCAGCCTGGAAGCTTCTGCAAAAACACTTGTGTTTCCAGGATTCTAGTCATTTCATGCAGGGCTCGGATAGGAAGCTGACTTTTCTCCAAGAGACAGGGTGCCTCCGTTTCCTGGCTGGGATATTATCCTGCCCTGTGTTTTTTCTTATTTGGGTGTACGCGCACCTCTCACGGTTGTGGCCTCTCCCATTGCGGAGCGCCGGCCCCTGAGGCTTAGGTTCAGCGGCTAAGGCTCACGGGTCCGGCACTACGGCAGCATGTGGGATCTTCCCGGATCGGGGTACGAACCCGTGTCTCCTGCATCGGCAGGCTGACTTTCAACTACCGTTCCACAAAGAGAGCCTGACCCTGCTTTAGAGCTAAAGGGACCCGAAACGCAAACACTGGCTTTTCACTACGGCCCTGGGTTTCCATGCAGAAAGCTGGGTGGGCAGCAGCTTCCATGGGGCATTTTGGCTGTGCTCCTCTAGTTTAACGAGGGTAGGTCTTTCCGGACTCCTAGGACATGAGCACCAGTTTCCTTACAAGAACACTCAGGAATCCAGGCTCCAGTGGGCCTGTGGAGCAGCACCCAGCCCCGTAGGTCCTTCAGCGCACCCCCGTGTATGGTCAGTGAAGCGCCACACACTGCACTCTTCCCTGGGAGAGCTAGATATCCTCCGCTCCGCCACAGCTTCAGAAAGACGTTCCTAGCCAGTCCAGCAGGTCAAAAACACTCTTGTTGCCGGGATTGTAGTCCCTGCAGGCGTGCCTGCGAGAGGCAAATGAGCTTTCTCGAAAGAAGCAGGGTGCTCCCGGTTCCTGAGTAAGCTTCCCTGCCCAGCTTTAGGGCGAAAGGGAAACTCAGTGTCCACACGAGACTCGAAAATCGCCCTGGTGGGCCGTGCCGATTGGAAGGCGTGCAGCACTTTGCCTGAGGCATGACTTGCTGTTCTGCTTTCGTTTTCGGTGGTGCGCCTTTAAGGACTCCTAAGACCGTCGTGTCAGCACCCGTGTCCGTCCAAGAACACTGAGTACCGCCAGGCTCCTAGGGCCCGCTTGAGCGTCATCCAGCCCCGAGGGCCCTTAGGTGTACGCCTGCTTACGCCGAGTGTAGGGCAACATACTGCACTCTTCCTTGGGAGAGACAGATTTCCTCAGCTCTCCAACAGCTTCTGTTTCAAGGTTGTATCCAGTCCAACATGACAAGGAAGTTGGCTCCCTCGCCTTACCTGAGCTCTACCTCGAAAAACACTCTGCTTAGCGCTCCTTGTCGGACCTCAAACCTGCAGTCACCTTACCTAAGGAAAAAGTCAGGCTGGGTTCCACTGCAACGGACGCACAGTTCTTCGTGGAACGCTGCAGGCTTTTGGAAGATGCACAGGCCCCTAGGCCGACCTGGGGCTTTCGAAAAGTTAGGCAGTTCCCTACAAGCCGAAAACCCTGCAGAGAAAAGTTGATTTAGGGAAGGGGTCAGTGGGTAGCTTGTGTCTCTTCTGACTTCGTCGGAATACCAGGTGCGTAAGCAGTGCGTCCACCTCGAATGGGGGGGCCTGATATCACAAGCCTTGTTCTTCCCCGCTGGACAGCGCCATGCGTGAGCCCTTGACGCTTCCGGGTGATAGTGCGTTTGCCGGCTTACTAGTCAGTGCAGGCATGGCACTGAGTAAAAAATGAGTTTCCTCGAAAGAAATAGGGTACTACGGCTTCCTGGGTGGGAGCTCTCCCTGCCCTGCTTTATAGCGAAAGGGAGACTCAACATGAACGCTCGCCTCGACGTGTGGCCCTGCTTTGCCATGCAGAAGGGGAGGCGTGCGGCACCTTCTGTGACACCCACGTCGCAGCTCTGCTTTACTTTAAAGGCAGTAAGCTGTAAAGGCCTCCTAGGACCCTCGCGTCCGCACACGATTCTGTATAAGAACACGGAGTAACTGCAGGCTCCTAGTGGCCTGGTGAGCCTCATCCAGTCGCGAAGATCCTTAGCTGTACCCCTCTGTAGCTGAGTGTAGGCCAACATATTGAACTCGTACGTCGGAGAGCTAGACCGCCTCCGGTGCCAGACGGATTCAGTAACACGGTTGTAGCACTTCCAGCATTCAGTGCCGGTCGGCCTCATTGCCCTGTCAGAGCGATACTGAGAGAGACACTCTGCTTAGCATTCCTTCTAGGTCTTGTTACCTGCAGTCACCCTACCTCAAGGAAAAACTCGGGTTGAGTTCCACTGCAACTAAAAATCAGTTCTTCGTGGAACACAGCAGGCTTTTGGAAGATGCACAGGCCCCTAGGCTGACCCACGGCATTCTTTCCTTTAGGCCACGCCCTACCCGCAGAACACGCTGTATCGAGAAGTTGATTTAGGGAAGGGCCCACTGAGTGAGTACCATGTGTCTCTTTTGAAGTTTTCGAAACAATAGGTACTGAGGCTTCCTGTCAACCTCGAAATGGGGGCCTGAGGGCACAGGCCTTTTTTCCCCAATGTTGACAATTACATTCGGGCAGCCTGGAAGCTTCTGCAAAAACACTTGTGTTTCCAGGATTCTAGTCATTTCATGCAGGGCTCGGATAGGAAGCTGACTTTTCTCCAAGAGACAGGGTGCCTCCGTTTCCTGGCTGGGATATTATCCTGCCCTGTGTTTTTTCTTATTTGGGTGTACGCGCACCTCTCACGGTTGTGGCCTCTCCCATTGCGGAGCGCCAGCCCCTGAGGCTTAGGTTCAGCGGCTAAGGCTCACGGGTCCGGCACTACGGCAGCATGTGGGATCTTCCCGGATCGGGGTACGAACCCGTGTCTCCTGCATCGGCAGGCTGACTTTCAACTACCGTTCCACAAAGAGAGCCTGACCCTGCTTTAGAGCTAAAGGGACCCGAAACGCAAACACTGGCTTTTCACTACGGCCCTGGGTTTCCATGCAGAAAGCTGGGTGGGCAGCAGCTTCCATGGGGCATTTTGGCTGTGCTCCTCTAGTTTAACGAGGGTAGGTCTTTCCGGACTCCTAGGACATGAGCACCAGTTTCCTTACAAGAACACTCAGGAATCCAGGCTCCAGTGGGCCTGTGGAGCAGCACCCAGCCCCGTAGGTCCTTCAGCGCACCCCCGTGTATGGTCAGTGAAGCGCCACACACTGCACTCTTCCCTGGGAGAGCTAGATATCCTCCGCTCCGCCACAGCTTCAGAAAGACGTTCCTAGCCAGTCCAGCAGGTCAAAAACACTCTTGTTGCCGGGATTGTAGTCCCTGCAGGCGTGCCTGCGAGAGGCAAATGAGCTTTCTCGAAAGAAGCAGGGTGCTCCCGGTTCCTGAGTAAGCTTCCCTGCCCAGCTTTAGGGCGAAAGGGAAACTCAGTGTCCACACGAGACTCGAAAATCGCCCTGGTGGGCCGTGCCGATTGGAAGGCGTGCAGCACTTTGCCTGAGGCATGACTTGCTGTTCTGCTTTCGTTTTCGGTGGTGCGCCTTTAAGGACTCCTAAGACCGTCGTGTCAGCACCCGTGTCCGTCCAAGAACACTGAGTACCGCCAGGCTCCTAGGGCCCGCTTGAGCGTCATCCAGCCCCGAGGGCCCTTAGGTGTACGCCTGCTTACGCCGAGTGTAGGGCAACATACTGCACTCTTCCTTGGGAGAGACAGATTTCCTCAGCTCTCCAACAGCTTCTGTTTCAAGGTTGTATCCAGTCCAACATGACAAGGAAGTTGGCTCCCTCGCCTTACCTGAGCTCTACCTCGAAAAACACTCTGCTTAGCGCTCCTTGTCGGACCTCAAACCTGCAGTCACCTTACCTAAGGAAAAAGTCAGGCTGGGTTCCACTGCAACGGACGCACAGTTCTTCGTGGAACGCTGCAGGCTTTTGGAAGATGCACAGGCCCCTAGGCCGACCTGGGGCTTTCGAAAAGTTAGGCAGTTCCCTACAAGCCGAAAACCCTGCAGAGAAAAGTTGATTTAGGGAAGGGGTCAGTGGGTAGCTTGTGTCTCTTCTGACTTCGTCGGAATACCAGGTGCGTAAGCAGTGCGTCCACCTCGAATGGGGGGGCCTGATATCACAAGCCTTGTTCTTCCCCGCTGGACGGCGCCATGCGTGAGCCCTTGACGCTTCCGGGTGATAGTGCGTTTGCCGGCTTACTAGTCAGTGCAGGCATGGCACTGAGTAAAAAATGAGTTTCCTCGAAAGAAATAGGGTACTACGGCTTCCTGGGTGGGAGCTCTCCCTGCCCTGCTTTATAGCGAAAGGGAGACTCAACATGAACGCTCGCCTCGACGTGTGGCCCTGCTTTGCCATGCAGAAGGGGAGGCGTGCGGCACCTTCTATGACACCCACGTCGCAGCTCTGCTTTACTTTAAAGGCAGTAAGCTGTAAAGGCCTCCTAGGACCCTCGCGTCCGCACACGATTCTGTATAAGAACACGGAGTAACTGCAGGCTCCTAGTGGCCTGGTGAGCCTCATCCAGTCGCGAAGATCCTTAGCTGTACCCCTCTGTAGCTGAGTGTAGGCCAACATATTGAACTCGTACGTCGGAGAGCTAGACCGCCTCCGGTGCCAGACGGATTCAGTAACACGGTTGTAGCACTTCCAGCATTCAGTGCCGGTCGGCCTCATTGCCCTGTCAGAGCGATACTGAGAGAGACACTCTGCTTAGCATTCCTTCTAGGTCTTGTTACCTGCAGTCACCCTACCTCAAGGAAAAACTCGGGTTGAGTTCCACTGCAACTAAAAATCAGTTCTTCGTGGAACACAGCAGGCTTTTGGAAGATGCACAGGCCCCTAGGCTGACCCACGGCATTCTTTCCTTTAGGCCACGCCCTACCCGCAGAACACGCTGTATCGAGAAGTTGATTTAGGGAAGGGCCCACTGAGTGAGTACCATGTGTCTCTTTTGAAGTTTTCGAAACAATAGGTACTGAGGCTTCCTGTCAACCTCGAAATGGGGGCCTGAGGGCACAGGCCTTTTTTCCCCAATGTTGACAATTACATTCGGGCAGCCTGGAAGCTTCTGCAAAAACACTTGTGTTTCCAGGATTCTAGTCATTTCATGCAGGGCTCGGATAGGAAGCTGACTTTTCTCCAAGAGACAGGGTGCCTCCGTTTCCTGGCTGGGATATTATCCTGCCCTGTGTTTTTTCTTATTTGGGTGTACGCGCACCTCTCACGGTTGTGGCCTCTCCCATTGCGGAGCGCCGGCCCCTGAGGCTTAGGTTCAGCGGCTAAGGCTCACGGGTCCGGCACTACGGCAGCATGTGGGATCTTCCCGGATCGGGGTACGAACCCGTGTCTCCTGCATCGGCAGGCTGACTTTCAACTACCGTTCCACAAAGAGAGCCTGACCCTGCTTTAGAGCTAAAGGGACCCGAAACGCAAACACTGGCTTTTCACTACGGCCCTGGGTTTCCATGCAGAAAGCTGGGTGGGCAGCAGCTTCCATGGGGCATTTTGGCTGTGCTCCTCTAGTTTAACGAGGGTAGGTCTTTCCGGACTCCTAGGACATGAGCACCAGTTTCCTTACAAGAACACTCAGGAATCCAGGCTCCAGTGGGCCTGTGGAGCAGCACCCAGCCCCGTAGGTCCTTCAGCGCACCCCCGTGTATGGTCAGTGAAGCGCCACACACTGCACTCTTCCCTGGGAGAGCTAGATATCCTCCGCTCCGCCACAGCTTCAGAAAGACGTTCCTAGCCAGTCCAGCAGGTCAAAAACACTCTTGTTGCCGGGATTGTAGTCCCTGCAGGCGTGCCTGCGAGAGGCAAATGAGCTTTCTCGAAAGAAGCAGGGTGCTCCCGGTTCCTGAGTAAGCTTCCCTGCCCAGCTTTAGGGCGAAAGGGAAACTCAGTGTCCACACGAGACTCGAAAATCGCCCTGGTGGGCCGTGCCGATTGGAAGGCGTGCAGCACTTTGCCTGAGGCATGACTTGCTGTTCTGCTTTCGTTTTCGGTGGTGCGCCTTTAAGGACTCCTAAGACCGTCGTGTCAGCACCCGTGTCCGTCCAAGAACACTGAGTACCGCCAGGCTCCTAGGGCCCGCTTGAGCGTCATCCAGCCCCGAGGGCCCTTAGGTGTACGCCTGCTTACGCCGAGTGTAGGGCAACATACTGCACTCTTCCTTGGGAGAGACAGATTTCCTCAGCTCTCCAACAGCTTCTGTTTCAAGGTTGTATCCAGTCCAACATGACAAGGAAGTTGGCTCCCTCGCCTTACCTGAGCTCTACCTCGAAAAACACTCTGCTTAGCGCTCCTTGTCGGACCTCAAACCTGCAGTCACCTTACCTAAGGAAAAAGTCAGGCTGGGTTCCACTGCAACGGACGCACAGTTCTTCGTGGAACGCTGCAGGCTTTTGGAAGATGCACAGGCCCCTAGGCCGACCTGGGGCTTTCGAAAAGTTAGGCAGTTCCCTACAAGCCGAAAACCCTGCAGAGAAAAGTTGATTTAGGGAAGGGGTCAGTGGGTAGCTTGTGTCTCTTCTGACTTCGTCGGAATACCAGGTGCGTAAGCAGTGCGTCCACCTCGAATGGGGGGGCCTGATATCACAAGCCTTGTTCTTCCCCGCTGGACGGCGCCATGCGTGAGCCCTTGATGCTTCCGGGTGATAGTGCGTTTGCCGGCTTACTAGTCAGTGCAGGCATGGCACTGAGTAAAAAATGAGTTTCCTCGAAAGAAATAGGGTACTACGGCTTCCTGGGTGGGAGCTCTC
This sequence comes from Mesoplodon mirus, assembly GCF_964341445.2. Lineage (NCBI taxonomy): Eukaryota > Metazoa > Chordata > Mammalia > Artiodactyla > Ziphiidae > Mesoplodon > Mesoplodon mirus. The sequence goes on along the minus strand of NW_028295400.1, from coordinate 293,951 downwards.
CCTGCCCTGCTTTATAGCGAAAGGGAGACTCAACATGAACGCTCGCCTCGACGTGTGGCCCTGCTTTGCCATGCAGAAGGGGAGGCGTGCGGCACCTTCTATGACACCCACGTCGCAGCTCTGCTTTACTTTAAAGGCAGTAAGCTGTAAAGGCCTCCTAGGACCCTCGCGTCCGCACACGATTCTGTATAAGAACACGGAGTAACTGCAGGCTCCTAGTGGCCTGGTGAGCCTCATCCAGTCGCGAAGATCCTTAGCTGTACCCCTCTGTAGCTGAGTGTAGGCCAACATATTGAACTCGTACGTCGGAGAGCTAGACCGCCTCCGGTGCCAGACGGATTCAGTAACACGGTTGTAGCACTTCCAGCATTCAGTGCCGGTCGGCCTCATTGCCCTGTCAGAGCGATACTGAGAGAGACACTCTGCTTAGCATTCCTTCTAGGTCTTGTTACCTGCAGTCACCCTACCTCAAGGAAAAACTCGGGTTGAGTTCCACTGCAACTAAAAATCAGTTCTTCGTGGAACACAGCAGGCTTTTGGAAGATGCACAGGCCCCTAGGCTGACCCACGGCATTCTTTCCTTTAGGCCACGCCCTACCCGCAGAACACGCTGTATCGAGAAGTTGATTTAGGGAAGGGCCCACTGAGTGAGTACCATGTGTCTCTTTTGAAGTTTTCGAAACAATAGGTACTGAGGCTTCCTGTCAACCTCGAAATGGGGGCCTGAGGGCACAGGCCTTTTTTCCCCAATGTTGACAATTACATTCGGGCAGCCTGGAAGCTTCTGCAAAAACACTTGTGTTTCCAGGATTCTAGTCATTTCATGCAGGGCTCGGATAGGAAGCTGACTTTTCTCCAAGAGACAGGGTGCCTCCGTTTCCTGGCTGGGATATTATCCTGCCCTGTGTTTTTTCTTATTTGGGTGTACGCGCACCTCTCACGGTTGTGGCCTCTCCCATTGCGGAGCGCCGGCCCCTGAGGCTTAGGTTCAGCGGCTAAGGCTCACGGGTCCGGCACTACGGCAGCATGTGGGATCTTCCCGGATCGGGGTACGAACCCGTGTCTCCTGCATCGGCAGGCTGACTTTCAACTACCGTTCCACAAAGAGAGCCTGACCCTGCTTTAGAGCTAAAGGGACCCGAAACGCAAACACTGGCTTTTCACTACGGCCCTGGGTTTCCATGCAGAAAGCTGGGTGGGCAGCAGCTTCCATGGGGCATTTTGGCTGTGCTCCTCTAGTTTAACGAGGGTAGGTCTTTCCGGACTCCTAGGACATGAGCACCAGTTTCCTTACAAGAACACTCAGGAATCCAGGCTCCAGTGGGCCTGTGGAGCAGCACCCAGCCCCGTAGGTCCTTCAGCGCACCCCCGTGTATGGTCAGTGAAGCGCCACACACTGCACTCTTCCCTGGGAGAGCTAGATATCCTCCGCTCCGCCACAGCTTCAGAAAGACGTTCCTAGCCAGTCCAGCAGGTCAAAAACACTCTTGTTGCCGGGATTGTAGTCCCTGCAGGCGTGCCTGCGAGAGGCAAATGAGCTTTCTCGAAAGAAGCAGGGTGCTCCCGGTTCCTGAGTAAGCTTCCCTGCCCAGCTTTAGGGCGAAAGGGAAACTCAGTGTCCACACGAGACTCGAAAATCGCCCTGGTGGGCCGTGCCGATTGGAAGGCGTGCAGCACTTTGCCTGAGGCATGACTTGCTGTTCTGCTTTCGTTTTCGGTGGTGCGCCTTTAAGGACTCCTAAGACCGTCGTGTCAGCACCCGTGTCCGTCCAAGAACACTGAGTACCGCCAGGCTCCTAGGGCCCGCTTGAGCGTCATCCAGCCCCGAGGGCCCTTAGGTGTACGCCTGCTTACGCCGAGTGTAGGGCAACATACTGCACTCTTCCTTGGGAGAGACAGATTTCCTCAGCTCTCCAACAGCTTCTGTTTCAAGGTTGTATCCAGTCCAACATGACAAGGAAGTTGGCTCCCTCGCCTTACCTGAGCTCTACCTCGAAAAACACTCTGCTTAGCGCTCCTTGTCGGACCTCAAACCTGCAGTCACCTTACCTAAGGAAAAAGTCAGGCTGGGTTCCACTGCAACGGACGCACAGTTCTTCGTGGAACGCTGCAGGCTTTTGGAAGATGCACAGGCCCCTAGGCCGACCTGGGGCTTTCGAAAAGTTAGGCAGTTCCCTACAAGCCGAAAACCCTGCAGAGAAAAGTTGATTTAGGGAAGGGGTCAGTGGGTAGCTTGTGTCTCTTCTGACTTCGTCGGAATACCAGGTGCGTAAGCAGTGCGTCCACCTCGAATGGGGGGGCCTGATATCACAAGCCTTGTTCTTCCCCGCTGGACGGCGCCATGCGTGAGCCCTTGACGCTTCCGGGTGATAGTGCGTTTGCCGGCTTACTAGTCAGTGCAGGCATGGCACTGAGTAAAAAATGAGTTTCCTCGAAAGAAATAGGGTACTACGGCTTCCTGGGTGGGAGCTCTCCCTGCCCTGCTTTATAGCGAAAGGGAGACTCAACATGAACGCTCGCCTCGACGTGTGGCCCTGCTTTGCCATGCAGAAGGGGAGGCGTGCGGCACCTTCTGTGACACCCACGTCGCAGCTCTGCTTTACTTTAAAGGCAGTAAGCTGTAAAGGCCTCCTAGGACCCTCGCGTCCGCACACGATTCTGTATAAGAACACGGAGTAACTGCAGGCTCCTAGTGGCCTGGTGAGCCTCATCCAGTCGCGAAGATCCTTAGCTGTACCCCTCTGTAGCTGAGTGTAGGCCAACATATTGAACTCGTACGTCGGAGAGCTAGACCGCCTCCGGTGCCAGACGGATTCAGTAACACGGTTGTAGCACTTCCAGCATTCAGTGCCGGTCGGCCTCATTGCCCTGTCAGAGCGATACTGAGAGAGACACTCTGCTTAGCATTCCTTCTAGGTCTTGTTACCTGCAGTCACCCTACCTCAAGGAAAAACTCGGGTTGAGTTCCACTGCAACTAAAAATCAGTTCTTCGTGGAACACAGCAGGCTTTTGGAAGATGCACAGGCCCCTAGGCTGACCCACGGCATTCTTTCCTTTAGGCCACGCCCTACCCGCAGAACACGCTGTATCGAGAAGTTGATTTAGGGAAGGGCCCACTGAGTGAGTACCATGTGTCTCTTTTGAAGTTTTCGAAACAATAGGTACTGAGGCTTCCTGTCAACCTCGAAATGGGGGCCTGAGGGCACAGGCCTTTTTTCCCCAATGTTGACAATTACATTCGGGCAGCCTGGAAGCTTCTGCAAAAACACTTGTGTTTCCAGGATTCTAGTCATTTCATGCAGGGCTCGGATAGGAAGCTGACTTTTCTCCAAGAGACAGGGTGCCTCCGTTTCCTGGCTGGGATATTATCCTGCCCTGTGTTTTTTCTTATTTGGGTGTACGCGCACCTCTCACGGTTGTGGCCTCTCCCATTGCGGAGCGCCGGCCCCTGAGGCTTAGGTTCAGCGGCTAAGGCTCACGGGTCCGGCACTACGGCAGCATGTGGGATCTTCCCGGATCGGGGTACGAACCCGTGTCTCCTGCATCGGCAGGCTGACTTTCAACTACCGTTCCACAAAGAGAGCCTGACCCTGCTTTAGAGCTAAAGGGACCCGAAACGCAAACACTGGCTTTTCACTACGGCCCTGGGTTTCCATGCAGAAAGCTGGGTGGGCAGCAGCTTCCATGGGGCATTTTGGCTGTGCTCCTCTAGTTTAACGAGGGTAGGTCTTTCCGGACTCCTAGGACATGAGCACCAGTTTCCTTACAAGAACACTCAGGAATCCAGGCTCCAGTGGGCCTGTGGAGCAGCACCCAGCCCCGTAGGTCCTTCAGCGCACCCCCGTGTATGGTCAGTGAAGCGCCACACACTGCACTCTTCCCTGGGAGAGCTAGATATCCTCCGCTCCGCCACAGCTTCAGAAAGACGTTCCTAGCCAGTCCAGCAGGTCAAAAACACTCTTGTTGCCGGGATTGTAGTCCCTGCAGGCGTGCCTGCGAGAGGCAAATGAGCTTTCTCGAAAGAAGCAGGGTGCTCCCGGTTCCTGAGTAAGCTTCCCTGCCCAGCTTTAGGGCGAAAGGGAAACTCAGTGTCCACACGAGACTCGAAAATCGCCCTGGTGGGCCGTGCCGATTGGAAGGCGTGCAGCACTTTGCCTGAGGCATGACTTGCTGTTCTGCTTTCGTTTTCGGTGGTGCGCCTTTAAGGACTCCTAAGACCGTCGTGTCAGCACCCGTGTCCGTCCAAGAACACTGAGTACCGCCAGGCTCCTAGGGCCCGCTTGAGCGTCATCCAGCCCCGAGGGCCCTTAGGTGTACGCCTGCTTACGCCGAGTGTAGGGCAACATACTGCACTCTTCCTTGGGAGAGACAGATTTCCTCAGCTCTCCAACAGCTTCTGTTTCAAGGTTGTATCCAGTCCAACATGACAAGGAAGTTGGCTCCCTCGCCTTACCTGAGCTCTACCTCGAAAAACACTCTGCTTAGCGCTCCTTGTCGGACCTCAAACCTGCAGTCACCTTACCTAAGGAAAAAGTCAGGCTGGGTTCCACTGCAACGGACGCACAGTTCTTCGTGGAACGCTGCAGGCTTTTGGAAGATGCACAGGCCCCTAGGCCGACCTGGGGCTTTCGAAAAGTTAGGCAGTTCCCTACAAGCCGAAAACCCTGCAGAGAAAAGTTGATTTAGGGAAGGGGTCAGTGGGTAGCTTGTGTCTCTTCTGACTTCGTCGGAATACCAGGTGCGTAAGCAGTGCGTCCACCTCGAATGGGGGGGCCTGATATCACAAGCCTTGTTCTTCCCCGCTGGACAGCGCCATGCGTGAGCCCTTGACGCTTCCGGGTGATAGTGCGTTTGCCGGCTTACTAGTCAGTGCAGGCATGGCACTGAGTAAAAAATGAGTTTCCTCGAAAGAAATAGGGTACTACGGCTTCCTGGGTGGGAGCTCTCCCTGCCCTGCTTTATAGCGAAAGGGAGACTCAACATGAACGCTCGCCTCGACGTGTGGCCCTGCTTTGCCATGCAGAAGGGGAGGCGTGCGGCACCTTCTGTGACACCCACGTCGCAGCTCTGCTTTACTTTAAAGGCAGTAAGCTGTAAAGGCCTCCTAGGACCCTCGCGTCCGCACACGATTCTGTATAAGAACACGGAGTAACTGCAGGCTCCTAGTGGCCTGGTGAGCCTCATCCAGTCGCGAAGATCCTTAGCTGTACCCCTCTGTAGCTGAGTGTAGGCCAACATATTGAACTCGTACGTCGGAGAGCTAGACCGCCTCCGGTGCCAGACGGATTCAGTAACACGGTTGTAGCACTTCCAGCATTCAGTGCCGGTCGGCCTCATTGCCCTGTCAGAGCGATACTGAGAGAGACACTCTGCTTAGCATTCCTTCTAGGTCTTGTTACCTGCAGTCACCCTACCTCAAGGAAAAACTCGGGTTGAGTTCCACTGCAACTAAAAATCAGTTCTTCGTGGAACACAGCAGGCTTTTGGAAGATGCACAGGCCCCTAGGCTGACCCACGGCATTCTTTCCTTTAGGCCACGCCCTACCCGCAGAACACGCTGTATCGAGAAGTTGATTTAGGGAAGGGCCCACTGAGTGAGTACCATGTGTCTCTTTTGAAGTTTTCGAAACAATAGGTACTGAGGCTTCCTGTCAACCTCGAAATGGGGGCCTGAGGGCACAGGCCTTTTTTCCCCAATGTTGACAATTACATTCGGGCAGCCTGGAAGCTTCTGCAAAAACACTTGTGTTTCCAGGATTCTAGTCATTTCATGCAGGGCTCGGATAGGAAGCTGACTTTTCTCCAAGAGACAGGGTGCCTCCGTTTCCTGGCTGGGATATTATCCTGCCCTGTGTTTTTTCTTATTTGGGTGTACGCGCACCTCTCACGGTTGTGGCCTCTCCCATTGCGGAGCGCCGGCCCCTGAGGCTTAGGTTCAGCGGCTAAGGCTCACGGGTCCGGCACTACGGCAGCATGTGGGATCTTCCCGGATCGGGGTACGAACCCGTGTCTCCTGCATCGGCAGGCTGACTTTCAACTACCGTTCCACAAAGAGAGCCTGACCCTGCTTTAGAGCTAAAGGGACCCGAAACGCAAACACTGGCTTTTCACTACGGCCCTGGGTTTCCATGCAGAAAGCTGGGTGGGCAGCAGCTTCCATGGGGCATTTTGGCTGTGCTCCTCTAGTTTAACGAGGGTAGGTCTTTCCGGACTCCTAGGACATGAGCACCAGTTTCCTTACAAGAACACTCAGGAATCCAGGCTCCAGTGGGCCTGTGGAGCAGCACCCAGCCCCGTAGGTCCTTCAGCGCACCCCCGTGTATGGTCAGTGAAGCGCCACACACTGCACTCTTCCCTGGGAGAGCTAGATATCCTCCGCTCCGCCACAGCTTCAGAAAGACGTTCCTAGCCAGTCCAGCAGGTCAAAAACACTCTTGTTGCCGGGATTGTAGTCCCTGCAGGCGTGCCTGCGAGAGGCAAATGAGCTTTCTCGAAAGAAGCAGGGTGCTCCCGGTTCCTGAGTAAGCTTCCCTGCCCAGCTTTAGGGCGAAAGGGAAACTCAGTGTCCACACGAGACTCGAAAATCGCCCTGGTGGGCCGTGCCGATTGGAAGGCGTGCAGCACTTTGCCTGAGGCATGACTTGCTGTTCTGCTTTCGTTTTCGGTGGTGCGCCTTTAAGGACTCCTAAGACCGTCGTGTCAGCACCCGTGTCCGTCCAAGAACACTGAGTACCGCCAGGCTCCTAGGGCCCGCTTGAGCGTCATCCAGCCCCGAGGGCCCTTAGGTGTACGCCTGCTTACGCCGAGTGTAGGGCAACATACTGCACTCTTCCTTGGGAGAGACAGATTTCCTCAGCTCTCCAACAGCTTCTGTTTCAAGGTTGTATCCAGTCCAACATGACAAGGAAGTTGGCTCCCTCGCCTTACCTGAGCTCTACCTCGAAAAACACTCTGCTTAGCGCTCCTTGTCGGACCTCAAACCTGCAGTCACCTTACCTAAGGAAAAAGTCAGGCTGGGTTCCACTGCAACGGACGCACAGTTCTTCGTGGAACGCTGCAGGCTTTTGGAAGATGCACAGGCCCCTAGGCCGACCTGGGGCTTTCGAAAAGTTAGGCAGTTCCCTACAAGCCGAAAACCCTGCAGAGAAAAGTTGATTTAGGGAAGGGGTCAGTGGGTAGCTTGTGTCTCTTCTGACTTCGTCGGAATACCAGGTGCGTAAGCAGTGCGTCCACCTCGAATGGGGGGGCCTGATATCACAAGCCTTGTTCTTCCCCGCTGGACGGCGCCATGCGTGAGCCCTTGACGCTTCCGGGTGATAGTGCGTTTGCCGGCTTACTAGTCAGTGCAGGCATGGCACTGAGTAAAAAATGAGTTTCCTCGAAAGAAATAGGGTACTACGGCTTCCTGGGTGGGAGCTCTCCCTGCCCTGCTTTATAGCGAAAGGGAGACTCAACATGAACGCTCGCCTCGACGTGTGGCCCTGCTTTGCCATGCAGAAGGGGAGGCGTGCGGCACCTTCTATGACACCCACGTCGCAGCTCTGCTTTACTTTAAAGGCAGTAAGCTGTAAAGGCCTCCTAGGACCCTCGCGTCCGCACACGATTCTGTATAAGAACACGGAGTAACTGCAGGCTCCTAGTGGCCTGGTGAGCCTCATCCAGTCGCGAAGATCCTTAGCTGTACCCCTCTGTAGCTGAGTGTAGGCCAACATATTGAACTCGTACGTCGGAGAGCTAGACCGCCTCCGGTGCCAGACGGATTCAGTAACACGGTTGTAGCACTTCCAGCATTCAGTGCCGGTCGGCCTCATTGCCCTGTCAGAGCGATACTGAGAGAGACACTCTGCTTAGCATTCCTTCTAGGTCTTGTTACCTGCAGTCACCCTACCTCAAGGAAAAACTCGGGTTGAGTTCCACTGCAACTAAAAATCAGTTCTTCGTGGAACACAGCAGGCTTTTGGAAGATGCACAGGCCCCTAGGCTGACCCACGGCATTCTTTCCTTTAGGCCACGCCCTACCCGCAGAACACGCTGTATCGAGAAGTTGATTTAGGGAAGGGCCCACTGAGTGAGTACCATGTGTCTCTTTTGAAGTTTTCGAAACAATAGGTACTGAGGCTTCCTGTCAACCTCGAAATGGGGGCCTGAGGGCACAGGCCTTTTTTCCCCAATGTTGACAATTACATTCGGGCAGCCTGGAAGCTTCTGCAAAAACACTTGTGTTTCCAGGATTCTAGTCATTTCATGCAGGGCTCGGATAGGAAGCTGACTTTTCTCCAAGAGACAGGGTGCCTCCGTTTCCTGGCTGGGATATTATCCTGCCCTGTGTTTTTTCTTATTTGGGTGTACGCGCACCTCTCACGGTTGTGGCCTCTCCCATTGCGGAGCGCCGGCCCCTGAGGCTTAGGTTCAGCGGCTAAGGCTCACGGGTCCGGCACTACGGCAGCATGTGGGATCTTCCCGGATCGGGGTACGAACCCGTGTCTCCTGCATCGGCAGGCTGACTTTCAACTACCGTTCCACAAAGAGAGCCTGACCCTGCTTTAGAGCTAAAGGGACCCGAAACGCAAACACTGGCTTTTCACTACGGCCCTGGGTTTCCATGCAGAAAGCTGGGTGGGCAGCAGCTTCCATGGGGCATTTTGGCTGTGCTCCTCTAGTTTAACGAGGGTAGGTCTTTCCGGACTCCTAGGACATGAGCACCAGTTTCCTTACAAGAACACTCAGGAATCCAGGCTCCAGTGGGCCTGTGGAGCAGCACCCAGCCCCGTAGGTCCTTCAGCGCACCCCCGTGTATGGTCAGTGAAGCGCCACACACTGCACTCTTCCCTGGGAGAGCTAGATATCCTCCGCTCCGCCACAGCTTCAGAAAGACGTTCCTAGCCAGTCCAGCAGGTCAAAAACACTCTTGTTGCCGGGATTGTAGTCCCTGCAGGCGTGCCTGCGAGAGGCAAATGAGCTTTCTCGAAAGAAGCAGGGTGCTCCCGGTTCCTGAGTAAGCTTCCCTGCCCAGCTTTAGGGCGAAAGGGAAACTCAGTGTCCACACGAGACTCGAAAATCGCCCTGGTGGGCCGTGCCGATTGGAAGGCGTGCAGCACTTTGCCTGAGGCATGACTTGCTGTTCTGCTTTCGTTTTCGGTGGTGCGCCTTTAAGGACTCCTAAGACCGTCGTGTCAGCACCCGTGTCCGTCCAAGAACACTGAGTACCGCCAGGCTCCTAGGGCCCGCTTGAGCGTCATCCAGCCCCGAGGGCCCTTAGGTGTACGCCTGCTTACGCCGAGTGTAGGGCAACATACTGCACTCTTCCTTGGGAGAGACAGATTTCCTCAGCTCTCCAACAGCTTCTGTTTCAAGGTTGTATCCAGTCCAACATGACAAGGAAGTTGGCTCCCTCGCCTTACCTGAGCTCTACCTCGAAAAACACTCTGCTTAGCGCTCCTTGTCGGACCTCAAACCTGCAGTCACCTTACCTAAGGAAAAAGTCAGGCTGGGTTCCACTGCAACGGACGCACAGTTCTTCGTGGAACGCTGCAGGCTTTTGGAAGATGCACAGGCCCCTAGGCCGACCTGGGGCTTTCGAAAAGTTAGGCAGTTCCCTACAAGCCGAAAACCCTGCAGAGAAAAGTTGATTTAGGGAAGGGGTCAGTGGGTAGCTTGTGTCTCTTCTGACTTCGTCGGAATACCAGGTGCGTAAGCAGTGCGTCCACCTCGAATGGGGGGGCCTGATATCACAAGCCTTGTTCTTCCCCGCTGGACGGCGCCATGCGTGAGCCCTTGACGCTTCCGGGTGATAGTGCGTTTGCCGGCTTACTAGTCAGTGCAGGCATGGCACTGAGTAAAAAATGAGTTTCCTCGAAAGAAATAGGGTACTACGGCTTCCTGGGTGGGAGCTCTCCCTGCCCTGCTTTATAGCGAAAGGGAGACTCAACATGAACGCTCGCCTCGACGTGTGGCCCTGCTTTGCCATGCAGAAGGGGAGGCGTGCGGCACCTTCTGTGACACCCACGTCGCAGCTCTGCTTTACTTTAAAGGCAGTAAGCTGTAAAGGCCTCCTAGGACCCTCGCGTCCGCACACGATTCTGTATAAGAACACGGAGTAACTGCAGGCTCCTAGTGGCCTGGTGAGCCTCATCCAGTCGCGAAGATCCTTAGCTGTACCCCTCTGTAGCTGAGTGTAGGCCAACATATTGAACTCGTACGTCGGAGAGCTAGACCGCCTCCGGTGCCAGACGGATTCAGTAACACGGTTGTAGCACTTCCAGCATTCAGTGCCGGTCGGCCTCATTGCCCTGTCAGAGCGATACTGAGAGAGACACTCTGCTTAGCATTCCTTCTAGGTCTTGTTACCTGCAGTCACCCTACCTCAAGGAAAAACTCGGGTTGAGTTCCACTGCAACTAAAAATCAGTTCTTCGTGGAACACAGCAGGCTTTTGGAAGATGCACAGGCCCCTAGGCTGACCCACGGCATTCTTTCCTTTAGGCCACGCCCTACCCGCAGAACACGCTGTATCGAGAAGTTGATTTAGGGAAGGGCCCACTGAGTGAGTACCATGTGTCTCTTTTGAAGTTTTCGAAACAATAGGTACTGAGGCTTCCTGTCAACCTCGAAATGGGGGCCTGAGGGCACAGGCCTTTTTTCCCCAATGTTGACAATTACATTCGGGCAGCCTGGAAGCTTCTGCAAAAACACTTGTGTTTCCAGGATTCTAGTCATTTCATGCAGGGCTCGGATAGGAAGCTGACTTTTCTCCAAGAGACAGGGTGCCTCCGTTTCCTGGCTGGGATATTATCCTGCCCTGTGTTTTTTCTTATTTGGGTGTACGCGCACCTCTCACGGTTGTGGCCTCTCCCATTGCGGAGCGCCGGCCCCTGAGGCTTAGGTTCAGCGGCTAAGGCTCACGGGTCCGGCACTACGGCAGCATGTGGGATCTTCCCGGATCGGGGTACGAACCCGTGTCTCCTGCATCGGCAGGCTGACTTTCAACTACCGTTCCACAAAGAGAGCCTGACCCTGCTTTAGAGCTAAAGGGACCCGAAACGCAAACACTGGCTTTTCACTACGGCCCTGGGTTTCCATGCAGAAAGCTGGGTGGGCAGCAGCTTCCATGGGGCATTTTGGCTGTGCTCCTCTAGTTTAACGAGGGTAGGTCTTTCCGGACTCCTAGGACATGAGCACCAGTTTCCTTACAAGAACACTCAGGAATCCAGGCTCCAGTGGGCCTGTGGAGCAGCACCCAGCCCCGTAGGTCCTTCAGCGCACCCCCGTGTATGGTCAGTGAAGCGCCACACACTGCACTCTTCCCTGGGAGAGCTAGATATCCTCCGCTCCGCCACAGCTTCAGAAAGACGTTCCTAGCCAGTCCAGCAGGTCAAAAACACTCTTGTTGCCGGGATTGTAGTCCCTGCAGGCGTGCCTGCGAGAGGCAAATGAGCTTTCTCGAAAGAAGCAGGGTGCTCCCGGTTCCTGAGTAAGCTTCCCTGCCCAGCTTTAGGGCGAAAGGGAAACTCAGTGTCCACACGAGACTCGAAAATCGCCCTGGTGGGCCGTGCCGATTGGAAGGCGTGCAGCACTTTGCCTGAGGCATGACTTGCTGTTCTGCTTTCGTTTTCGGTGGTGCGCCTTTAAGGACTCCTAAGACCGTCGTGTCAGCACCCGTGTCCGTCCAAGAACACTGAGTACCGCCAGGCTCCTAGGGCCCGCTTGAGCGTCATCCAGCCCCGAGGGCCCTTAGGTGTACGCCTGCTTACGCCGAGTGTAGGGCAACATACTGCACTCTTCCTTGGGAGAGACAGATTTCCTCAGCTCTCCAACAGCTTCTGTTTCAAGGTTGTATCCAGTCCAACATGACAAGGAAGTTGGCTCCCTCGCCTTACCTGAGCTCTACCTCGAAAAACACTCTGCTTAGCGCTCCTTGTCGGACCTCAAACCTGCAGTCACCTTACCTAAGGAAAAAGTCAGGCTGGGTTCCACTGCAACGGACGCACAGTTCTTCGTGGAACGCTGCAGGCTTTTGGAAGATGCACAGGCCCCTAGGCCGACCTGGGGCTTTCGAAAAGTTAGGCAGTTCCCTACAAGCCGAAAACCCTGCAGAGAAAAGTTGATTTAGGGAAGGGGTCAGTGGGTAGCTTGTGTCTCTTCTGACTTCGTCGGAATACCAGGTGCGTAAGCAGTGCGTCCACCTCGAATGGGGGGGCCTGATATCACAAGCCTTGTTCTTCCCCGCTGGACGGCGCCATGCGTGAGCCCTTGACGCTTCCGGGTGATAGTGCGTTTGCCGGCTTACTAGTCAGTGCAGGCATGGCACTGAGTAAAAAATGAGTTTCCTCGAAAGAAATAGGGTACTACGGCTTCCTGGGTGGGAGCTCTCCCTGCCCTGCTTTATAGCGAAAGGGAGACTCAACATGAACGCTCGCCTCGACGTGTGGCCCTGCTTTGCCATGCAGAAGGGGAGGCGTGCGGCACCTTCTGTGACACCCACGTCGCAGCTCTGCTTTACTTTAAAGGCAGTAAGCTGTAAAGGCCTCCTAGGACCCTCGCGTCCGCACACGATTCTGTATAAGAACACGGAGTAACTGCAGGCTCCTAGTGGCCTGGTGAGCCTCATCCAGTCGCGAAGATCCTTAGCTGTACCCCTCTGTAGCTGAGTGTAGGCCAACATATTGAACTCGTACGTCGGAGAGCTAGACCGCCTCCGGTGCCAGACGGATTCAGTAACACGGTTGTAGCACTTCCAGCATTCAGTGCCGGTCGGCCTCATTGCCCTGTCAGAGCGATACTGAGAGAGACACTCTGCTTAGCATTCCTTCTAGGTCTTGTTACCTGCAGTCACCCTACCTCAAGGAAAAACTCGGGTTGAGTTCCACTGCAACTAAAAATCAGTTCTTCGTGGAACACAGCAGGCTTTTGGAAGATGCACAGGCCCCTAGGCTGACCCACGGCATTCTTTCCTTTAGGCCACGCCCTACCCGCAGAACACGCTGTATCGAGAAGTTGATTTAGGGAAGGGCCCACTGAGTGAGTACCATGTGTCTCTTTTGAAGTTTTCGAAACAATAGGTACTGAGGCTTCCTGTCAACCTCGAAATGGGGGCCTGAGGGCACAGGCCTTTTTTCCCCAATGTTGACAATTACATTCGGGCAGCCTGGAAGCTTCTGCAAAAACACTTGTGTTTCCAGGATTCTAGTCATTTCATGCAGGGCTCGGATAGGAAGCTGACTTTTCTCCAAGAGACAGGGTGCCTCCGTTTCCTGGCTGGGATATTATCCTGCCCTGTGTTTTTTCTTATTTGGGTGTACGCGCACCTCTCACGGTTGTGGCCTCTCCCATTGCGGAGCGCCGGCCCCTGAGGCTTAGGTTCAGCGGCTAAGGCTCACGGGTCCGGCACTACGGCAGCATGTGGGATCTTCCCGGATCGGGGTACGAACCCGTGTCTCCTGCATCGGCAGGCTGACTTTCAACTACCGTTCCACAAAGAGAGCCTGACCCTGCTTTAGAGCTAAAGGGACCCGAAACGCAAACACTGGCTTTTCACTACGGCCCTGGGTTTCCATGCAGAAAGCTGGGTGGGCAGCAGCTTCCATGGGGCATTTTGGCTGTGCTCCTCTAGTTTAACGAGGGTAGGTCTTTCCGGACTCCTAGGACATGAGCACCAGTTTCCTTACAAGAACACTCAGGAATCCAGGCTCCAGTGGGCCTGTGGAGCAGCACCCAGCCCCGTAGGTCCTTCAGCGCACCCCCGTGTATGGTCAGTGAAGCGCCACACACTGCACTCTTCCCTGGGAGAGCTAGATATCCTCCGCTCCGCCACAGCTTCAGAAAGACGTTCCTAGCCAGTCCAGCAGGTCAAAAACACTCTTGTTGCCGGGATTGTAGTCCCTGCAGGCGTGCCTGCGAGAGGCAAATGAGCTTTCTCGAAAGAAGCAGGGTGCTCCCGGTTCCTGAGTAAGCTTCCCTGCCCAGCTTTAGGGCGAAAGGGAAACTCAGTGTCCACACGAGACTCGAAAATCGCCCTGGTGGGCCGTGCCGATTGGAAGGCGTGCAGCACTTTGCCTGAGGCATGACTTGCTGTTCTGCTTTCGTTTTCGGTGGTGCGCCTTTAAGGACTCCTAAGACCGTCGTGTCAGCACCCGTGTCCGTCCAAGAACACTGAGTACCGCCAGGCTCCTAGGGCCCGCTTGAGCGTCATCCAGCCCCGAGGGCCCTTAGGTGTACGCCTGCTTACGCCGAGTGTAGGGCAACATACTGCACTCTTCCTTGGGAGAGACAGATTTCCTCAGCTCTCCAACAGCTTCTGTTTCAAGGTTGTATCCAGTCCAACATGACAAGGAAGTTGGCTCCCTCGCCTTACCTGAGCTCTACCTCGAAAAACACTCTGCTTAGCGCTCCTTGTCGGACCTCAAACCTGCAGTCACCTTACCTAAGGAAAAAGTCAGGCTGGGTTCCACTGCAACGGACGCACAGTTCTTCGTGGAACGCTGCAGGCTTTTGGAAGATGCACAGGCCCCTAGGCCGACCTGGGGCTTTCGAAAAGTTAGGCAGTTCCCTACAAGCCGAAAACCCTGCAGAGAAAAGTTGATTTAGGGAAGGGGTCAGTGGGTAGCTTGTGTCTCTTCTGACTTCGTCGGAATACCAGGTGCGTAAGCAGTGCGTCCACCTCGAATGGGGGGGCCTGATATCACAAGCCTTGTTCTTCCCCGCTGGACGGCGCCATGCGTGAGCCCTTGACGCTTCCGGGTGATAGTGCGTTTGCCGGCTTACTAGTCAGTGCAGGCATGGCACTGAGTAAAAAATGAGTTTCCTCGAAAGAAATAGGGTACTACGGCTTCCTGGGTGGGAGCTCTCCCTGCCCTGCTTTATAGCGAAAGGGAGACTCAACATGAACGCTCGCCTCGACGTGTGGCCCTGCTTTGCCATGCAGAAGGGGAGGCGTGCGGCACCTTCTATGACACCCACGTCGCAGCTCTGCTTTACTTTAAAGGCAGTAAGCTGTAAAGGCCTCCTAGGACCCTCGCGTCCGCACACGATTCTGTATAAGAACACGGAGTAACTGCAGGCTCCTAGTGGCCTGGTGAGCCTCATCCAGTCGCGAAGATCCTTAGCTGTACCCCTCTGTAGCTGAGTGTAGGCCAACATATTGAACTCGTACGTCGGAGAGCTAGACCGCCTCCGGTGCCAGACGGATTCAGTAACACGGTTGTAGCACTTCCAGCATTCAGTGCCGGTCGGCCTCATTGCCTGTCAGAGCGATACTGAGAGAGACACTCTGCTTAGCATTCCTTCTAGGTCTTGTTACCTGCAGTCACCCTACCTCAAGGAAAAACTCGGGTTGAGTTCCACTGCAACTAAAAATCAGTTCTTCGTGGAACACAGCAGGCTTTTGGAAGATGCACAGGCCCCTAGGCTGACCCACGGCATTCTTTCCTTTAGGCCACGCCCTACCCGCAGAACACGCTGTATCGAGAAGTTGATTTAGGGAAGGGCCCACTGAGTGAGTACCATGTGTCTCTTTTGAAGTTTTCGAAACAATAGGTACTGAGGCTTCCTGTCAACCTCGAAATGGGGGCCTGAGGGCACAGGCCTTTTTTCCCCAATGTTGACAATTACATTCGGGCAGCCTGGAAGCTTCTGCAAAAACACTTGTGTTTCCAGGATTCTAGTCATTTCATGCAGGGCTCGGATAGGAAGCTGACTTTTCTCCAAGAGACAGGGTGCCTCCGTTTCCTGGCTGGGATATTATCCTGCCCTGTGTTTTTTCTTATTTGGGTGTACGCGCACCTCTCACGGTTGTGGCCTCTCCCATTGCGGAGCGCCGGCCCCTGAGGCTTAGGTTCAGCGGCTAAGGCTCACGGGTCCGGCACTACGGCAGCATGTGGGATCTTCCCGGATCGGGGTACGAACCCGTGTCTCCTGCATCGGCAGGCTGACTTTCAACTACCGTTCCACAAAGAGAGCCTGACCCTGCTTTAGAGCTAAAGGGACCCGAAACGCAAACACTGGCTTTTCACTACGGCCCTGGGTTTCCATGCAGAAAGCTGGGTGGGCAGCAGCTTCCATGGGGCATTTTGGCTGTGCTCCTTTAGTTTAACGAGGGTAGGTCTTTCCGGACTCCTAGGACATGAGCACCAGTTTCCTTACAAGAACACTCAGGAATCCAGGCTCCAGTGGGCCTGTGGAGCAGCACCCAGCCCCGTAGGTCCTTCAGCGCACCCCCGTGGATGGTCAGTGAAGCGCCACACACTGCACTCTTCCCTGGGAGAGCTAGATATCCTCCGCTCTGCCACAGCTTCAGAAAGACGTTCCTAGCCAGTCCAGCAGGTCAAAAACACTCTTGTTGCCGGGATTGTAGTCCCTGCAGGCGTGCCTGCGAGAGGCAAATGAGCTTTCTCGAAAGAAGCAGGGTGCTTCCGGTTCCTGAGTAAGCTTCCCTGCCCAGCTTTAGGGCGAAAGGGAAACTCAGTGTCCACACGAGACTCGAAAACCGCCCTGGTGGGCCGTGCCGATTGGAAGGCGTGCAGCACTTTGCCTGAGGCATGACTTGCTGTTCTGCTTTCGTTTTCGGTGGTGCGCCTTTAAGGACTCCTAAGACCGTCGTGTCAGCACCCGTGTCCGTCCAAGAACACTGAGTACCGCCAGGCTCCTAGGGCCCGCTTGAGCGTCATCCAGCCCCGAGGGCCCTTAGGTGTACGCCTGCTTACGCCGAGTGTAGGGCAACATACTGCACTCTTCCTTGGGAGAGACAGATTTCCTCAGCTCTCCAACAGCTTCTGTTTCAAGGTTGTATCCAGTCCAACATGACAAGGAAGTTGGCTCCCTCGCCTTACCTGAGCTCTACCTCGAAAAACACTCTGCTTAGCGCTCCTTGTCGGACCTCAAACCTGCAGTCACCTTACCTAAGGAAAAAGTCAGGCTGGGTTCCACTGCAACGGACGCACAGTTCTTCGTGGAACGCTGCAGGCTTTTGGAAGATGCACAGGCCCCTAGGCCGACCTGGGGCTTTCGAAAAGTTAGGCAGTTCCCTACAAGCCGAAAACCCTGCAGAGAAAAGTTGATTTAGGGAAGGGGTCAGTGGGTAGCTTGTGTCTCTTCTGACTTCGTCGGAATACCAGGTGCGTAAGCAGTGCGTCCACCTCGAATGGGGGGCCTGATATCACAAGCCTTGTTCTTCCCCGCTGGACGGCGCCATGCGTGAGCCCTTGACGCTTCCGGGTGATAGTGCGTTTGCCGGCTTACTAGTCAGTGCAGGCATGGCACTGAGTAAAAAATGAGTTTCCTCGAAAGAAATAGGGTACTACGGCTTCCTGGGTGGGAGCTCTCCCTGCCCTGCTTTATAGCGAAAGGGAGACTCAACATGAACGCTCGCCTCGACGTGTGGCCCTGCTTTGCCATGCAGAAGGGGAGGCGTGCGGCACCTTCTATGACACCCACGTCGCAGCTCTGCTTTACTTTAAAGGCAGTAAGCTGTAAAGGCCTCCTAGGACCCTCGCGTCCGCACACGATTCTGTATAAGAACACGGAGTAACTGCAGGCTCCTAGTGGCCTGGTGAGCCTCATCCAGTCGCGAAGATCCTTAGCTGTACCCCTCTGTAGCTGAGTGTAGGCCAACATATTGAACTCGTACGTCGGAGAGCTAGACCGCCTCCGGTGCCAGACGGATTCAGTAACACGGTTGTAGCACTTCCAGCATTCAGTGCCGGTCGGCCTCATTGCCCTGTCAGAGCGATACTGAGAGAGACACTCTGCTTAGCATTCCTTCTAGGTCTTGTTACCTGCAGTCACCCTACCTCAAGGAAAAACTCGGGTTGAGTTCCACTGCAACTAAAAATCAGTTCTTCGTGGAACACAGCAGGCTTTTGGAAGATGCACAGGCCCCTAGGCTGACCCACGGCATTCTTTCCTTTAGGCCACGCCCTACCCGCAGAACACGCTGTATCGAGAAGTTGATTTAGGGAAGGGCCCACTGAGTGAGTACCATGTGTCTCTTTTGAAGTTTTCGAAACAATAGGTACTGAGGCTTCCTGTCAACCTCGAAATGGGGGCCTGAGGGCACAGGCCTTTTTTCCCCAATGTTGACAATTACATTCGGGCAGCCTGGAAGCTTCTGCAAAAACACTTGTGTTTCCAGGATTCTAGTCATTTCATGCAGGGCTCGGATAGGAAGCTGACTTTTCTCCAAGAGACAGGGTGCCTCCGTTTCCTGGCTGGGATATTATCCTGCCCTGTGTTTTTTCTTATTTGGGTGTACGCGCACCTCTCACGGTTGTGGCCTCTCCCATTGCGGAGCGCCGGCCCCTGAGGCTTAGGTTCAGCGGCTAAGGCTCACGGGTCCGGCACTACGGCAGCATGTGGGATCTTCCCGGATCGGGGTACGAACCCGTGTCTCCTGCATCGGCAGGCTGACTTTCAACTACCGTTCCACAAAGAGAGCCTGACCCTGCTTTAGAGCTAAAGGGACCCGAAACGCAAACACTGGCTTTTCACTACGGCCCTGGGTTTCCATGCAGAAAGCTGGGTGGGCAGCAGCTTCCATGGGGCATTTTGGCTGTGCTCCTTTAGTTTAACGAGGGTAGGTCTTTCCGGACTCCTAGGACATGAGCACCAGTTTCCTTACAAGAACACTCAGGAATCCAGGCTCCAGTGGGCCTGTGGAGCAGCACCCAGCCCCGTAGGTCCTTCAGCGCACCCCCGTGGATGGTCAGTGAAGCGCCACACACTGCACTCTTCCCTGGGAGAGCTAGATATCCTCCGCTCTGCCACAGCTTCAGAAAGACGTTCCTAGCCAGTCCAGCAGGTCAAAAACACTCTTGTTGCCGGGATTGTAGTCCCTGCAGGCGTGCCTGCGAGAGGCAAATGAGCTTTCTCGAAAGAAGCAGGGTGCTTCCGGTTCCTGAGTAAGCTTCCCTGCCCAGCTTTAGGGCGAAAGGGAAACTCAGTGTCCACACGAGACTCGAAAATCGCCCTGGTGGGCCGTGCCGATTGGAAGGCGTGCAGCACTTTGCCTGAGGCATGACTTGCTGTTCTGCTTTCGTTTTCGGTGGTGCGCCTTTAAGGACTCCTAAGACCGTCGTGTCAGCACCCGTGTCCGTCCAAGAACACTGAGTACCGCCAGGCTCCTAGGGCCCGCTTGAGCGTCATCCAGCCCCGAGGGCCCTTAGGTGTACGCCTGCTTACGCCGAGTGTAGGGCAACATACTGCACTCTTCCTTGGGAGAGACAGATTTCCTCAGCTCTCCAACAGCTTCTGTTTCAAGGTTGTATCCAGTCCAACATGACAAGGAAGTTGGCTCCCTCGCCTTACCTGAGCTCTACCTCGAAAAACACTCTGCTTAGCGCTCCTTGTCGGACCTCAAACCTGCAGTCACCTTACCTAAGGAAAAAGTCAGGCTGGGTTCCACTGCAACGGACGCACAGTTCTTCGTGGAACGCTGCAGGCTTTTGGAAGATGCACAGGCCCCTAGGCCGACCTGGGGCTTTCGAAAAGTTAGGCAGTTCCCTACAAGCCGAAAACCCTGCAGAGAAAAGTTGATTTAGGGAAGGGGTCAGTGGGTAGCTTGTGTCTCTTCTGACTTCGTCGGAATACCAGGTGCGTAAGCAGTGCGTCCACCTCGAATGGGGGGCCTGATATCACAAGCCTTGTTCTTCCCCGCTGGACGGCGCCATGCGTGAGCCCTTGACGCTTCCGGGTGATAGTGCGTTTGCCGGCTTACTAGTCAGTGCAGGCATGGCACTGAGTAAAAAATGAGTTTCCTCGAAAGAAATAGGGTACTACGGCTTCCTGGGTGGGAGCTCTCCCTGCCCTGCTTTATAGCGAAAGGGAGACTCAACATGAACGCTCGCCTCGACGTGTGGCCCTGCTTTGCCATGCAGAAGGGGAGGCGTGCGGCACCTTCTATGACACCCACGTCGCAGCTCTGCTTTACTTTAAAGGCAGTAAGCTGTAAAGGCCTCCTAGGACCCTCGCGTCCGCACACGATTCTGTATAAGAACACGGAGTAACTGCAGGCTCCTAGTGGCCTGGTGAGCCTCATCCAGTCGCGAAGATCCTTAGCTGTACCCCTCTGTAGCTGAGTGTAGGCCAACATATTGAACTCGTACGTCGGAGAGCTAGACCGCCTCCGGTGCCAGACGGATTCAGTAACACGGTTGTAGCACTTCCAGCATTCAGTGCCGGTCGGCCTCATTGCCCTGTCAGAGCGATACTGAGAGAGACACTCTGCTTAGCATTCCTTCTAGGTCTTGTTACCTGCAGTCACCCTACCTCAAGGAAAAACTCGGGTTGAGTTCCACTGCAACTAAAAATCAGTTCTTCGTGGAACACAGCAGGCTTTTGGAAGATGCACAGGCCCCTAGGCTGACCCACGGCATTCTTTCCTTTAGGCCACGCCCTACCCGCAGAACACGCTGTATCGAGAAGTTGATTTAGGGAAGGGCCCACTGAGTGAGTACCATGTGTCTCTTTTGAAGTTTTCGAAACAATAGGTACTGAGGCTTCCTGTCAACCTCGAAATGGGGGCCTGAGGGCACAGGCCTTTTTTCCCCAATGTTGACAATTACATTCGGGCAGCCTGGAAGCTTCTGCAAAAACACTTGTGTTTCCAGGATTCTAGTCATTTCATGCAGGGCTCGGATAGGAAGCTGACTTTTCTCCAAGAGACAGGGTGCCTCCGTTTCCTGGCTGGGATATTATCCTGCCCTGTGTTTTTTCTTATTTGGGTGTACGCGCACCTCTCACGGTTGTGGCCTCTCCCATTGCGGAGCGCCGGCCCCTGAGGCTTAGGTTCAGCGGCTAAGGCTCACGGGTCCGGCACTACGGCAGCATGTGGGATCTTCCCGGATCGGGGTACGAACCCGTGTCTCCTGCATCGGCAGGCTGACTTTCAACTACCGTTCCACAAAGAGAGCCTGACCCTGCTTTAGAGCTAAAGGGACCCGAAACGCAAACACTGGCTTTTCACTACGGCCCTGGGTTTCCATGCAGAAAGCTGGGTGGGCAGCAGCTTCCATGGGGCATTTTGGCTGTGCTCCTTTAGTTTAACGAGGGTAGGTCTTTCCGGACTCCTAGGACATGAGCACCAGTTTCCTTACAAGAACACTCAGGAATCCAGGCTCCAGTGGGCCTGTGGAGCAGCACCCAGCCCCGTAGGTCCTTCAGCGCACCCCCGTGGATGGTCAGTGAAGCGCCACACACTGCACTCTTCCCTGGGAGAGCTAGATATCCTCCGCTCTGCCACAGCTTCAGAAAGACGTTCCTAGCCAGTCCAGCAGGTCAAAAACACTCTTGTTGCCGGGATTGTAGTCCCTGCAGGCGTGCCTGCGAGAGGCAAATGAGCTTTCTCGAAAGAAGCAGGGTGCTTCCGGTTCCTGAGTAAGCTTCCCTGCCCAGCTTTAGGGCGAAAGGGAAACTCAGTGTCCACACGAGACTCGAAAACCGCCCTGGTGGGCCGTGCCGATTGGAAGGCGTGCAGCACTTTGCCTGAGGCATGACTTGCTGTTCTGCTTTCGTTTTCGGTGGTGCGCCTTTAAGGACTCCTAAGACCGTCGTGTCAGCACCCGTGTCCGTCCAAGAACACTGAGTACCGCCAGGCTCCTAGGGCCCGCTTGAGCGTCATCCAGCCCCGAGGGCCCTTAGGTGTACGCCTGCTTACGCCGAGTGTAGGGCAACATACTGCACTCTTCCTTGGGAGAGACAGATTTCCTCAGCTCTCCAACAGCTTCTGTTTCAAGGTTGTATCCAGTCCAACATGACAAGGAAGTTGGCTCCCTCGCCTTACCTGAGCTCTACCTCGAAAAACACTCTGCTTAGCGCTCCTTGTCGGACCTCAAACCTGCAGTCACCTTACCTAAGGAAAAAGTCAGGCTGGGTTCCACTGCAACGGACGCACAGTTCTTCGTGGAACGCTGCAGGCTTTTGGAAGATGCACAGGCCCCTAGGCCGACCTGGGGCTTTCGAAAAGTTAGGCAGTTCCCTACAAGCCGAAAACCCTGCAGAGAAAAGTTGATTTAGGGAAGGGGTCAGTGGGTAGCTTGTGTCTCTTCTGACTTCGTCGGAATACCAGGTGCGTAAGCAGTGCGTCCACCTCGAATGGGGGGCCTGATATCACAAGCCTTGTTCTTCCCCGCTGGACGGCGCCATGCGTGAGCCCTTGACGCTTCCGGGTGATAGTGCGTTTGCCGGCTTACTAGTCAGTGCAGGCATGGCACTGAGTAAAAAATGAGTTTCCTCGAAAGAAATAGGGTACTACGGCTTCCTGGGTGGGAGCTCTCCCTGCCCTGCTTTATAGCGAAAGGGAGACTCAACATGAACGCTCGCCTCGACGTGTGGCCCTGCTTTGCCATGCAGAAGGGGAGGCGTGCGGCACCTTCTATGACACCCACGTCGCAGCTCTGCTTTACTTTAAAGGCAGTAAGCTGTAAAGGCCTCCTAGGACCCTCGCGTCCGCACACGATTCTGTATAAGAACACGGAGTAACTGCAGGCTCCTAGTGGCCTGGTGAGCCTCATCCAGTCGCGAAGATCCTTAGCTGTACCCCTCTGTAGCTGAGTGTAGGCCAACATATTGAACTCGTACGTCGGAGAGCTAGACCGCCTCCGGTGCCAGACGGATTCAGTAACACGGTTGTAGCACTTCCAGCATTCAGTGCCGGTCGGCCTCATTGCCCTGTCAGAGCGATACTGAGAGAGACACTCTGCTTAGCATTCCTTCTAGGTCTTGTTACCTGCAGTCACCCTACCTCAAGGAAAAACTCGGGTTGAGTTCCACTGCAACTAAAAATCAGTTCTTCGTGGAACACAGCAGGCTTTTGGAAGATGCACAGGCCCCTAGGCTGACCCACGGCATTCTTTCCTTTAGGCCACGCCCTACCCGCAGAACACGCTGTATCGAGAAGTTGATTTAGGGAAGGGCCCACTGAGTGAGTACCATGTGTCTCTTTTGAAGTTTTCGAAACAATAGGTACTGAGGCTTCCTGTCAACCTCGAAATGGGGGCCTGAGGGCACAGGCCTTTTTTCCCCAATGTTGACAATTACATTCGGGCAGCCTGGAAGCTTCTGCAAAAACACTTGTGTTTCCAGGATTCTAGTCATTTCATGCAGGGCTCGGATAGGAAGCTGACTTTTCTCCAAGAGACAGGGTGCCTCCGTTTCCTGGCTGGGATATTATCCTGCCCTGTGTTTTTTCTTATTTGGGTGTACGCGCACCTCTCACGGTTGTGGCCTCTCCCATTGCGGAGCGCCGGCCCCTGAGGCTTAGGTTCAGCGGCTAAGGCTCACGGGTCCGGCACTACGGCAGCATGTGGGATCTTCCCGGATCGGGGTACGAACCCGTGTCTCCTGCATCGGCAGGCTGACTTTCAACTACCGTTCCACAAAGAGAGCCTGACCCTGCTTTAGAGCTAAAGGGACCCGAAACGCAAACACTGGCTTTTCACTACGGCCCTGGGTTTCCATGCAGAAAGCTGGGTGGGCAGCAGCTTCCATGGGGCATTTTGGCTGTGCTCCTTTAGTTTAACGAGGGTAGGTCTTTCCGGACTCCTAGGACATGAGCACCAGTTTCCTTACAAGAACACTCAGGAATCCAGGCTCCAGTGGGCCTGTGGAGCAGCACCCAGCCCCGTAGGTCCTTCAGCGCACCCCCGTGTATGGTCAGTGAAGCGCCACACACTGCACTCTTCCCTGGGAGAGCTAGATATCCTCCGCTCTGCCACAGCTTCAGAAAGACGTTCCTAGCCAGTCCAGCAGGTCAAAAACACTCTTGTTGCCGGGATTGTAGTCCCTGCAGGCGTGCCTGCGAGAGGCAAATGAGCTTTCTCGAAAGAAGCAGGGTGCTTCCGGTTCCTGAGTAAGCTTCCCTGCCCAGCTTTAGGGCGAAAGGGAAACTCAGTGTCCACACGAGACTCGAAAACCGCCCTGGTGGGCCGTGCCGATTGGAAGGCGTGCAGCACTTTGCCTGAGGCATGACTTGCTGTTCTGCTTTCGTTTTCGGTGGTGCGCCTTTAAGGACTCCTAAGACCGTCGTGTCAGCACCCGTGTCCGTCCAAGAACACTGAGTACCGCCAGGCTCCTAGGGCCCGCTTGAGCGTCATCCAGCCCCGAGGGCCCTTAGGTGTACGCCTGCTTACGCCGAGTGTAGGGCAACATACTGCACTCTTCCTTGGGAGAGACAGATTTCCTCAGCTCTCCAACAGCTTCTGTTTCAAGGTTGTATCCAGTCCAACATGACAAGGAAGTTGGCTCCCTCGCCTTACCTGAGCTCTACCTCGAAAAACACTCTGCTTAGCGCTCCTTGTCGGACCTCAAACCTGCAGTCACCTTACCTAAGGAAAAAGTCAGGCTGGGTTCCACTGCAACGGACGCACAGTTCTTCGTGGAACGCTGCAGGCTTTTGGAAGATGCACAGGCCCCTAGGCCGACCTGGGGCTTTCGAAAAGTTAGGCAGTTCCCTACAAGCCGAAAACCCTGCAGAGAAAAGTTGATTTAGGGAAGGGGTCAGTGGGTAGCTTGTGTCTCTTCTGACTTCGTCGGAATACCAGGTGCGTAAGCAGTGCGTCCACCTCGAATGGGGGGCCTGATATCACAAGCCTTGTTCTTCCCCGCTGGACGGCGCCATGCGTGAGCCCTTGACGCTTCCGGGTGATAGTGCGTTTGCCGGCTTACTAGTCAGTGCAGGCATGGCACTGAGTAAAAAATGAGTTTCCTCGAAAGAAATAGGGTACTACGGCTTCCTGGGTGGGAGCTCTCCCTGCCCTGCTTTATAGCGAAAGGGAGACTCAACATGAACGCTCGCCTCGACGTGTGGCCCTGCTTTGCCATGCAGAAGGGGAGGCGTGCGGCACCTTCTATGACACCCACGTCGCAGCTCTGCTTTACTTTAAAGGCAGTAAGCTGTAAAGGCCTCCTAGGACCCTCGCGTCCGCACACGATTCTGTATAAGAACACGGAGTAACTGCAGGCTCCTAGTGGCCTGGTGAGCCTCATCCAGTCGCGAAGATCCTTAGCTGTACCCCTCTGTAGCTGAGTGTAGGCCAACATATTGAACTCGTACGTCGGAGAGCTAGACCGCCTCCGGTGCCAGACGGATTCAGTAACACGGTTGTAGCACTTCCAGCATTCAGTGCCGGTCGGCCTCATTGCCCTGTCAGAGCGATACTGAGAGAGACACTCTGCTTAGCATTCCTTCTAGGTCTTGTTACCTGCAGTCACCCTACCTCAAGGAAAAACTCGGGTTGAGTTCCACTGCAACTAAAAATCAGTTCTTCGTGGAACACAGCAGGCTTTTGGAAGATGCACAGGCCCCTAGGCTGACCCACGGCATTCTTTCCTTTAGGCCACGCCCTACCCGCAGAACACGCTGTATCGAGAAGTTGATTTAGGGAAGGGCCCACTGAGTGAGTACCATGTGTCTCTTTTGAAGTTTTCGAAACAATAGGTACTGAGGCTTCCTGTCAACCTCGAAATGGGGGCCTGAGGGCACAGGCCTTTTTTCCCCAATGTTGACAATTACATTCGGGCAGCCTGGAAGCTTCTGCAAAAACACTTGTGTTTCCAGGATTCTAGTCATTTCATGCAGGGCTCGGATAGGAAGCTGACTTTTCTCCAAGAGACAGGGTGCCTCCGTTTCCTGGCTGGGATATTATCCTGCCCTGTGTTTTTTCTTATTTGGGTGTACGCGCACCTCTCACGGTTGTGGCCTCTCCCATTGCGGAGCGCCGGCCCCTGAGGCTTAGGTTCAGCGGCTAAGGCTCACGGGTCCGGCACTACGGCAGCATGTGGGATCTTCCCGGATCGGGGTACGAACCCGTGTCTCCTGCATCGGCAGGCTGACTTTCAACTACCGTTCCACAAAGAGAGCCTGACCCTGCTTTAGAGCTAAAGGGACCCGAAACGCAAACACTGGCTTTTCACTACGGCCCTGGGTTTCCATGCAGAAAGCTGGGTGGGCAGCAGCTTCCATGGGGCATTTTGGCTGTGCTCCTTTAGTTTAACGAGGGTAGGTCTTTCCGGACTCCTAGGACATGAGCACCAGTTTCCTTACAAGAACACTCAGGAATCCAGGCTCCAGTGGGCCTGTGGAGCAGCACCCAGCCCCGTAGGTCCTTCAGCGCACCCCCGTGTATGGTCAGTGAAGCGCCACACACTGCACTCTTCCCTGGGAGAGCTAGATATCCTCCGCTCTGCCACAGCTTCAGAAAGACGTTCCTAGCCAGTCCAGCAGGTCAAAAACACTCTTGTTGCCGGGATTGTAGTCCCTGCAGGCGTGCCTGCGAGAGGCAAATGAGCTTTCTCGAAAGAAGCAGGGTGCTTCCGGTTCCTGAGTAAGCTTCCCTGCCCAGCTTTAGGGCGAAAGGGAAACTCAGTGTCCACACGAGACTCGAAAACCGCCCTGGTGGGCCGTGCCGATTGGAAGGCGTGCAGCACTTTGCCTGAGGCATGACTTGCTGTTCTGCTTTCGTTTTCGGTGGTGCGCCTTTAAGGACTCCTAAGACCGTCGTGTCAGCACCCGTGTCCGTCCAAGAACACTGAGTACCGCCAGGCTCCTAGGGCCCGCTTGAGCGTCATCCAGCCCCGAGGGCCCTTAGGTGTACGCCTGCTTACGCCGAGTGTAGGGCAACATACTGCACTCTTCCTTGGGAGAGACAGATTTCCTCAGCTCTCCAACAGCTTCTGTTTCAAGGTTGTATCCAGTCCAACATGACAAGGAAGTTGGCTCCCTCGCCTTACCTGAGCTCTACCTCGAAAAACACTCTGCTTAGCGCTCCTTGTCGGACCTCAAACCTGCAGTCACCTTACCTAAGGAAAAAGTCAGGCTGGGTTCCACTGCAACGGACGCACAGTTCTTCGTGGAACGCTGCAGGCTTTTGGAAGATGCACAGGCCCCTAGGCCGACCTGGGGCTTTCGAAAAGTTAGGCAGTTCCCTACAAGCCGAAAACCCTGCAGAGAAAAGTTGATTTAGGGAAGGGGTCAGTGGGTAGCTTGTGTCTCTTCTGACTTCGTCGGAATACCAGGTGCGTAAGCAGTGCGTCCACCTCGAATGGGGGGCCTGATATCACAAGCCTTGTTCTTCCCCGCTGGACAGCGCCATGCGTGAGCCCTTGACGCTTCCGGGTGATAGTGCGTTTGCCGGCTTACTAGTCAGTGCAGGCATGGCACTGAGTAAAAAATGAGTTTCCTCGAAAGAAATAGGGTACTACGGCTTCCTGGGTGGGAGCTCTCCCTGCCCTGCTTTATAGCGAAAGGGAGACTCAACATGAACGCTCGCCTCGACGTGTGGCCCTGCTTTGCCATGCAGAAGGGGAGGCGTGCGGCACCTTCTATGACACCCACGTCGCAGCTCTGCTTTACTTTAAAGGCAGTAAGCTGTAAAGGCCTCCTAGGACCCTCGCGTCCGCACACGATTCTGTATAAGAACACGGAGTAACTGCAGGCTCCTAGTGGCCTGGTGAGCCTCATCCAGTCGCGAAGATCCTTAGCTGTACCCCTCTGTAGCTGAGTGTAGGCCAACATATTGAACTCGTACGTCGGAGAGCTAGACCGCCTCCGGTGCCAGACGGATTCAGTAACACGGTTGTAGCACTTCCAGCATTCAGTGCCGGTCGGCCTCATTGCCCTGTCAGAGCGATACTGAGAGAGACACTCTGCTTAGCATTCCTTCTAGGTCTTGTTACCTGCAGTCACCCTACCTCAAGGAAAAACTCGGGTTGAGTTCCACTGCAACTAAAAATCAGTTCTTCGTGGAACACAGCAGGCTTTTGGAAGATGCACAGGCCCCTAGGCTGACCCACGGCATTCTTTCCTTTAGGCCACGCCCTACCCGCAGAACACGCTGTATCGAGAAGTTGATTTAGGGAAGGGCCCACTGAGTGAGTACCATGTGTCTCTTTTGAAGTTTTCGAAACAATAGGTACTGAGGCTTCCTGTCAACCTCGAAATGGGGGCCTGAGGGCACAGGCCTTTTTTCCCCAATGTTGACAATTACATTCGGGCAGCCTGGAAGCTTCTGCAAAAACACTTGTGTTTCCAGGATTCTAGTCATTTCATGCAGGGCTCGGATAGGAAGCTGACTTTTCTCCAAGAGACAGGGTGCCTCCGTTTCCTGGCTGGGATATTATCCTGCCCTGTGTTTTTTCTTATTTGGGTGTACGCGCACCTCTCACGGTTGTGGCCTCTCCCATTGCGGAGCGCCGGCCCCTGAGGCTTAGGTTCAGCGGCTAAGGCTCACGGGTCCGGCACTACGGCAGCATGTGGGATCTTCCCGGATCGGGGTACGAACCCGTGTCTCCTGCATCGGCAGGCTGACTTTCAACTACCGTTCCACAAAGAGAGCCTGACCCTGCTTTAGAGCTAAAGGGACCCGAAACGCAAACACTGGCTTTTCACTACGGCCCTGGGTTTCCATGCAGAAAGCTGGGTGGGCAGCAGCTTCCATGGGGCATTTTGGCTGTGCTCCTTTAGTTTAACGAGGGTAGGTCTTTCCGGACTCCTAGGACATGAGCACCAGTTTCCTTACAAGAACACTCAGGAATCCAGGCTCCAGTGGGCCTGTGGAGCAGCACCCAGCCCCGTAGGTCCTTCAGCGCACCCCCGTGTATGGTCAGTGAAGCGCCACACACTGCACTCTTCCCTGGGAGAGCTAGATATCCTCCGCTCTGCC
The DNA here is from genome assembly GCF_964341445.2 of Mesoplodon mirus. Lineage (NCBI taxonomy): Eukaryota > Metazoa > Chordata > Mammalia > Artiodactyla > Ziphiidae > Mesoplodon > Mesoplodon mirus. The sequence continues at coordinate 265,305 of NW_028295400.1, read as the reverse complement.
ACAGCTTCAGAAAGACGTTCCTAGCCAGTCCAGCAGGTCAAAAACACTCTTGTTGCCGGGATTGTAGTCCCTGCAGGCGTGCCTGCGAGAGGCAAATGAGCTTTCTCGAAAGAAGCAGGGTGCTTCCGGTTCCTGAGTAAGCTTCCCTGCCCAGCTTTAGGGCGAAAGGGAAACTCAGTGTCCACACGAGACTCGAAAACCGCCCTGGTGGGCCGTGCCGATTGGAAGGCGTGCAGCACTTTGCCTGAGGCATGACTTGCTGTTCTGCTTTCGTTTTCGGTGGTGCGCCTTTAAGGACTCCTAAGACCGTCGTGTCAGCACCCGTGTCCGTCCAAGAACACTGAGTACCGCCAGGCTCCTAGGGCCCGCTTGAGCGTCATCCAGCCCCGAGGGCCCTTAGGTGTACGCCTGCTTACGCCGAGTGTAGGGCAACATACTGCACTCTTCCTTGGGAGAGACAGATTTCCTCAGCTCTCCAACAGCTTCTGTTTCAAGGTTGTATCCAGTCCAACATGACAAGGAAGTTGGCTCCCTCGCCTTACCTGAGCTCTACCTCGAAAAACACTCTGCTTAGCGCTCCTTGTCGGACCTCAAACCTGCAGTCACCTTACCTAAGGAAAAAGTCAGGCTGGGTTCCACTGCAACGGACGCACAGTTCTTCGTGGAACGCTGCAGGCTTTTGGAAGATGCACAGGCCCCTAGGCCGACCTGGGGCTTTCGAAAAGTTAGGCAGTTCCCTACAAGCCGAAAACCCTGCAGAGAAAAGTTGATTTAGGGAAGGGGTCAGTGGGTAGCTTGTGTCTCTTCTGACTTCGTCGGAATACCAGGTGCGTAAGCAGTGCGTCCACCTCGAATGGGGGGCCTGATATCACAAGCCTTGTTCTTCCCCGCTGGACGGCGCCATGCGTGAGCCCTTGACGCTTCCGGGTGATAGTGCGTTTGCCGGCTTACTAGTCAGTGCAGGCATGGCACTGAGTAAAAAATGAGTTTCCTCGAAAGAAATAGGGTACTACGGCTTCCTGGGTGGGAGCTCTCCCTGCCCTGCTTTATAGCGAAAGGGAGACTCAACATGAACGCTCGCCTCGACGTGTGGCCCTGCTTTGCCATGCAGAAGGGGAGGCGTGCGGCACCTTCTATGACACCCACGTCGCAGCTCTGCTTTACTTTAAAGGCAGTAAGCTGTAAAGGCCTCCTAGGACCCTCGCGTCCGCACACGATTCTGTATAAGAACACGGAGTAACTGCAGGCTCCTAGTGGCCTGGTGAGCCTCATCCAGTCGCGAAGATCCTTAGCTGTACCCCTCTGTAGCTGAGTGTAGGCCAACATATTGAACTCGTACGTCGGAGAGCTAGACCGCCTCCGGTGCCAGACGGATTCAGTAACACGGTTGTAGCACTTCCAGCATTCAGTGCCGGTCGGCCTCATTGCCCTGTCAGAGCGATACTGAGAGAGACACTCTGCTTAGCATTCCTTCTAGGTCTTGTTACCTGCAGTCACCCTACCTCAAGGAAAAACTCGGGTTGAGTTCCACTGCAACTAAAAATCAGTTCTTCGTGGAACACAGCAGGCTTTTGGAAGATGCACAGGCCCCTAGGCTGACCCACGGCATTCTTTCCTTTAGGCCACGCCCTACCCGCAGAACACGCTGTATCGAGAAGTTGATTTAGGGAAGGGCCCACTGAGTGAGTACCATGTGTCTCTTTTGAAGTTTTCGAAACAATAGGTACTGAGGCTTCCTGTCAACCTCGAAATGGGGGCCTGAGGGCACAGGCCTTTTTTCCCCAATGTTGACAATTACATTCGGGCAGCCTGGAAGCTTCTGCAAAAACACTTGTGTTTCCAGGATTCTAGTCATTTCATGCAGGGCTCGGATAGGAAGCTGACTTTTCTCCAAGAGACAGGGTGCCTCCGTTTCCTGGCTGGGATATTATCCTGCCCTGTGTTTTTTCTTATTTGGGTGTACGCGCACCTCTCACGGTTGTGGCCTCTCCCATTGCGGAGCGCCGGCCCCTGAGGCTTAGGTTCAGCGGCTAAGGCTCACGGGTCCGGCACTACGGCAGCATGTGGGATCTTCCCGGATCGGGGTACGAACCCGTGTCTCCTGCATCGGCAGGCTGACTTTCAACTACCGTTCCACAAAGAGAGCCTGACCCTGCTTTAGAGCTAAAGGGACCCGAAACGCAAACACTGGCTTTTCACTACGGCCCTGGGTTTCCATGCAGAAAGCTGGGTGGGCAGCAGCTTCCATGGGGCATTTTGGCTGTGCTCCTTTAGTTTAACGAGGGTAGGTCTTTCCGGACTCCTAGGACATGAGCACCAGTTTCCTTACAAGAACACTCAGGAATCCAGGCTCCAGTGGGCCTGTGGAGCAGCACCCAGCCCCGTAGGTCCTTCAGCGCACCCCCGTGTATGGTCAGTGAAGCGCCACACACTGCACTCTTCCCTGGGAGAGCTAGATATCCTCCGCTCTGCCACAGCTTCAGAAAGACGTTCCTAGCCAGTCCAGCAGGTCAAAAACACTCTTGTTGCCGGGATTGTAGTCCCTGCAGGCGTGCCTGCGAGAGGCAAATGAGCTTTCTCGAAAGAAGCAGGGTGCTTCCGGTTCCTGAGTAAGCTTCCCTGCCCAGCTTTAGGGCGAAAGGGAAACTCAGTGTCCACACGAGACTCGAAAACCGCCCTGGTGGGCCGTGCCGATTGGAAGGCGTGCAGCACTTTGCCTGAGGCATGACTTGCTGTTCTGCTTTCGTTTTCGGTGGTGCGCCTTTAAGGACTCCTAAGACCGTCGTGTCAGCACCCGTGTCCGTCCAAGAACACTGAGTACCGCCAGGCTCCTAGGGCCCGCTTGAGCGTCATCCAGCCCCGAGGGCCCTTAGGTGTACGCCTGCTTACGCCGAGTGTAGGGCAACATACTGCACTCTTCCTTGGGAGAGACAGATTTCCTCAGCTCTCCAACAGCTTCTGTTTCAAGGTTGTATCCAGTCCAACATGACAAGGAAGTTGGCTCCCTCGCCTTACCTGAGCTCTACCTCGAAAAACACTCTGCTTAGCGCTCCTTGTCGGACCTCAAACCTGCAGTCACCTTACCTAAGGAAAAAGTCAGGCTGGGTTCCACTGCAACGGACGCACAGTTCTTCGTGGAACGCTGCAGGCTTTTGGAAGATGCACAGGCCCCTAGGCCGACCTGGGGCTTTCGAAAAGTTAGGCAGTTCCCTACAAGCCGAAAACCCTGCAGAGAAAAGTTGATTTAGGGAAGGGGTCAGTGGGTAGCTTGTGTCTCTTCTGACTTCGTCGGAATACCAGGTGCGTAAGCAGTGCGTCCACCTCGAATGGGGGGCCTGATATCACAAGCCTTGTTCTTCCCCGCTGGACGGCGCCATGCGTGAGCCCTTGACGCTTCCGGGTGATAGTGCGTTTGCCGGCTTACTAGTCAGTGCAGGCATGGCACTGAGTAAAAAATGAGTTTCCTCGAAAGAAATAGGGTACTACGGCTTCCTGGGTGGGAGCTCTCCCTGCCCTGCTTTATAGCGAAAGGGAGACTCAACATGAACGCTCGCCTCGACGTGTGGCCCTGCTTTGCCATGCAGAAGGGGAGGCGTGCGGCACCTTCTATGACACCCACGTCGCAGCTCTGCTTTACTTTAAAGGCAGTAAGCTGTAAAGGCCTCCTAGGACCCTCGCGTCCGCACACGATTCTGTATAAGAACACGGAGTAACTGCAGGCTCCTAGTGGCCTGGTGAGCCTCATCCAGTCGCGAAGATCCTTAGCTGTACCCCTCTGTAGCTGAGTGTAGGCCAACATATTGAACTCGTACGTCGGAGAGCTAGACCGCCTCCGGTGCCAGACGGATTCAGTAACACGGTTGTAGCACTTCCAGCATTCAGTGCCGGTCGGCCTCATTGCCCTGTCAGAGCGATACTGAGAGAGACACTCTGCTTAGCATTCCTTCTAGGTCTTGTTACCTGCAGTCACCCTACCTCAAGGAAAAACTCGGGTTGAGTTCCACTGCAACTAAAAATCAGTTCTTCGTGGAACACAGCAGGCTTTTGGAAGATGCACAGGCCCCTAGGCTGACCCACGGCATTCTTTCCTTTAGGCCACGCCCTACCCGCAGAACACGCTGTATCGAGAAGTTGATTTAGGGAAGGGCCCACTGAGTGAGTACCATGTGTCTCTTTTGAAGTTTTCGAAACAATAGGTACTGAGGCTTCCTGTCAACCTCGAAATGGGGGCCTGAGGGCACAGGCCTTTTTCCCCCAATGTTGACAATTACATTCGGGCAGCCTGGAAGCTTCTGCAAAAACACTTGTGTTTCCAGGATTCTAGTCATTTCATGCAGGGCTCGGATAGGAAGCTGACTTTTCTCCAAGAGACAGGGTGCCTCCGTTTCCTGGCTGGGATATTATCCTGCCCTGTGTTTTTTCTTATTTGGGTGTACGCGCACCTCTCACGGTTGTGGCCTCTCCCATTGCGGAGCGCCGGCCCCTGAGGCTTAGGTTCAGCGGCTAAGGCTCACGGGTCCGGCACTACGGCAGCATGTGGGATCTTCCCGGATCGGGGTACGAACCCGTGTCTCCTGCATCGGCAGGCTGACTTTCAACTACCGTTCCACAAAGAGAGCCTGACCCTGCTTTAGAGCTAAAGGGACCCGAAACGCAAACACTGGCTTTTCACTACGGCCCTGGGTTTCCATGCAGAAAGCTGGGTGGGCAGCAGCTTCCATGGGGCATTTTGGCTGTGCTCCTTTAGTTTAACGAGGGTAGGTCTTTCCGGACTCCTAGGACATGAGCACCAGTTTCCTTACAAGAACACTCAGGAATCCAGGCTCCAGTGGGCCTGTGGAGCAGCACCCAGCCCCGTAGGTCCTTCAGCGCACCCCCGTGTATGGTCAGTGAAGCGCCACACACTGCACTCTTCCCTGGGAGAGCTAGATATCCTCCGCTCTGCCACAGCTTCAGAAAGACGTTCCTAGCCAGTCCAGCAGGTCAAAAACACTCTTGTTGCCGGGATTGTAGTCCCTGCAGGCGTGCCTGCGAGAGGCAAATGAGCTTTCTCGAAAGAAGCAGGGTGCTCCCGGTTCCTGAGTAAGCTTCCCTGCCCAGCTTTAGGGCGAAAGGGAAACTCAGTGTCCACACGAGACTCGAAAATCGCCCTGGTGGGCCGTGCCGATTGGAAGGCGTGCAGCACTTTGCCTGAGGCATGACTTGCTGTTCTGCTTTCGTTTTCGGTGGTGCGCCTTTAAGGACTCCTAAGACCGTCGTGTCAGCACCCGTGTCCGTCCAAGAACACTGAGTACCGCCAGGCTCCTAGGGCCCGCTTGAGCGTCATCCAGCCCCGAGGGCCCTTAGGTGTACGCCTGCTTACGCCGAGTGTAGGGCAACATACTGCACTCTTCCTTGGGAGAGACAGATTTCCTCAGCTCTCCAACAGCTTCTGTTTCAAGGTTGTATCCAGTCCAACATGACAAGGAAGTTGGCTCCCTCGCCTTACCTGAGCTCTACCTCGAAAAACACTCTGCTTAGCGCTCCTTGTCGGACCTCAAACCTGCAGTCACCTTACCTAAGGAAAAAGTCAGGCTGGGTTCCACTGCAACGGACGCACAGTTCTTCGTGGAACGCTGCAGGCTTTTGGAAGATGCACAGGCCCCTAGGCCGACCTGGGGCTTTCGAAAAGTTAGGCAGTTCCCTACAAGCCGAAAACCCTGCAGAGAAAAGTTGATTTAGGGAAGGGGTCAGTGGGTAGCTTGTGTCTCTTCTGACTTCGTCGGAATACCAGGTGCGTAAGCAGTGCGTCCACCTCGAATGGGGGGGCCTGATATCACAAGCCTTGTTCTTCCCCGCTGGACGGCGCCATGCGTGAGCCCTTGACGCTTCCGGGTGATAGTGCGTTTGCCGGCTTACTAGTCAGTGCAGGCATGGCACTGAGTAAAAAATGAGTTTCCTCGAAAGAAATAGGGTACTACGGCTTCCTGGGTGGGAGCTCTCCCTGCCCTGCTTTATAGCGAAAGGGAGACTCAACATGAACGCTCGCCTCGACGTGTGGCCCTGCTTTGCCATGCAGAAGGGGAGGCGTGCGGCACCTTCTATGACACCCACGTCGCAGCTCTGCTTTACTTTAAAGGCAGTAAGCTGTAAAGGCCTCCTAGGACCCTCGCGTCCGCACACGATTCTGTATAAGAACACGGAGTAACTGCAGGCTCCTAGTGGCCTGGTGAGCCTCATCCAGTCGCGAAGATCCTTAGCTGTACCCCTCTGTAGCTGAGTGTAGGCCAACATATTGAACTCGTACGTCGGAGAGCTAGACCGCCTCCGGTGCCAGACGGATTCAGTAACACGGTTGTAGCACTTCCAGCATTCAGTGCCGGTCGGCCTCATTGCCCTGTCAGAGCGATACTGAGAGAGACACTCTGCTTAGCATTCCTTCTAGGTCTTGTTACCTGCAGTCACCCTACCTCAAGGAAAAACTCGGGTTGAGTTCCACTGCAACTAAAAATCAGTTCTTCGTGGAACACAGCAGGCTTTTGGAAGATGCACAGGCCCCTAGGCTGACCCACGGCATTCTTTCCTTTAGGCCACGCCCTACCCGCAGAACACGCTGTATCGAGAAGTTGATTTAGGGAAGGGCCCACTGAGTGAGTACCATGTGTCTCTTTTGAAGTTTTCGAAACAATAGGTACTGAGGCTTCCTGTCAACCTCGAAATGGGGGCCTGAGGGCACAGGCCTTTTTTCCCCAATGTTGACAATTACATTCGGGCAGCCTGGAAGCTTCTGCAAAAACACTTGTGTTTCCAGGATTCTAGTCATTTCATGCAGGGCTCGGATAGGAAGCTGACTTTTCTCCAAGAGACAGGGTGCCTCCGTTTCCTGGCTGGGATATTATCCTGCCCTGTGTTTTTTCTTATTTGGGTGTACGCGCACCTCTCACGGTTGTGGCCTCTCCCATTGCGGAGCGCCGGCCCCTGAGGCTTAGGTTCAGCGGCTAAGGCTCACGGGTCCGGCACTACGGCAGCATGTGGGATCTTCCCGGATCGGGGTACGAACCCGTGTCTCCTGCATCGGCAGGCTGACTTTCAACTACCGTTCCACAAAGAGAGCCTGACCCTGCTTTAGAGCTAAAGGGACCCGAAACGCAAACACTGGCTTTTCACTACGGCCCTGGGTTTCCATGCAGAAAGCTGGGTGGGCAGCAGCTTCCATGGGGCATTTTGGCTGTGCTCCTCTAGTTTAACGAGGGTAGGTCTTTCCGGACTCCTAGGACATGAGCACCAGTTTCCTTACAAGAACACTCAGGAATCCAGGCTCCAGTGGGCCTGTGGAGCAGCACCCAGCCCCGTAGGTCCTTCAGCGCACCCCCGTGTATGGTCAGTGAAGCGCCACACACTGCACTCTTCCCTGGGAGAGCTAGATATCCTCCGCTCTGCCACAGCTTCAGAAAGACGTTCCTAGCCAGTCCAGCAGGTCAAAAACACTCTTGTTGCCGGGATTGTAGTCCCTGCAGGCGTGCCTGCGAGAGGCAAATGAGCTTTCTCGAAAGAAGCAGGGTGCTCCCGGTTCCTGAGTAAGCTTCCCTGCCCAGCTTTAGGGCGAAAGGGAAACTCAGTGTCCACACGAGACTCGAAAACCGCCCTGGTGGGCCGTGCCGATTGGAAGGCGTGCAGCACTTTGCCTGAGGCATGACTTGCTGTTCTGCTTTCGTTTTCGGTGGTGCGCCTTTAAGGACTCCTAAGACCGTCGTGTCAGCACCCGTGTCCGTCCAAGAACACTGAGTACCGCCAGGCTCCTAGGGCCCGCTTGAGCGTCATCCAGCCCCGAGGGCCCTTAGGTGTACGCCTGCTTACGCCGAGTGTAGGGCAACATACTGCACTCTTCCTTGGGAGAGACAGATTTCCTCAGCTCTCCAACAGCTTCTGTTTCAAGGTTGTATCCAGTCCAACATGACAAGGAAGTTGGCTCCCTCGCCTTACCTGAGCTCTACCTCGAAAAACACTCTGCTTAGCGCTCCTTGTCGGACCTCAAACCTGCAGTCACCTTACCTAAGGAAAAAGTCAGGCTGGGTTCCACTGCAACGGACGCACAGTTCTTCGTGGAACGCTGCAGGCTTTTGGAAGATGCACAGGCCCCTAGGCCGACCTGGGGCTTTCGAAAAGTTAGGCAGTTCCCTACAAGCCGAAAACCCTGCAGAGAAAAGTTGATTTAGGGAAGGGGTCAGTGGGTAGCTTGTGTCTCTTCTGACTTCGTCGGAATACCAGGTGCGTAAGCAGTGCGTCCACCTCGAATGGGGGGGCCTGATATCACAAGCCTTGTTCTTCCCCGCTGGACGGCGCCATGCGTGAGCCCTTGACGCTTCCGGGTGATAGTGCGTTTGCCGGCTTACTAGTCAGTGCAGGCATGGCACTGAGTAAAAAATGAGTTTCCTCGAAAGAAATAGGGTACTACGGCTTCCTGGGTGGGAGCTCTCCCTGCCCTGCTTTATAGCGAAAGGGAGACTCAACATGAACGCTCGCCTCGACGTGTGGCCCTGCTTTGCCATGCAGAAGGGGAGGCGTGCGGCACCTTCTATGACACCCACGTCGCAGCTCTGCTTTACTTTAAAGGCAGTAAGCTGTAAAGGCCTCCTAGGACCCTCGCGTCCGCACACGATTCTGTATAAGAACACGGAGTAACTGCAGGCTCCTAGTGGCCTGGTGAGCCTCATCCAGTCGCGAAGATCCTTAGCTGTACCCCTCTGTAGCTGAGTGTAGGCCAACATATTGAACTCGTACGTCGGAGAGCTAGACCGCCTCCGGTGCCAGACGGATTCAGTAACACGGTTGTAGCACTTCCAGCATTCAGTGCCGGTCGGCCTCATTGCCCTGTCAGAGCGATACTGAGAGAGACACTCTGCTTAGCATTCCTTCTAGGTCTTGTTACCTGCAGTCACCCTACCTCAAGGAAAAACTCGGGTTGAGTTCCACTGCAACTAAAAATCAGTTCTTCGTGGAACACAGCAGGCTTTTGGAAGATGCACAGGCCCCTAGGCTGACCCACGGCATTCTTTCCTTTAGGCCACGCCCTACCCGCAGAACACGCTGTATCGAGAAGTTGATTTAGGGAAGGGCCCACTGAGTGAGTACCATGTGTCTCTTTTGAAGTTTTCGAAACAATAGGTACTGAGGCTTCCTGTCAACCTCGAAATGGGGGCCTGAGGGCACAGGCCTTTTTTCCCCAATGTTGACAATTACATTCGGGCAGCCTGGAAGCTTCTGCAAAAACACTTGTGTTTCCAGGATTCTAGTCATTTCATGCAGGGCTCGGATAGGAAGCTGACTTTTCTCCAAGAGACAGGGTGCCTCCGTTTCCTGGCTGGGATATTATCCTGCCCTGTGTTTTTTCTTATTTGGGTGTACGCGCACCTCTCACGGTTGTGGCCTCTCCCATTGCGGAGCGCCGGCCCCTGAGGCTTAGGTTCAGCGGCTAAGGCTCACGGGTCCGGCACTACGGCAGCATGTGGGATCTTCCCGGATCGGGGTACGAACCCGTGTCTCCTGCATCGGCAGGCTGACTTTCAACTACCGTTCCACAAAGAGAGCCTGACCCTGCTTTAGAGCTAAAGGGACCCGAAACGCAAACACTGGCTTTTCACTACGGCCCTGGGTTTCCATGCAGAAAGCTGGGTGGGCAGCAGCTTCCATGGGGCATTTTGGCTGTGCTCCTCTAGTTTAACGAGGGTAGGTCTTTCCGGACTCCTAGGACATGAGCACCAGTTTCCTTACAAGAACACTCAGGAATCCAGGCTCCAGTGGGCCTGTGGAGCAGCACCCAGCCCCGTAGGTCCTTCAGCGCACCCCCGTGTATGGTCAGTGAAGCGCCACACACTGCACTCTTCCCTGGGAGAGCTAGATATCCTCCGCTCTGCCACAGCTTCAGAAAGACGTTCCTAGCCAGTCCAGCAGGTCAAAAACACTCTTGTTGCCGGGATTGTAGTCCCTGCAGGCGTGCCTGCGAGAGGCAAATGAGCTTTCTCGAAAGAAGCAGGGTGCTCCCGGTTCCTGAGTAAGCTTCCCTGCCCAGCTTTAGGGCGAAAGGGAAACTCAGTGTCCACACGAGACTCGAAAACCGCCCTGGTGGGCCGTGCCGATTGGAAGGCGTGCAGCACTTTGCCTGAGGCATGACTTGCTGTTCTGCTTTCGTTTTCGGTGGTGCGCCTTTAAGGACTCCTAAGACCGTCGTGTCAGCACCCGTGTCCGTCCAAGAACACTGAGTACCGCCAGGCTCCTAGGGCCCGCTTGAGCGTCATCCAGCCCCGAGGGCCCTTAGGTGTACGCCTGCTTACGCCGAGTGTAGGGCAACATACTGCACTCTTCCTTGGGAGAGACAGATTTCCTCAGCTCTCCAACAGCTTCTGTTTCAAGGTTGTATCCAGTCCAACATGACAAGGAAGTTGGCTCCCTCGCCTTACCTGAGCTCTACCTCGAAAAACACTCTGCTTAGCGCTCCTTGTCGGACCTCAAACCTGCAGTCACCTTACCTAAGGAAAAAGTCAGGCTGGGTTCCACTGCAACGGACGCACAGTTCTTCGTGGAACGCTGCAGGCTTTTGGAAGATGCACAGGCCCCTAGGCCGACCTGGGGCTTTCGAAAAGTTAGGCAGTTCCCTACAAGCCGAAAACCCTGCAGAGAAAAGTTGATTTAGGGAAGGGGTCAGTGGGTAGCTTGTGTCTCTTCTGACTTCGTCGGAATACCAGGTGCGTAAGCAGTGCGTCCACCTCGAATGGGGGGGCCTGATATCACAAGCCTTGTTCTTCCCCGCTGGACGGCGCCATGCGTGAGCCCTTGACGCTTCCGGGTGATAGTGCGTTTGCCGGCTTACTAGTCAGTGCAGGCATGGCACTGAGTAAAAAATGAGTTTCCTCGAAAGAAATAGGGTACTACGGCTTCCTGGGTGGGAGCTCTCCCTGCCCTGCTTTATAGCGAAAGGGAGACTCAACATGAACGCTCGCCTCGACGTGTGGCCCTGCTTTGCCATGCAGAAGGGGAGGCGTGCGGCACCTTCTGTGACACCCACGTCGCAGCTCTGCTTTACTTTAAAGGCAGTAAGCTGTAAAGGCCTCCTAGGACCCTCGCGTCCGCACACGATTCTGTATAAGAACACGGAGTAACTGCAGGCTCCTAGTGGCCTGGTGAGCCTCATCCAGTCGCGAAGATCCTTAGCTGTACCCCTCTGTAGCTGAGTGTAGGCCAACATATTGAACTCGTACGTCGGAGAGCTAGACCGCCTCCGGTGCCAGACGGATTCAGTAACACGGTTGTAGCACTTCCAGCATTCAGTGCCGGTCGGCCTCATTGCCCTGTCAGAGCGATACTGAGAGAGACACTCTGCTTAGCATTCCTTCTAGGTCTTGTTACCTGCAGTCACCCTACCTCAAGGAAAAACTCGGGTTGAGTTCCACTGCAACTAAAAATCAGTTCTTCGTGGAACACAGCAGGCTTTTGGAAGATGCACAGGCCCCTAGGCTGACCCACGGCATTCTTTCCTTTAGGCCACGCCCTACCCGCAGAACACGCTGTATCGAGAAGTTGATTTAGGGAAGGGCCCACTGAGTGAGTACCATGTGTCTCTTTTGAAGTTTTCGAAACAATAGGTACTGAGGCTTCCTGTCAACCTCGAAATGGGGGCCTGAGGGCACAGGCCTTTTTTCCCCAATGTTGACAATTACATTCGGGCAGCCTGGAAGCTTCTGCAAAAACACTTGTGTTTCCAGGATTCTAGTCATTTCATGCAGGGCTCGGATAGGAAGCTGACTTTTCTCCAAGAGACAGGGTGCCTCCGTTTCCTGGCTGGGATATTATCCTGCCCTGTGTTTTTTCTTATTTGGGTGTACGCGCACCTCTCACGGTTGTGGCCTCTCCCATTGCGGAGCGCCGGCCCCTGAGGCTTAGGTTCAGCGGCTAAGGCTCACGGGTCCGGCACTACGGCAGCATGTGGGATCTTCCCGGATCGGGGTACGAACCCGTGTCTCCTGCATCGGCAGGCTGACTTTCAACTACCGTTCCACAAAGAGAGCCTGACCCTGCTTTAGAGCTAAAGGGACCCGAAACGCAAACACTGGCTTTTCACTACGGCCCTGGGTTTCCATGCAGAAAGCTGGGTGGGCAGCAGCTTCCATGGGGCATTTTGGCTGTGCTCCTCTAGTTTAACGAGGGTAGGTCTTTCCGGACTCCTAGGACATGAGCACCAGTTTCCTTACAAGAACACTCAGGAATCCAGGCTCCAGTGGGCCTGTGGAGCAGCACCCAGCCCCGTAGGTCCTTCAGCGCAACCCCGTGTATGGTCAGTGAAGCGCCACACACTGCACTCTTCCCTGGGAGAGCTAGATATCCTCCGCTCTGCCACAGCTTCAGAAAGACGTTCCTAGCCAGTCCAGCAGGTCAAAAACACTCTTGTTGCCGGGATTGTAGTCCCTGCAGGCGTGCCTGCGAGAGGCAAATGAGCTTTCTCGAAAGAAGCAGGGTGCTCCCGGTTCCTGAGTAAGCTTCCCTGCCCAGCTTTAGGGCGAAAGGGAAACTCAGTGTCCACACGAGACTCGAAAATCGCCCTGGTGGGCCGTGCCGATTGGAAGGCGTGCAGCACTTTGCCTGAGGCATGACTTGCTGTTCTGCTTTCGTTTTCGGTGGTGCGCCTTTAAGGACTCCTAAGACCGTCGTGTCAGCACCCGTGTCCGTCCAAGAACACTGAGTACCGCCAGGCTCCTAGGGCCCGCTTGAGCGTCATCCAGCCCCGAGGGCCCTTAGGTGTACGCCTGCTTACGCCGAGTGTAGGGCAACATACTGCACTCTTCCTTGGGAGAGACAGATTTCCTCAGCTCTCCAACAGCTTCTGTTTCAAGGTTGTATCCAGTCCAACATGACAAGGAAGTTGGCTCCCTCGCCTTACCTGAGCTCTACCTCGAAAAACACTCTGCTTAGCGCTCCTTGTCGGACCTCAAACCTGCAGTCACCTTACCTAAGGAAAAAGTCAGGCTGGGTTCCACTGCAACGGACGCACAGTTCTTCGTGGAACGCTGCAGGCTTTTGGAAGATGCACAGGCCCCTAGGCCGACCTGGGGCTTTCGAAAAGTTAGGCAGTTCCCTACAAGCCGAAAACCCTGCAGAGAAAAGTTGATTTAGGGAAGGGGTCAGTGGGTAGCTTGTGTCTCTTCTGACTTCGTCGGAATACCAGGTGCGTAAGCAGTGCGTCCACCTCGAATGGGGGGCCTGATATCACAAGCCTTGTTCTTCCCCGCTGGACGGCGCCATGCGTGAGCCCTTGACGCTTCCGGGTGATAGTGCGTTTGCCGGCTTACTAGTCAGTGCAGGCATGGCACTGAGTAAAAAATGAGTTTCCTCGAAAGAAATAGGGTACTACGGCTTCCTGGGTGGGAGCTCTCCCTGCCCTGCTTTATAGCGAAAGGGAGACTCAACATGAACGCTCGCCTCGACGTGTGGCCCTGCTTTGCCATGCAGAAGGGGAGGCGTGCGGCACCTTCTGTGACACCCACGTCGCAGCTCTGCTTTACTTTAAAGGCAGTAAGCTGTAAAGGCCTCCTAGGACCCTCGCGTCCGCACACGATTCTGTATAAGAACACGGAGTAACTGCAGGCTCCTAGTGGCCTGGTGAGCCTCATCCAGTCGCGAAGATCCTTAGCTGTACCCCTCTGTAGCTGAGTGTAGGCCAACATATTGAACTCGTACGTCGGAGAGCTAGACCGCCTCCGGTGCCAGACGGATTCAGTAACACGGTTGTAGCACTTCCAGCATTCAGTGCCGGTCGGCCTCATTGCCCTGTCAGAGCGATACTGAGAGAGACACTCTGCTTAGCATTCCTTCTAGGTCTTGTTACCTGCAGTCACCCTACCTCAAGGAAAAACTCGGGTTGAGTTCCACTGCAACTAAAAATCAGTTCTTCGTGGAACACAGCAGGCTTTTGGAAGATGCACAGGCCCCTAGGCTGACCCACGGCATTCTTTCCTTTAGGCCACGCCCTACCCGCAGAACACGCTGTATCGAGAAGTTGATTTAGGGAAGGGCCCACTGAGTGAGTACCATGTGTCTCTTTTGAAGTTTTCGAAACAATAGGTACTGAGGCTTCCTGTCAACCTCGAAATGGGGGCCTGAGGGCACAGGCCTTTTTTCCCCAATGTTGACAATTACATTCGGGCAGCCTGGAAGCTTCTGCAAAAACACTTGTGTTTCCAGGATTCTAGTCATTTCATGCAGGGCTCGGATAGGAAGCTGACTTTTCTCCAAGAGACAGGGTGCCTCCGTTTCCTGGCTGGGATATTATCCTGCCCTGTGTTTTTTCTTATTTGGGTGTACGCGCACCTCTCACGGTTGTGGCCTCTCCCATTGCGGAGCGCCGGCCCCTGAGGCTTAGGTTCAGCGGCTAAGGCTCACGGGTCCGGCACTACGGCAGCATGTGGGATCTTCCCGGATCGGGGTACGAACCCGTGTCTCCTGCATCGGCAGGCTGACTTTCAACTACCGTTCCACAAAGAGAGCCTGACCCTGCTTTAGAGCTAAAGGGACCCGAAACGCAAACACTGGCTTTTCACTACGGCCCTGGGTTTCCATGCAGAAAGCTGGGTGGGCAGCAGCTTCCATGGGGCATTTTGGCTGTGCTCCTTTAGTTTAACGAGGGTAGGTCTTTCCGGACTCCTAGGACATGAGCACCAGTTTCCTTACAAGAACACTCAGGAATCCAGGCTCCAGTGGGCCTGTGGAGCAGCACCCAGCCCCGTAGGTCCTTCAGCGCACCCCCGTGTATGGTCAGTGAAGCGCCACACACTGCACTCTTCCCTGGGAGAGCTAGATATCCTCCGCTCTGCCACAGCTTCAGAAAGACGTTCCTAGCCAGTCCAGCAGGTCAAAAACACTCTTGTTGCCGGGATTGTAGTCCCTGCAGGCGTGCCTGCGAGAGGCAAATGAGCTTTCTCGAAAGAAGCAGGGTGCTCCCGGTTCCTGAGTAAGCTTCCCTGCCCAGCTTTAGGGCGAAAGGGAAACTCAGTGTCCACACGAGACTCGAAAATCGCCCTGGTGGGCCGTGCCGATTGGAAGGCGTGCAGCACTTTGCCTGAGGCATGACTTGCTGTTCTGCTTTCGTTTTCGGTGGTGCGCCTTTAAGGACTCCTAAGACCGTCGTGTCAGCACCCGTGTCCGTCCAAGAACACTGAGTACCGCCAGGCTCCTAGGGCCCGCTTGAGCGTCATCCAGCCCCGAGGGCCCTTAGGTGTACGCCTGCTTACGCCGAGTGTAGGGCAACATACTGCACTCTTCCTTGGGAGAGACAGATTTCCTCAGCTCTCCAACAGCTTCTGTTTCAAGGTTGTATCCAGTCCAACATGACAAGGAAGTTGGCTCCCTCGCCTTACCTGAGCTCTACCTCGAAAAACACTCTGCTTAGCGCTCCTTGTCGGACCTCAAACCTGCAGTCACCTTACCTAAGGAAAAAGTCAGGCTGGGTTCCACTGCAACGGACGCACAGTTCTTCGTGGAACGCTGCAGGCTTTTGGAAGACGCACAGGCCCCTAGGCCGACCTGGGGCTTTCGAAGAGTTAGGCAGTTCCCTACAAGCCGAAAACCCTGCAGAGAAAAGTTGATTTAGGGAAGGGGTCAGTGGGTAGCTTGTGTCTCTTCTGACTTCGTCGGAATACCAGGTGCGTAAGCAGTGCGTCCACCTCGAATGGGGGGCCTGATATCACAAGCCTTGTTCTTCCCCGCTGGAAGGCGCCATGCGTGAGCCCTTGACGCTTCCGGGTGATAGTGCGTTTGCCGGCTTACTAGTCAGTGCAGGCATGGCACTGAGTAAAAAATGAGTTTCCTCGAAAGAAATAGGGTACTACGGCTTCCTGGGTGGGAGCTCTCCCTGCCCTGCTTTATAGCGAAAGGGAGACTCAACATGAACGCTCGCCTCGACGTGTGGCCCTGCTTTGCCATGCAGAAGGGGAGGCGTGCGGCACCTTCTATGACACCCACGTCGCAGCTCTGCTTTACTTTAAAGGCAGTAAGCTGTAAAGGCCTCCTAGGACCCTCGCGTCCGCACACGATTCTGTATAAGAACACGGAGTAACTGCAGGCTCCTAGTGGCCTGGTGAGCCTCATCCAGTCGCGAAGATCCTTAGCTGTACCCCTCTGTAGCTGAGTGTAGGCCAACATATTGAACTCGTACGTCGGAGAGCTAGACCGCCTCCGGTGCCAGACGGATTCAGTAACACGGTTGTAGCACTTCCAGCATTCAGTGCCGGTCGGCCTCATTGCCCTGTCAGAGCGATACTGAGAGAGACACTCTGCTTAGCATTCCTTCTAGGTCTTGTTACCTGCAGTCACCCTACCTCAAGGAAAAACTCGGGTTGAGTTCCACTGCAACTAAAAATCAGTTCTTCGTGGAACACAGCAGGCTTTTGGAAGATGCACAGGCCCCTAGGCTGACCCACGGCATTCTTTCCTTTAGGCCACGCCCTACCCGCAGAACACGCTGTATCGAGAAGTTGATTTAGGGAAGGGCCCACTGAGTGAGTACCATGTGTCTCTTTTGAAGTTTTCGAAACAATAGGTACTGAGGCTTCCTGTCAACCTCGAAATGGGGGCCTGAGGGCACAGGCCTTTTTTCCCCAATGTTGACAATTACATTCGGGCAGCCTGGAAGCTTCTGCAAAAACACTTGTGTTTCCAGGATTCTAGTCATTTCATGCAGGGCTCGGATAGGAAGCTGACTTTTCTCCAAGGGACAGGGTGCCTCCGTTTCCTGGCTGGGATATTATCCTGCCCTGTGTTTTTTCTTATTTGGGTGTACGCGCACCTCTCACGGTTGTGGCCTCTCCCATTGCGGAGCGCCGGCCCCTGAGGCTTAGGTTCAGCGGCTAAGGCTCACGGGTCCGGCACTACGGCAGCATGTGGGATCTTCCCGGATCGGGGTACGAACCCGTGTCTCCTGCATCGGCAGGCTGACTTTCAACTACCGTTCCACAAAGAGAGCCTGACCCTGCTTTAGAGCTAAAGGGACCCGAAACGCAAACACTGGCTTTTCACTACGGCCCTGGGTTTCCATGCAGAAAGCTGGGTGGGCAGCAGCTTCCATGGGGCATTTTGGCTGTGCTCCTCTAGTTTAACGAGGGTAGGTCTTTCCGGACTCCTAGGACATGAGCACCAGTTTCCTTACAAGAACACTCAGGAATCCAGGCTCCAGTGGGCCTGTGGAGCAGCACCCAGCCCCGTAGGTCCTTCAGCGCACCCCCGTGTATGGTCAGTGAAGCGCCACACACTGCACTCTTCCCTGGGAGAGCTAGATATCCTCCGCTCTGCCACAGCTTCAGAAAGACCTTCCTAGCCAGTCCAGCAGGTCAAAAACACTCTTGTTGCCGGGATTGTAGTCCCTGCAGGCGTGCCTGCGAGAGGCAAATGAGCTTTCTCGAAAGAAGCAGGGTGCTCCCGGTTCCTGAGTAAGCTTCCCTGCCCAGCTTTAGGGCGAAAGGGAAACTCAGTGTCCACACGAGACTCGAAAATCGCCCTGGTGGGCCGTGCCGATTGGAAGGCGTGCAGCACTTTGCCTGAGGCATGACTTGCTGTTCTGCTTTCGTTTTCGGTGGTGCGCCTTTAAGGACTCCTAAGACCGTCGTGTCAGCACCCGTGTCCGTCCAAGAACACTGAGTACCGCCAGGCTCCTAGGGCCCGCTTGAGCGTCATCCAGCCCCGAGGGCCCTTAGGTGTACGCCTGCTTACGCCGAGTGTAGGGCAACATACTGCACTCTTCCTTGGGAGAGACAGATTTCCTCAGCTCTCCAACAGCTTCTGTTTCAAGGTTGTATCCAGTCCAACATGACAAGGAAGTTGGCTCCCTCGCCTTACCTGAGCTCTACCTCGAAAAACACTCTGCTTAGCGCTCCTTGTCGGACCTCAAACCTGCAGTCACCTTACCTAAGGAAAAAGTCAGGCTGGGTTCCACTGCAACGGACGCACAGTTCTTCGTGGAACGCTGCAGGCTTTTGGAAGATGCACAGGCCCCTAGGCCGACCTGGGGCTTTCGAAAAGTTAGGCAGTTCCCTACAAGCCGAAAACCCTGCAGAGAAAAGTTGATTTAGGGAAGGGGTCAGTGGGTAGCTTGTGTCTCTTCTGACTTCGTCGGAATACCAGGTGCGTAAGCAGTGCGTCCACCTCGAATGGGGGGCCTGATATCACAAGCCTTGTTCTTCCCCGCTGGAAGGCGCCATGCGTGAGCCCTTGACGCTTCCGGGTGATAGTGCGTTTGCCGGCTTACTAGTCAGTGCAGGCATGGCACTGAGTAAAAAATGAGTTTCCTCGAAAGAAATAGGGTACTACGGCTTCCTGGGTGGGAGCTCTCCCTGCCCTGCTTTATAGCGAAAGGGAGACTCAACATGAACGCTCGCCTCGACGTGTGGCCCTGCTTTGCCATGCAGAAGGGGAGGCGTGCGGCACCTTCTATGACACCCACGTCGCAGCTCTGCTTTACTTTAAAGGCAGTAAGCTGTAAAGGCCTCCTAGGACCCTCGCGTCCGCACACGACTCTGTATAAGAACACGGAGTAACTGCAGGCTCCTAGTGGCCTGGTGAGCCTCATCCAGTCGCGAAGATCCTTAGCTGTACCCCTCTGTAGCTGAGTGTAGGCCAACATATTGAACTCGTACGTCGGAGAGCTAGACCGCCTCCGGTGCCAGACGGATTCAGTAACACGGTTGTAGCACTTCCAGCATTCAGTGCCGGTCGGCCTCATTGCCCTGTCAGAGCGATACTGAGAGAGACACTCTGCTTAGCATTCCTTCTAGGTCTTGTTACCTGCAGTCACCCTACCTCAAGGAAAAACTCGGGTTGAGTTCCACTGCAACTAAAAATCAGTTCTTCGTGGAACACAGCAGGCTTTTGGAAGATGCACAGGCCCCTAGGCTGACCCACGGCATTCTTTCCTTTAGGCCACGCCCTACCCGCAGAACACGCTGTATCGAGAAGTTGATTTAGGGAAGGGCCCACTGAGTGAGTACCATGTGTCTCTTTTGAAGTTTTCGAAACAATAGGTACTGAGGCTTCCTGTCAACCTCGAAATGGGGGCCTGAGGGCACAGGCCTTTTTTCCCCAATGTTGACAATTACATTCGGGCAGCCTGGAAGCTTCTGCAAAAACACTTGTGTTTCCAGGATTCTAGTCATTTCATGCAGGGCTCGGATAGGAAGCTGACTTTTCTCCAAGGGACAGGGTGCCTCCGTTTCCTGGCTGGGATATTATCCTGCCCTGTGTTTTTTCTTATTTGGGTGTACGCGCACCTCTCACGGTTGTGGCCTCTCCCATTGCGGAGCGCCGGCCCCTGAGGCTTAGGTTCAGCGGCTAAGGCTCACGGGTCCGGCACTACGGCAGCATGTGGGATCTTCCCGGATCGGGGTACGAACCCGTGTCTCCTGCATCGGCAGGCTGACTTTCAACTACCGTTCCACAAAGAGAGCCTGACCCTGCTTTAGAGCTAAAGGGACCCGAAACGCAAACACTGGCTTTTCACTACGGCCCTGGGTTTCCATGCAGAAAGCTGGGTGGGCAGCAGCTTCCATGGGGCATTTTGGCTGTGCTCCTCTAGTTTAACGAGGGTAGGTCTTTCCGGACTCCTAGGACATGAGCACCAGTTTCCTTACAAGAACACTCAGGAATCCAGGCTCCAGTGGGCCTGTGGAGCAGCACCCAGCCCCGTAGGTCCTTCAGCGCACCCCCGTGTATGGTCAGTGAAGCGCCACACACTGCACTCTTCCCTGGGAGAGCTAGATATCCTCCGCTCTGCCACAGCTTCAGAAAGACCTTCCTAGCCAGTCCAGCAGGTCAAAAACACTCTTGTTGCCGGGATTGTAGTCCCTGCAGGCGTGCCTGCGAGAGGCAAATGAGCTTTCTCGAAAGAAGCAGGGTGCTCCCGGTTCCTGAGTAAGCTTCCCTGCCCAGCTTTAGGGCGAAAGGGAAACTCAGTGTCCACACGAGACTCGAAAATCGCCCTGGTGGGCCGTGCCGATTGGAAGGCGTGCAGCACTTTGCCTGAGGCATGACTTGCTGTTCTGCTTTCGTTTTCGGTGGTGCGCCTTTAAGGACTCCTAAGACCGTCGTGTCAGCACCCGTGTCCGTCCAAGAACACTGAGTACCGCCAGGCTCCTAGGGCCCGCTTGAGCGTCATCCAGCCCCGAGGGCCCTTAGGTGTACGCCTGCTTACGCCGAGTGTAGGGCAACATACTGCACTCTTCCTTGGGAGAGACAGATTTCCTCAGCTCTCCAACAGCTTCTGTTTCAAGGTTGTATCCAGTCCAACATGACAAGGAAGTTGGCTCCCTCGCCTTACCTGAGCTCTACCTCGAAAAACACTCTGCTTAGCGCTCCTTGTCGGACCTCAAACCTGCAGTCACCTTACCTAAGGAAAAAGTCAGGCTGGGTTCCACTGCAACGGACGCACAGTTCTTCGTGGAACGCTGCAGGCTTTTGGAAGATGCACAGGCCCCTAGGCCGACCTGGGGCTTTCGAAAAGTTAGGCAGTTCCCTACAAGCCGAAAACCCTGCAGAGAAAAGTTGATTTAGGGAAGGGGTCAGTGGGTAGCTTGTGTCTCTTCTGACTTCGTCGGAATACCAGGTGCGTAAGCAGTGCGTCCACCTCGAATGGGGGGCCTGATATCACAAGCCTTGTTCTTCCCCGCTGGAAGGCGCCATGCGTGAGCCCTTGACGCTTCCGGGTGATAGTGCGTTTGCCGGCTTACTAGTCAGTGCAGGCATGGCACTGAGTAAAAAATGAGTTTCCTCGAAAGAAATAGGGTACTACGGCTTCCTGGGTGGGAGCTCTCCCTGCCCTGCTTTATAGCGAAAGGGAGACTCAACATGAACGCTCGCCTCGACGTGTGGCCCTGCTTTGCCATGCAGAAGGGGAGGCGTGCGGCACCTTCTATGACACCCACGTCGCAGCTCTGCTTTACTTTAAAGGCAGTAAGCTGTAAAGGCCTCCTAGGACCCTCGCGTCCGCACACGACTCTGTATAAGAACACGGAGTAACTGCAGGCTCCTAGTGGCCTGGTGAGCCTCATCCAGTCGCGAAGATCCTTAGCTGTACCCCTCTGTAGCTGAGTGTAGGCCAACATATTGAACTCGTACGTCGGAGAGCTAGACCGCCTCCGGTGCCAGACGGATTCAGTAACACGGTTGTAGCACTTCCAGCATTCAGTGCCGGTCGGCCTCATTGCCCTGTCAGAGCGATACTGAGAGAGACACTCTGCTTAGCATTCCTTCTAGGTCTTGTTACCTGCAGTCACCCTACCTCAAGGAAAAACTCGGGTTGAGTTCCACTGCAACTAAAAATCAGTTCTTCGTGGAACACAGCAGGCTTTTGGAAGATGCACAGGCCCCTAGGCTGACCCACGGCATTCTTTCCTTTAGGCCACGCCCTACCCGCAGAACACGCTGTATCGAGAAGTTGATTTAGGGAAGGGCCCACTGAGTGAGTACCATGTGTCTCTTTTGAAGTTTTCGAAACAATAGGTACTGAGGCTTCCTGTCAACCTCGAAATGGGGGCCTGAGGGCACAGGCCTTTTTTCCCCAATGTTGACAATTACATTCGGGCAGCCTGGAAGCTTCTGCAAAAACACTTGTGTTTCCAGGATTCTAGTCATTTCATGCAGGGCTCGGATAGGAAGCTGACTTTTCTCCAAGGGACAGGGTGCCTCCGTTTCCTGGCTGGGATATTATCCTGCCCTGTGTTTTTTCTTATTTGGGTGTACGCGCACCTCTCACGGTTGTGGCCTCTCCCATTGCGGAGCGCCGGCCCCTGAGGCTTAGGTTCAGCGGCTAAGGCTCACGGGTCCGGCACTACGGCAGCATGTGGGATCTTCCCGGATCGGGGTACGAACCCGTGTCTCCTGCATCGGCAGGCTGACTTTCAACTACCGTTCCACAAAGAGAGCCTGACCCTGCTTTAGAGCTAAAGGGACCCGAAACGCAAACACTGGCTTTTCACTACGGCCCTGGGTTTCCATGCAGAAAGCTGGGTGGGCAGCAGCTTCCATGGGGCATTTTGGCTGTGCTCCTCTAGTTTAACGAGGGTAGGTCTTTCCGGACTCCTAGGACATGAGCACCAGTTTCCTTACAAGAACACTCAGGAATCCAGGCTCCAGTGGGCCTGTGGAGCAGCACCCAGCCCCGTAGGTCCTTCAGCGCACCCCCGTGTATGGTCAGTGAAGCGCCACACACTGCACTCTTCCCTGGGAGAGCTAGATATCCTCCGCTCTGCCACAGCTTCAGAAAGACGTTCCTAGCCAGTCCAGCAGGTCAAAAACACTCTTGTTGCCGGGATTGTAGTCCCTGCAGGCGTGCCTGCGAGAGGCAAATGAGCTTTCTCGAAAGAAGCAGGGTGCTTCCGGTTCCTGAGTAAGCTTCCCTGCCCAGCTTTAGGGCGAAAGGGAAACTCAGTGTCCACACGAGACTCGAAAATCGCCCTGGTGGGCCGTGCCGATTGGAAGGCGTGCAGCACTTTGCCTGAGGCATGACTTGCTGTTCTGCTTTCGTTTTCGGTGGTGCGCCTTTAAGGACTCCTAAGACCGTCGTGTCAGCACCCGTGTCCGTCCAAGAACACTGAGTACCGCCAGGCTCCTAGGGCCCGCTTGAGCGTCATCCAGCCCCGAGGGCCCTTAGGTGTACGCCTGCTTACGCCGAGTGTAGGGCAACATACTGCACTCTTCCTTGGGAGAGACAGATTTCCTCAGCTCTCCAACAGCTTCTGTTTCAAGGTTGTATCCAGTCCAACATGACAAGGAAGTTGGCTCCCTCGCCTTACCTGAGCTCTACCTCGAAAAACACTCTGCTTAGCGCTCCTTGTCGGACCTCAAACCTGCAGTCACCTTACCTAAGGAAAAAGTCAGGCTGGGTTCCACTGCAACGGACGCACAGTTCTTCGTGGAACGCTGCAGGCTTTTGGAAGATGCACAGGCCCCTAGGCCGACCTGGGGCTTTCGAAGAGTTAGGCAGTTCCCTACAAGCCGAAAACCCTGCAGAGAAAAGTTGATTTAGGGAAGGGGTCAGTGGGTAGCTTGTGTCTCTTCTGACTTCGTCGGAATACCAGGTGCGTAAGCAGTGCGTCCACCTCGAATGGGGGGCCTGATATCACAAGCCTTGTTCTTCCCCGCTGGAAGGCGCCATGCGTGAGCCCTTGACGCTTCCGGGTGATAGTGCGTTTGCCGGCTTACTAGTCAGTGCAGGCATGGCACTGAGTAAAAAATGAGTTTCCTCGAAAGAAATAGGGTACTACGGCTTCCTGGGTGGGAGCTCTCCCTGCCCTGCTTTATAGCGAAAGGGAGACTCAACATGAACGCTCGCCTCGACGTGTGGCCCTGCTTTGCCATGCAGAAGGGGAGGCGTGCGGCACCTTCTATGACACCCACGTCGCAGCTCTGCTTTACTTTAAAGGCAGTAAGCTGTAAAGGCCTCCTAGGACCCTCGCGTCCGCACACGATTCTGTATAAGAACACGGAGTAACTGCAGGCTCCTAGTGGCCTGGTGAGCCTCATCCAGTCGCGAAGATCCTTAGCTGTACCCCTCTGTAGCTGAGTGTAGGCCAACATATTGAACTCGTACGTCGGAGAGCTAGACCGCCTCCGGTGCCAGACGGATTCAGTAACACGGTTGTAGCACTTCCAGCATTCAGTGCCGGTCGGCCTCATTGCCCTGTCAGAGCGATACTGAGAGAGACACTCTGCTTAGCATTCCTTCTAGGTCTTGTTACCTGCAGTCACCCTACCTCAAGGAAAAACTCGGGTTGAGTTCCACTGCAACTAAAAATCAGTTCTTCGTGGAACACAGCAGGCTTTTGGAAGATGCACAGGCCCCTAGGCTGACCCACGGCATTCTTTCCTTTAGGCCACGCCCTACCCGCAGAACACGCTGTATCGAGAAGTTGATTTAGGGAAGGGCCCACTGAGTGAGTACCATGTGTCTCTTTTGAAGTTTTCGAAACAATAGGTACTGAGGCTTCCTGTCAACCTCGAAATGGGGGCCTGAGGGCACAGGCCTTTTTTCCCCAATGTTGACAATTACATTCGGGCAGCCTGGAAGCTTCTGCAAAAACACTTGTGTTTCCAGGATTCTAGTCATTTCATGCAGGGCTCGGATAGGAAGCTGACTTTTCTCCAAGGGACAGGGTGCCTCCGTTTCCTGGCTGGGATATTATCCTGCCCTGTGTTTTTTCTTATTTGGGTGTACGCGCACCTCTCACGGTTGTGGCCTCTCCCATTGCGGAGCGCCGGCCCCTGAGGCTTAGGTTCAGCGGCTAAGGCTCACGGGTCCGGCACTACGGCAGCATGTGGGATCTTCCCGGATCGGGGTACGAACCCGTGTCTCCTGCATCGGCAGGCTGACTTTCAACTACCGTTCCACAAAGAGAGCCTGACCCTGCTTTAGAGCTAAAGGGACCCGAAACGCAAACACTGGCTTTTCACTACGGCCCTGGGTTTCCATGCAGAAAGCTGGGTGGGCAGCAGCTTCCATGGGGCATTTTGGCTGTGCTCCTTTAGTTTAACGAGGGTAGGTCTTTCCGGACTCCTAGGACATGAGCACCAGTTTCCTTACAAGAACACTCAGGAATCCAGGCTCCAGTGGGCCTGTGGAGCAGCACCCAGCCCCGTAGGTCCTTCAGCGCACCCCCGTGTATGGTCAGTGAAGCGCCACACACTGCACTCTTCCCTGGGAGAGCTAGATATCCTCCGCTCTGCCACAGCTTCAGAAAGACGTTCCTAGCCAGTCCAGCAGGTCAAAAACACTCTTGTTGCCGGGATTGTAGTCCCTGCAGGCGTGCCTGCGAGAGGCAAATGAGCTTTCTCGAAAGAAGCAGGGTGCTCCCGGTTCCTGAGTAAGCTTCCCTGCCCAGCTTTAGGGCGAAAGGGAAACTCAGTGTCCACACGAGACTCGAAAATCGCCCTGGTGGGCCGTGCCGATTGGAAGGCGTGCAGCACTTTGCCTGAGGCATGACTTGCTGTTCTGCTTTCGTTTTCGGTGGTGCGCCTTTAAGGACTCCTAAGACCGTCGTGTCAGCACCCGTGTCCGTCCAAGAACACTGAGTACCGCCAGGCTCCTAGGGCCCGCTTGAGCGTCATCCAGCCCCGAGGGCCCTTAGGTGTACGCCTGCTTACGCCGAGTGTAGGGCAACATACTGCACTCTTCCTTGGGAGAGACAGATTTCCTCAGCTCTCCAACAGCTTCTGTTTCAAGGTTGTATCCAGTCCAACATGACAAGGAAGTTGGCTCCCTCGCCTTACCTGAGCTCTACCTCGAAAAACACTCTGCTTAGCGCTCCTTGTCGGACCTCAAACCTGCAGTCACCTTACCTAAGGAAAAAGTCAGGCTGGGTTCCACTGCAACGGACGCACAGTTCTTCGTGGAACGCTGCAGGCTTTTGGAAGATGCACAGGCCCCTAGGCCGACCTGGGGCTTTCGAAAAGTTAGGCAGTTCCCTACAAGCCGAAAACCCTGCAGAGAAAAGTTGATTTAGGGAAGGGGTCAGTGGGTAGCTTGTGTCTCTTCTGACTTCGTCGGAATACCAGGTGCGTAAGCAGTGCGTCCACCTCGAATGGGGGGCCTGATATCACAAGCCTTGTTCTTCCCCGCTGGAAGGTGCCATGCGTGAGCCCTTGACGCTTCCGGGTGATAGTGCGTTTGCCGGCTTACTAGTCAGTGCAGGCATGGCACTGAGTAAAAAATGAGTTTCCTCGAAAGAAATAGGGTACTACGGCTTCCTGGGTGGGAGCTCTCCCTGCCCTGCTTTATAGCGAAAGGGAGACTCAACATGAACGCTCGCCTCGACGTGTGGCCCTGCTTTGCCATGCAGAAGGGGAGGCGTGCGGCACCTTCTATGACACCCACGTCGCAGCTCTGCTTTACTTTAAAGGCAGTAAGCTGTAAAGGCCTCCTAGGACCCTCGCGTCCGCACACGATTCTGTATAAGAACACGGAGTAACTGCAGGCTCCTAGTGGCCTGGTGAGCCTCATCCAGTCGCGAAGATCCTTAGCTGTACCCCTCTGTAGCTGAGTGTAGGCCAACATATTGAACTCGTACGTCGGAGAGCTAGACCGCCTCCGGTGCCAGACGGATTCAGTAACACGGTTGTAGCACTTCCAGCATTCAGTGCCGGTCGGCCTCATTGCCCTGTCAGAGCGATACTGAGAGAGACACTCTGCTTAGCATTCCTTCTAGGTCTTGTTACCTGCAGTCACCCTACCTCAAGGAAAAACTCGGGTTGAGTTCCACTGCAACTAAAAATCAGTTCTTCGTGGAACACAGCAGGCTTTTGGAAGATGCACAGGCCCCTAGGCTGACCCACGGCATTCTTTCCTTTAGGCCACGCATACCCGCAGAACACGCTGTATCGAGAAGTTGATTTAGGGAAGGGCCCACTGAGTGAGTACCATGTGTCTCTTTTGAAGTTTTCGAAACAATAGGTACTGAGGCTTCCTGTCAACCTCGAAATGGGGGCCTGAGGGCACAGGCCTTTTTTCCCCAATGTTGACAATTACATTCGGGCAGCCTGGAAGCTTCTGCAAAAACACTTGTGTTTCCAGGATTCTAGTCATTTCATGCAGGGCTCGGATAGGAAGCTGACTTTTCTCCAAGGGACAGGGTGCCTCCGTTTCCTGGCTGGGATATTATCCTGCCCTGTGTTTTTTCTTATTTGGGTGTACGCGCACCTCTCACGGTTGTGGCCTCTCCCATTGCGGAGCGCCGGCCCCTGAGGCTTAGGTTCAGCGGCTAAGGCTCACGGGTCCGGCACTACGGCAGCATGTGGGATCTTCCCGGATCGGGGTACGAACCCGTGTCTCCTGCATCGGCAGGCTGACTTTCAACTACCGTTCCACAAAGAGAGCCTGACCCTGCTTTAGAGCTAAAGGGACCCGAAACGCAAACACTGGCTTTTCACTACGGCCCTGGGTTTCCATGCAGAAAGCTGGGTGGGCAGCAGCTTCCATGGGGCATTTTGGCTGTGCTCCTCTAGTTTAACGAGGGTAGGTCTTTCCGGACTCCTAGGACATGAGCACCAGTTTCCTTACAAGAACACTCAGGAATCCAGGCTCCAGTGGGCCTGTGGAGCAGCACCCAGCCCCGTAGGTCCTTCAGCGCACCCCCGTGTATGGTCAGTGAAGCGCCACACACTGCACTCTTCCCTGGGAGAGCTAGATATCCTCCGCTCTGCCACAGCTTCAGAAAGACGTTCCTAGCCAGTCCAGCAGGTCAAAAACACTCTTGTTGCCGGGATTGTAGTCCCTGCAGGCGTGCCTGCGAGAGGCAAATGAGCTTTCTCGAAAGAAGCAGGGTGCTCCCGGTTCCTGAGTAAGCTTCCCTGCCCAGCTTTAGGGCGAAAGGGAAACTCAGTGTCCACACGAGACTCGAAAATCGCCCTGGTGGGCCGTGCCGATTGGAAGGCGTGCAGCACTTTGCCTGAGGCATGACTTGCTGTTCTGCTTTCGTTTTCGGTGGTGCGCCTTTAAGGACTCCTAAGACCGTCGTGTCAGCACCCGTGTCCGTCCAAGAACACTGAGTACCGCCAGGCTCCTAGGGCCCGCTTGAGCGTCATCCAGCCCCGAGGGCCCTTAGGTGTACGCCTGCTTACGCCGAGTGTAGGGCAACATACTGCACTCTTCCTTGGGAGAGACAGATTTCCTCAGCTCTCCAACAGCTTCTGTTTCAAGGTTGTATCCAGTCCAACATGACAAGGAAGTTGGCTCCCTCGCCTTACCTGAGCTCTACCTCGAAAAACACTCTGCTTAGCGCTCCTTGTCGGACCTCAAACCTGCAGTCACCTTACCTAAGGAAAAAGTCAGGCTGGGTTCCACTGCAACGGACGCACAGTTCTTCGTGGAACGCTGCAGGCTTTTGGAAGATGCACAGGCCCCTAGGCCGACCTGGGGCTTTCGAAAAGTTAGGCAGTTCCCTACAAGCCGAAAACCCTGCAGAGAAAAGTTGATTTAGGGAAGGGGTCAGTGGGTAGCTTGTGTCTCTTCTGACTTCGTCGGAATACCAGGTGCGTAAGCAGTGCGTCCACCTCGAATGGGGGGCCTGATATCACAAGCCTTGTTCTTCCCCGCTGGAAGGCGCCATGCGTGAGCCCTTGACGCTTCCGGGTGATAGTGCGTTTGCCGGCTTACTAGTCAGTGCAGGCATGGCACTGAGTAAAAAATGAGTTTCCTCGAAAGAAATAGGGTACTACGGCTTCCTGGGTGGGAGCTCTCCCTGCCCTGCTTTATAGCGAAAGGGAGACTCAACATGAACGCTCGCCTCGACGTGTGGCCCTGCTTTGCCATGCAGAAGGGGAGGCGTGCGGCACCTTCTATGACACCCACGTCGCAGCTCTGCTTTACTTTAAAGGCAGTAAGCTGTAAAGGCCTCCTAGGACCCTCGCGTCCGCACACGATTCTGTATAAGAACACGGAGTAACTGCAGGCTCCTAGTGGCCTGGTGAGCCTCATCCAGTCGCGAAGATCCTTAGCTGTACCCCTCTGTAGCTGAGTGTAGGCCAACATATTGAACTCGTACGTCGGAGAGCTAGACCGCCTCCGGTGCCAGACGGATTCAGTAACACGGTTGTAGCACTTCCAGCATTCAGTGCCGGTCGGCCTCATTGCCCTGTCAGAGCGATACTGAGAGAGACACTCTGCTTAGCATTCCTTCTAGGTCTTGTTACCTGCAGTCACCCTACCTCAAGGAAAAACTCGGGTTGAGTTCCACTGCAACTAAAAATCAGTTCTTCGTGGAACACAGCAGGCTTTTGGAAGATGCACAGGCCCCTAGGCTGACCCACGGCATTCTTTCCTTTAGGCCACGCCCTACCCGCAGAACACGCTGTATCGAGAAGTTGATTTAGGGAAGGGCCCACTGAGTGAGTACCATGTGTCTCTTTTGAAGTTTTCGAAACAATAGGTACTGAGGCTTCCTGTCAACCTCGAAATGGGGGCCTGAGGGCACAGGCCTTTTTTCCCCAATGTTGACAATTACATTCGGGCAGCCTGGAAGCTTCTGCAAAAACACTTGTGTTTCCAGGATTCTAGTCATTTCATGCAGGGCTCGGATAGGAAGCTGACTTTTCTCCAAGAGACAGGGTGCCTCCGTTTCCTGGCTGGGATATTATCCTGCCCTGTGTTTTTTCTTATTTGGGTGTACGCGCACCTCTCACGGTTGTGGCCTCTCCCATTGCGGAGCGCCGGCCCCTGAGGCTTAGGTTCAGCGGCTAAGGCTCACGGGTCCGGCACTACGGCAGCATGTGGGATCTTCCCGGATCGGGGTACGAACCCGTGTCTCCTGCATCGGCAGGCTGACTTTCAACTACCGTTCCACAAAGAGAGCCTGACCCTGCTTTAGAGCTAAAGGGACCCGAAACGCAAACACTGGCTTTTCACTACGGCCCTGGGTTTCCATGCAGAAAGCTGGGTGGGCAGCAGCTTCCATGGGGCATTTTGGCTGTGCTCCTCTAGTTTAACGAGGGTAGGTCTTTCCGGACTCCTAGGACATGAGCACCAGTTTCCTTACAAGAACACTCAGGAATCCAGGCTCCAGTGGGCCTGTGGAGCAGCACCCAGCCCCGTAGGTCCTTCAGCGCACCCCCGTGTATGGTCAGTGAAGCGCCACACACTGCACTCTTCCCTGGGAGAGCTAGATATCCTCCGCTCTGCCACAGCTTCAGAAAGACGTTCCTAGCCAGTCCAGCAGGTCAAAAACACTCTTGTTGCCGGGATTGTAGTCCCTGCAGGCGTGCCTGCGAGAGGCAAATGAGCTTTCTCGAAAGAAGCAGGGTGCTCCCGGTTCCTGAGTAAGCTTCCCTGCCCAGCTTTAGGGCGAAAGGGAAACTCAGTGTCCACACGAGACTCGAAAATCGCCCTGGTGGGCCGTGCCGATTGGAAGGCGTGCAGCACTTTGCCTGAGGCATGACTTGCTGTTCTGCTTTCGTTTTCGGTGGTGCGCCTTTAAGGACTCCTAAGACCGTCGTGTCAGCACCCGTGTCCGTCCAAGAACACTGAGTACCGCCAGGCTCCTAGGGCCCGCTTGAGCGTCATCCAGCCCCGAGGGCCCTTAGGTGTACGCCTGCTTACGCCGAGTGTAGGGCAACATACTGCACTCTTCCTTGGGAGAGACAGATTTCCTCAGCTCTCCAACAGCTTCTGTTTCAAGGTTGTATCCAGTCCAACATGACAAGGAAGTTGGCTCCCTCGCCTTACCTGAGCTCTACCTCGAAAAACACTCTGCTTAGCGCTCCTTGTCGGACCTCAAACCTGCAGTCACCTTACCTAAGGAAAAAGTCAGGCTGGGTTCCACTGCAACGGACGCACAGTTCTTCGTGGAACGCTGCAGGCTTTTGGAAGATGCACAGGCCCCTAGGCCGACCTGGGGCTTTCGAAAAGTTAGGCAGTTCCCTACAAGCCGAAAACCCTGCAGAGAAAAGTTGATTTAGGGAAGGGGTCAGTGGGTAGCTTGTGTCTCTTCTGACTTCGTCGGAATACCAGGTGCGTAAGCAGTGCGTCCACCTCGAATGGGGGGGCCTGATATCACAAGCCTTGTTCTTCACCGCTGGACGGCGCCATGCGTGAGCCCTTGACGCTTCCGGGTGATAGTGCGTTTGCCGGCTTACTAGTCAGTGCAGGCATGGCACTGAGTAAAAAATGAGTTTCCTCGAAAGAAATAGGGTACTACGGCTTCCTGGGTGGGAGCTTTCCCTGCCCTGCTTTATAGCGAAAGGGAGACTCAACATGAACGCTCGCCTCGACGTGTGGCCCTGCTTTGCCATGCAGAAGGGGAGGCGTGCGGCACCTTCTATGACACCCACGTCGCAGCTCTGCTTTACTTTAAAGGCAGTAAGCTGTAAAGGCCTCCTAGGACCCTCGCGTCCGCACACGATTCTGTATAAGAACACGGAGTAACTGCAGGCTCCTAGTGGCCTGGTGAGCCTCATCCAGTCGCGAAGATCCTTAGCTGTACCCCTCTGTAGCTGAGTGTAGGCCAACATATTGAACTCGTACGTCGGAGAGCTAGACCGCCTCCGGTGCCAGACGGATTCAGTAACACGGTTGTAGCACTTCCAGCATTCAGTGCCGGTCGGCCTCATTGCCCTGTCAGAGCGATACTGAGAGAGACACTCTGCTTAGCATTCCTTCTAGGTCTTGTTACCTGCAGTCACCCTACCTCAAGGAAAAACTCGGGTTGAGTTCCACTGCAACTAAAAATCAGTTCTTCGTGGAACACAGCAGGCTTTTGGAAGATGCACAGGCCCCTAGGCTGACCCACGGCATTCTTTCCTTTAGGCCACGCCCTACCCGCAGAACACGCTGTATCGAGAAGTTGATTTAGGGAAGGGCCCACTGAGTGAGTACCATGTGTCTCTTTTGAAGTTTTCGAAACAATAGGTACTGAGGCTTCCTGTCAACCTCGAAATGGGGGCCTGAGGGCACAGGCCTTTTTTCCCCAATGTTGACAATTACATTCGGGCAGCCTGGAAGCTTCTGCAAAAACACTTGTGTTTCCAGGATTCTAGTCATTTCATGCAGGGCTCGGATAGGAAGCTGACTTTTCTCCAAGAGACAGGGTGCCTCCGTTTCCTGGCTGGGATATTATCCTGCCCTGTGTTTTTTCTTATTTGGGTGTACGCGCACCTCTCACGGTTGTGGCCTCTCCCATTGCGGAGCGCCGGCCCCTGAGGCTTAGGTTCAGCGGCTAAGGCTCACGGGTCCGGCACTACGGCAGCATGTGGGATCTTCCCGGATCGGGGTACGAACCCGTGTCTCCTGCATCGGCAGGCTGACTTTCAACTACCGTTCCACAAAGAGAGCCTGACCCTGCTTTAGAGCTAAAGGGACCCGAAACGCAAACACTGGCTTTTCACTACGGCCCTGGGTTTCCATGCAGAAAGCTGGGTGGGCAGCAGCTTCCATGGGGCATTTTGGCTGTGCTCCTCTAGTTTAACGAGGGTAGGTCTTTCCGGACTCCTAGGACATGAGCACCAGTTTCCTTACAAGAACACTCAGGAATCCAGGCTCCAGTGGGCCTGTGGAGCAGCACCCAGCCCCGTAGGTCCTTCAGCGCACCCCCGTGTATGGTCAGTGAAGCGCCACACACTGCACTCTTCCCTGGGAGAGCTAGATATCCTCCGCTCTGCCACAGCTTCAGAAAGACGTTCCTAGCCAGTCCAGCAGGTCAAAAACACTCTTGTTGCCGGGATTGTAGTCCCTGCAGGCGTGCCTGCGAGAGGCAAATGAGCTTTCTCGAAAGAAGCAGGGTGCTTCCGGTTCCTGAGTAAGCTTCCCTGCCCAGCTTTAGGGCGAAAGGGAAACTCAGTGTCCACACGAGACTCGAAAATCGCCCTGGTGGGCCGTGCCGATTGGAAGGCGTGCAGCACTTTGCCTGAGGCATGACTTGCTGTTCTGCTTTCGTTTTCGGTGGTGCGCCTTTAAGGACTCCTAAGACCGTCGTGTCAGCACCCGTGTCCGTCCAAGAACACTGAGTACCGCCAGGCTCCTAGGGCCCGCTTGAGCGTCATCCAGCCCCGAGGGCCCTTAGGTGTACGCCTGCTTACGCCGAGTGTAGGGCAACATACTGCACTCTTCCTTGGGAGAGACAGATTTCCTCAGCTCTCCAACAGCTTCTGTTTCAAGGTTGTATCCAGTCCAACATGACAAGGAAGTTGGCTCCCTCGCCTTACCTGAGCTCTACCTCGAAAAACACTCTGCTTAGCGCTCCTTGTCGGACCTCAAACCTGCAGTCACCTTACCTAAGGAAAAAGTCAGGCTGGGTTCCACTGCAACGGACGCACAGTTCTTCGTGGAACGCTGCAGGCTTTTGGAAGATGCACAGGCCCCTAGGCCGACCTGGGGCTTTCGAAAAGTTAGGCAGTTCCCTACAAGCCGAAAACCCTGCAGAGAAAAGTTGATTTAGGGAAGGGGTCAGTGGGTAGCTTGTGTCTCTTCTGACTTCGTCGGAATACCAGGTGCGTAAGCAGTGCGTCCACCTCGAATGGGGGGCCTGATATCACAAGCCTTGTTCTTCCCCGCTGGAAGGCGCCATGCGTGAGCCCTTGACGCTTCCGGGTGATAGTGCGTTTGCCGGCTTACTAGTCAGTGCAGGCATGGCACTGAGTAAAAAATGAGTTTCCTCGAAAGAAATAGGGTACTACGGCTTCCTGGGTGGGAGCTCTCCCTGCCCTGCTTTATAGCGAAAGGGAGACTCAACATGAACGCTCGCCTCGACGTGTGGCCCTGCTTTGCCATGCAGAAGGGGAGGCGTGCGGCACCTTCTATGACACCCACGTCGCAGCTCTGCTTTACTTTAAAGGCAGTAAGCTGTAAAGGCCTCCTAGGACCCTCGCGTCCGCACACGATTCTGTATAAGAACACGGAGTAACTGCAGGCTCCTAGTGGCCTGGTGAGCCTCATCCAGTCGCGAAGATCCTTAGCTGTACCCCTCTGTAGCTGAGTGTAGGCCAACATATTGAACTCGTACGTCGGAGAGCTAGACCGCCTCCGGTGCCAGACGGATTCAGTAACACGGTTGTAGCACTTCCAGCATTCAGTGCCGGTCGGCCTCATTGCCCTGTCAGAGCGATACTGAGAGAGACACTCTGCTTAGCATTCCTTCTAGGTCTTGTTACCTGCAGTCACCCTACCTCAAGGAAAAACTCGGGTTGAGTTCCACTGCAACTAAAAATCAGTTCTTCGTGGAACACAGCAGGCTTTTGGAAGATGCACAGGCCCCTAGGCTGACCCACGGCATTCTTTCCTTTAGGCCACGCCCTACCCGCAGAACACGCTGTATCGAGAAGTTGATTTAGGGAAGGGCCCACTGAGTGAGTACCATGTGTCTCTTTTGAAGTTTTCGAAACAATAGGTACTGAGGCTTCCTGTCAACCTCGAAATGGGGGCCTGAGGGCACAGGCCTTTTTTCCCCAATGTTGACAATTACATTCGGGCAGCCTGGAAGCTTCTGCAAAAACACTTGTGTTTCCAGGATTCTAGTCATTTCATGCAGGGCTCGGATAGGAAGCTGACTTTTCTCCAAGAGACAGGGTGCCTCCGTTTCCTGGCTGGGATATTATCCTGCCCTGTGTTTTTTCTTATTTGGGTGTACGCGCACCTCTCACGGTTGTGGCCTCTCCCATTGCGGAGCGCCGGCCCCTGAGGCTTAGGTTCAGCGGCTAAGGCTCACGGGTCCGGCACTACGGCAGCATGTGGGATCTTCCCGGATCGGGGTACGAACCCGTGTCTCCTGCATCGGCAGGCTGACTTTCAACTACCGTTCCACAAAGAGAGCCTGACCCTGCTTTAGAGCTAAAGGGACCCGAAACGCAAACACTGGCTTTTCACTACGGCCCTGGGTTTCCATGCAGAAAGCTGGGTGGGCAGCAGCTTCCATGGGGCATTTTGGCTGTGCTCCTCTAGTTTAACGAGGGTAGGTCTTTCCGGACTCCTAGGACATGAGCACCAGTTTCCTTACAAGAACACTCAGGAATCCAGGCTCCAGTGGGCCTGTGGAGCAGCACCCAGCCCCGTAGGTCCTTCAGCGCACCCCCGTGTATGGTCAGTGAAGCGCCACACACTGCACTCTTCCCTGGGAGAGCTAGATATCCTCCGCTCTGCCACAGCTTCAGAAAGACCTTCCTAGCCAGTCCAGCAGGTCAAAAACACTCTTGTTGCCGGGATTGTAGTCCCTGCAGGCGTGCCTGCGAGAGGCAAATGAGCTTTCTCGAAAGAAGCAGGGTGCTCCCGGTTCCTGAGTAAGCTTCCCTGCCCAGCTTTAGGGCGAAAGGGAAACTCAGTGTCCACACGAGACTCGAAAATCGCCCTGGTGGGCCGTGCCGATTGGAAGGCGTGCAGCACTTTGCCTGAGGCATGACTTGCTGTTCTGCTTTCGTTTTCGGTGGTGCGCCTTTAAGGACTCCTAAGACCGTCGTGTCAGCACCCGTGTCCGTCCAAGAACACTGAGTACCGCCAGGCTCCTAGGGCCCGCTTGAGCGTCATCCAGCCCCGAGGGCCCTTAGGTGTACGCCTGCTTACGCCGAGTGTAGGGCAACATACTGCACTCTTCCTTGGGAGAGACAGATTTCCTCAGCTCTCCAACAGCTTCTGTTTCAAGGTTGTATCCAGTCCAACATGACAAGGAAGTTGGCTCCCTCGCCTTACCTGAGCTCTACCTCGAAAAACACTCTGCTTAGCGCTCCTTGTCGGACCTCAAACCTGCAGTCACCTTACCTAAGGAAAAAGTCAGGCTGGGTTCCACTGCAACGGACGCACAGTTCTTCGTGGAACGCTGCAGGCTTTTGGAAGATGCACAGGCCCCTAGGCCGACCTGGGGCTTTCGAAAAGTTAGGCAGTTCCCTACAAGCCGAAAACCCTGCAGAGAAAAGTTGATTTAGGGAAGGGGTCAGTGGGTAGCTTGTGTCTCTTCTGACTTCGTCGGAATACCAGGTGCGTAAGCAGTGCGTCCACCTCGAATGGGGGGGCCTGATATCACAAGCCTTGTTCTTCACCGCTGGACGGCGCCATGCGTGAGCCCTTGACGCTTCCGGGTGATAGTGCGTTTGCCGGCTTACTAGTCAGTGCAGGCATGGCACTGAGTAAAAAATGAGTTTCCTCGAAAGAAATAGGGTACTACGGCTTCCTGGGTGGGAGCTTTCCCTGCCCTGCTTTATAGCGAAAGGGAGACTCAACATGAACGCTCGCCTCGACGTGTGGCCCTGCTTTGCCATGCAGAAGGGGAGGCGTGCGGCACCTTCTATGACACCCACGTCGCAGCTCTGCTTTACTTTAAAGGCAGTAAGCTGTAAAGGCCTCCTAGGACCCTCGCGTCCGCACACGATTCTGTATAAGAACACGGAGTAACTGCAGGCTCCTAGTGGCCTGGTGAGCCTCATCCAGTCGCGAAGATCCTTAGCTGTACCCCTCTGTAGCTGAGTGTAGGCCAACATATTGAACTCGTACGTCGGAGAGCTAGACCGCCTCCGGTGCCAGACGGATTCAGTAACACGGTTGTAGCACTTCCAGCATTCAGTGCCGGTCGGCCTCATTGCCCTGTCAGAGCGATACTGAGAGAGACACTCTGCTTAGCATTCCTTCTAGGTCTTGTTACCTGCAGTCACCCTACCTCAAGGAAAAACTCGGGTTGAGTTCCACTGCAACTAAAAATCAGTTCTTCGTGGAACACAGCAGGCTTTTGGAAGATGCACAGGCCCCTAGGCTGACCCACGGCATTCTTTCCTTTAGGCCACGCCCTACCCGCAGAACACGCTGTATCGAGAAGTTGATTTAGGGAAGGGCCCACTGAGTGAGTACCATGTGTCTCTTTTGAAGTTTTCGAAACAATAGGTACTGAGGCTTCCTGTCAACCTCGAAATGGGGGCCTGAGGGCACAGGCCTTTTTTCCCCAATGTTGACAATTACATTCGGGCAGCCTGGAAGCTTCTGCAAAAACACTTGTGTTTCCAGGATTCTAGTCATTTCATGCAGGGCTCGGATAGGAAGCTGACTTTTCTCCAAGAGACAGGGTGCCTCCGTTTCCTGGCTGGGATATTATCCTGCCCTGTGTTTTTTCTTATTTGGGTGTACGCGCACCTCTCACGGTTGTGGCCTCTCCCATTGCGGAGCGCCGGCCCCTGAGGCTTAGGTTCAGCGGCTAAGGCTCACGGGTCCGGCACTACGGCAGCATGTGGGATCTTCCCGGATCGGGGTACGAACCCGTGTCTCCTGCATCGGCAGGCTGACTTTCAACTACCGTTCCACAAAGAGAGCCTGACCCTGCTTTAGAGCTAAAGGGACCCGAAACGCAAACACTGGCTTTTCACTACGGCCCTGGGTTTCCATGCAGAAAGCTGGGTGGGCAGCAGCTTCCATGGGGCATTTTGGCTGTGCTCCTCTAGTTTAACGAGGGTAGGTCTTTCCGGACTCCTAGGACATGAGCACCAGTTTCCTTACAAGAACACTCAGGAATCCAGGCTCCAGTGGGCCTGTGGAGCAGCACCCAGCCCCGTAGGTCCTTCAGCGCACCCCCGTGTATGGTCAGTGAAGCGCCACACACTGCACTCTTCCCTGGGAGAGCTAGATATCCTCCGCTCCGCCACAGCTTCAGAAAGACCTTCCTAGCCAGTCCAGCAGGTCAAAAACACTCTTGTTGCCGGGATTGTAGTCCCTGCAGGCGTGCCTGCGAGAGGCAAATGAGCTTTCTCGAAAGAAGCAGGGTGCTCCCGGTTCCTGAGTAAGCTTCCCTGCCCAGCTTTAGGGCGAAAGGGAAACTCAGTGTCCACACGAGACTCGAAAATCGCCCTGGTGGGCCGTGCCGATTGGAAGGCGTGCAGCACTTTGCCTGAGGCATGACTTGCTGTTCTGCTTTCGTTTTCGGTGGTGCGCCTTTAAGGACTCCTAAGACCGTCGTGTCAGCACCCGTGTCCGTCCAAGAACACTGAGTACCGCCAGGCTCCTAGGGCCCGCTTGAGCGTCATCCAGCCCCGAGGGCCCTTAGGTGTACGCCTGCTTACGCCGAGTGTAGGGCAACATACTGCACTCTTCCTTGGGAGAGACAGATTTCCTCAGCTCTCCAACAGCTTCTGTTTCAAGGTTGTATCCAGTCCAACATGACAAGGAAGTTGGCTCCCTCGCCTTACCTGAGCTCTACCTCGAAAAACACTCTGCTTAGCGCTCCTTGTCGGACCTCAAACCTGCAGTCACCTTACCTAAGGAAAAAGTCAGGCTGGGTTCCACTGCAACGGACGCACAGTTCTTCGTGGAACGCTGCAGGCTTTTGGAAGATGCACAGGCCCCTAGGCCGACCTGGGGCTTTCGAAAAGTTAGGCAGTTCCCTACAAGCCGAAAACCCTGCAGAGAAAAGTTGATTTAGGGAAGGGGTCAGTGGGTAGCTTGTGTCTCTTCTGACTTCGTCGGAATACCAGGTGCGTAAGCAGTGCGTCCACCTCGAATGGGGGGGCCTGATATCACAAGCCTTGTTCTTCCCCGCTGGACGGCGCCATGCGTGAGCCCTTGACGCTTCCGGGTGATAGTGCGTTTGCCGGCTTACTAGTCAGTGCAGGCATGGCACTGAGTAAAAAATGAGTTTCCTCGAAAGAAATAGGGTACTACGGCTTCCTGGGTGGGAGCTTTCCCTGCCCTGCTTTATAGCGAAAGGGAGACTCAACATGAACGCTCGCCTCGACGTGTGGCCCTGCTTTGCCATGCAGAAGGGGAGGCGTGCGGCACCTTCTATGACACCCACGTCGCAGCTCTGCTTTACTTTAAAGGCAGTAAGCTGTAAAGGCCTCCTAGGACCCTCGCGTCCGCACACGATTCTGTATAAGAACACGGAGTAACTGCAGGCTCCTAGTGGCCTGGTGAGCCTCATCCAGTCGCGAAGATCCTTAGCTGTACCCCTCTGTAGCTGAGTGTAGGCCAACATATTGAACTCGTACGTCGGAGAGCTAGACCGCCTCCGGTGCCAGACGGATTCCGTAACACGGTTGTAGCACTTCCAGCATTCAGTGCCGGTCGGCCTCATTGCCCTGTCAGAGCGATACTGAGAGAGACACTCTGCTTAGCATTCCTTCTAGGTCTTGTTACCTGCAGTCACCCTACCTCAAGGAAAAACTCGGGTTGAGTTCCACTGCAACTAAAAATCAGTTCTTCGTGGAACACAGCAGGCTTTTGGAAGATGCACAGGCCCCTAGGCTGACCCACGGCATTCTTTCCTTTAGGCCACGCCCTACCCGCAGAACACGCTGTATCGAGAAGTTGATTTAGGGAAGGGCCCACTGAGTGAGTACCATGTGTCTCTTTTGAAGTTTTCGAAACAATAGGTACTGAGGCTTCCTGTCAACCTCGAAATGGGGGCCTGAGGGCACAGGCCTTTTTTCCCCAATGTTGACAATTACATTCGGGCAGCCTGGAAGCTTCTGCAAAAACACTTGTGTTTCCAGGATTCTAGTCATTTCATGCAGGGCTCGGATAGGAAGCTGACTTTTCTCCAAGAGACAGGGTGCCTCCGTTTCCTGGCTGGGATATTATCCTGCCCTGTGTTTTTTCTTATTTGGGTGTACGCGCACCTCTCACGGTTGTGGCCTCTCCCATTGCGGAGCGCCGGCCCCTGAGGCTTAGGTTCAGCGGCTAAGGCTCACGGGTCCGGCACTACGGCAGCATGTGGGATCTTCCCGGATCGGGGTACGAACCCGTGTCTCCTGCATCGGCAGGCTGACTTTCAACTACCGTTCCACAAAGAGAGCCTGACCCTGCTTTAGAGCTAAAGGGACCCGAAACGCAAACACTGGCTTTTCACTACGGCCCTGGGTTTCCATGCAGAAAGCTGGGTGGGCAGCAGCTTCCATGGGGCATTTTGGCTGTGCTCCTCTAGTTTAACGAGGGTAGGTCTTTCCGGACTCCTAGGACATGAGCACCAGTTTCCTTACAAGAACACTCAGGAATCCAGGCTCCAGTGGGCCTGTGGAGCAGCACCCAGCCCCGTAGGTCCTTCAGCGCACCCCCGTGTATGGTCAGTGAAGCGCCACACACTGCACTCTTCCCTGGGAGAGCTAGATATCCTCCGCTCCGCCACAGCTTCAGAAAGACCTTCCTAGCCAGTCCAGCAGGTCAAAAACACTCTTGTTGCCGGGATTGTAGTCCCTGCAGGCGTGCCTGCGAGAGGCAAATGAGCTTTCTCGAAAGAAGCAGGGTGCTCCCGGTTCCTGAGTAAGCTTCCCTGCCCAGCTTTAGGGCGAAAGGGAAACTCAGTGTCCACACGAGACTCGAAAATCGCCCTGGTGGGCCGTGCCGATTGGAAGGCGTGCAGCACTTTGCCTGAGGCATGACTTGCTGTTCTGCTTTCGTTTTCGGTGGTGCGCCTTTAAGGACTCCTAAGACCGTCGTGTCAGCACCCGTGTCCGTCCAAGAACACTGAGTACCGCCAGGCTCCTAGGGCCCGCTTGAGCGTCATCCAGCCCCGAGGGCCCTTAGGTGTACGCCTGCTTACGCCGAGTGTAGGGCAACATACTGCACTCTTCCTTGGGAGAGACAGATTTCCTCAGCTCTCCAACAGCTTCTGTTTCAAGGTTGTATCCAGTCCAACATGACAAGGAAGTTGGCTCCCTCGCCTTACCTGAGCTCTACCTCGAAAAACACTCTGCTTAGCGCTCCTTGTCGGACCTCAAACCTGCAGTCACCTTACCTAAGGAAAAAGTCAGGCTGGGTTCCACTGCAACGGACGCACAGTTCTTCGTGGAACGCTGCAGGCTTTTGGAAGATGCACAGGCCCCTAGGCCGACCTGGGGCTTTCGAAAAGTTAGGCAGTTCCCTACAAGCCGAAAACCCTGCAGAGAAAAGTTGATTTAGGGAAGGGGTCAGTGGGTAGCTTGTGTCTCTTCTGACTTCGTCGGAATACCAGGTGCGTAAGCAGTGCGTCCACCTCGAATGGGGGGGCCTGATATCACAAGCCTTGTTCTTCCCCGCTGGACGGCGCCATGCGTGAGCCCTTGACGCTTCCGGGTGATAGTGCGTTTGCCGGCTTACTAGTCAGTGCAGGCATGGCACTGAGTAAAAAATGAGTTTCCTCGAAAGAAATAGGGTACTACGGCTTCCTGGGTGGGAGCTTTCCCTGCCCTGCTTTATAGCGAAAGGGAGACTCAACATGAACGCTCGCCTCGACGTGTGGCCCTGCTTTGCCATGCAGAAGGGGAGGCGTGCGGCACCTTCTATGACACCCACGTCGCAGCTCTGCTTTACTTTAAAGGCAGTAAGCTGTAAAGGCCTCCTAGGACCCTCGCGTCCGCACACGATTCTGTATAAGAACACGGAGTAACTGCAGGCTCCTAGTGGCCTGGTGAGCCTCATCCAGTCGCGAAGATCCTTAGCTGTACCCCTCTGTAGCTGAGTGTAGGCCAACATATTGAACTCGTACGTCGGAGAGCTAGACCGCCTCCGGTGCCAGACGGATTCAGTAACACGGTTGTAGCACTTCCAGCATTCAGTGCCGGTCGGCCTCATTGCCCTGTCAGAGCGATACTGAGAGAGACACTCTGCTTAGCATTCCTTCTAGGTCTTGTTACCTGCAGTCACCCTACCTCAAGGAAAAACTCGGGTTGAGTTCCACTGCAACTAAAAATCAGTTCTTCGTGGAACACAGCAGGCTTTTGGAAGATGCACAGGCCCCTAGGCTGACCCACGGCATTCTTTCCTTTAGGCCACGCCCTACCCGCAGAACACGCTGTATCGAGAAGTTGATTTAGGGAAGGGCCCACTGAGTGAGTACCATGTGTCTCTTTTGAAGTTTTCGAAACAATAGGTACTGAGGCTTCCTGTCAACCTCGAAATGGGGGCCTGAGGGCACAGGCCTTTTTTCCCCAATGTTGACAATTACATTCGGGCAGCCTGGAAGCTTCTGCAAAAACACTTGTGTTTCCAGGATTCTAGTCATTTCATGCAGGGCTCGGATAGGAAGCTGACTTTTCTCCAAGAGACAGGGTGCCTCCGTTTCCTGGCTGGGATATTATCCTGCCCTGTGTTTTTTCTTATTTGGGTGTACGCGCACCTCTCACGGTTGTGGCCTCTCCCATTGCGGAGCGCCGGCCCCTGAGGCTTAGGTTCAGCGGCTAAGGCTCACGGGTCCGGCACTACGGCAGCATGTGGGATCTTCCCGGATCGGGGTACGAACCCGTGTCTCCTGCATCGGCAGGCTGACTTTCAACTACCGTTCCACAAAGAGAGCCTGACCCTGCTTTAGAGCTAAAGGGACCCGAAACGCAAACACTGGCTTTTCACTACGGCCCTGGGTTTCCATGCAGAAAGCTGGGTGGGCAGCAGCTTCCATGGGGCATTTTGGCTGTGCTCCTCTAGTTTAACGAGGGTAGGTCTTTCCGGACTCCTAGGACATGAGCACCAGTTTCCTTACAAGAACACTCAGGAATCCAGGCTCCAGTGGGCCTGTGGAGCAGCACCCAGCCCCGTAGGTCCTTCAGCGCACCCCCGTGTATGGTCAGTGAAGCGCCACACACTGCACTCTTCCCTGGGAGAGCTAGATATCCTCCGCTCTGCCACAGCTTCAGAAAGACCTTCCTAGCCAGTCCAGCAGGTCAAAAACACTCTTGTTGCCGGGATTGTAGTCCCTGCAGGCGTGCCTGCGAGAGGCAAATGAGCTTTCTCGAAAGAAGCAGGGTGCTCCCGGTTCCTGAGTAAGCTTCCCTGCCCAGCTTTAGGGCGAAAGGGAAACTCAG
Organism: Mesoplodon mirus; assembly: GCF_964341445.2. Lineage (NCBI taxonomy): Eukaryota > Metazoa > Chordata > Mammalia > Artiodactyla > Ziphiidae > Mesoplodon > Mesoplodon mirus. Next base: position 223,080 of record NW_028295400.1, on the reverse strand, counting down.
TGTCCACACGAGACTCGAAAATCGCCCTGGTGGGCCGTGCCGATTGGAAGGCGTGCAGCACTTTGCCTGAGGCATGACTTGCTGTTCTGCTTTCGTTTTCGGTGGTGCGCCTTTAAGGACTCCTAAGACCGTCGTGTCAGCACCCGTGTCCGTCCAAGAACACTGAGTACCGCCAGGCTCCTAGGGCCCGCTTGAGCGTCATCCAGCCCCGAGGGCCCTTAGGTGTACGCCTGCTTACGCCGAGTGTAGGGCAACATACTGCACTCTTCCTTGGGAGAGACAGATTTCCTCAGCTCTCCAACAGCTTCTGTTTCAAGGTTGTATCCAGTCCAACATGACAAGGAAGTTGGCTCCCTCGCCTTACCTGAGCTCTACCTCGAAAAACACTCTGCTTAGCGCTCCTTGTCGGACCTCAAACCTGCAGTCACCTTACCTAAGGAAAAAGTCAGGCTGGGTTCCACTGCAACGGACGCACAGTTCTTCGTGGAACGCTGCAGGCTTTTGGAAGATGCACAGGCCCCTAGGCCGACCTGGGGCTTTCGAAAAGTTAGGCAGTTCCCTACAAGCCGAAAACCCTGCAGAGAAAAGTTGATTTAGGGAAGGGGTCAGTGGGTAGCTTGTGTCTCTTCTGACTTCGTCGGAATACCAGGTGCGTAAGCAGTGCGTCCACCTCGAATGGGGGGCCTGATATCACAAGCCTTGTTCTTCCCCGCTGGACGGCGCCATGCGTGAGCCCTTGACGCTTCCGGGTGATAGTGCGTTTGCCGGCTTACTAGTCAGTGCAGGCATGGCACTGAGTAAAAAATGAGTTTCCTCGAAAGAAATAGGGTACTACGGCTTCCTGGGTGGGAGCTTTCCCTGCCCTGCTTTATAGCGAAAGGGAGACTCAACATGAACGCTCGCCTCGACGTGTGGCCCTGCTTTGCCATGCAGAAGGGGAGGCGTGCGGCACCTTCTATGACACCCACGTCGCAGCTCTGCTTTACTTTAAAGGCAGTAAGCTGTAAAGGCCTCCTAGGACCCTCGCGTCCGCACACGATTCTGTATAAGAACACGGAGTAACTGCAGGCTCCTAGTGGCCTGGTGAGCCTCATCCAGTCGCGAAGATCCTTAGCTGTACCCCTCTGTAGCTGAGTGTAGGCCAACATATTGAACTCGTACGTCGGAGAGCTAGACCGCCTCCGGTGCCAGACGGATTCAGTAACACGGTTGTAGCACTTCCAGCATTCAGTGCCGGTCGGCCTCATTGCCCTGTCAGAGCGATACTGAGAGAGACACTCTGCTTAGCATTCCTTCTAGGTCTTGTTACCTGCAGTCACCCTACCTCAAGGAAAAACTCGGGTTGAGTTCCACTGCAACTAAAAATCAGTTCTTCGTGGAACACAGCAGGCTTTTGGAAGATGCACAGGCCCCTAGGCTGACCCACGGCATTCTTTCCTTTAGGCCACGCCCTACCCGCAGAACACGCTGTATCGAGAAGTTGATTTAGGGAAGGGCCCACTGAGTGAGTACCATGTGTCTCTTTTGAAGTTTTCGAAACAATAGGTACTGAGGCTTCCTGTCAACCTCGAAATGGGGGCCTGAGGGCACAGGCCTTTTTTCCCCAATGTTGACAATTACATTCGGGCAGCCTGGAAGCTTCTGCAAAAACACTTGTGTTTCCAGGATTCTAGTCATTTCATGCAGGGCTCGGATAGGAAGCTGACTTTTCTCCAAGAGACAGGGTGCCTCCGTTTCCTGGCTGGGATATTATCCTGCCCTGTGTTTTTTCTTATTTGGGTGTACGCGCACCTCTCACGGTTGTGGCCTCTCCCATTGCGGAGCGCCGGCCCCTGAGGCTTAGGTTCAGCGGCTAAGGCTCACGGGTCCGGCACTACGGCAGCATGTGGGATCTTCCCGGATCGGGGTACGAACCCGTGTCTCCTGCATCGGCAGGCTGACTTTCAACTACCGTTCCACAAAGAGAGCCTGACCCTGCTTTAGAGCTAAAGGGACCCGAAACGCAAACACTGGCTTTTCACTACGGCCCTGGGTTTCCATGCAGAAAGCTGGGTGGGCAGCAGCTTCCATGGGGCATTTTGGCTGTGCTCCTCTAGTTTAACGAGGGTAGGTCTTTCCGGACTCCTAGGACATGAGCACCAGTTTCCTTACAAGAACACTCAGGAATCCAGGCTCCAGTGGGCCTGTGGAGCAGCACCCAGCCCCGTAGGTCCTTCAGCGCACCCCCGTGTATGGTCAGTGAAGCGCCACACACTGCACTCTTCCCTGGGAGAGCTAGATATCCTCCGCTCTGCCACAGCTTCAGAAAGACGTTCCTAGCCAGTCCAGCAGGTCAAAAACACTCTTGTTGCCGGGATTGTAGTCCCTGCAGGCGTGCCTGCGAGAGGCAAATGAGCTTTCTCGAAAGAAGCAGGGTGCTCCCGGTTCCTGAGTAAGCTTCCCTGCCCAGCTTTAGGGCGAAAGGGAAACTCAGTGTCCACACGAGACTCGAAAATCGCCCTGGTGGGCCGTGCCGATTGGAAGGCGTGCAGCACTTTGCCTGAGGCATGACTTGCTGTTCTGCTTTCGTTTTCGGTGGTGCGCCTTTAAGGACTCCTAAGACCGTCGTGTCAGCACCCGTGTCCGTCCAAGAACACTGAGTACCGCCAGGCTCCTAGGGCCCGCTTGAGCGTCATCCAGCCCCGAGGGCCCTTAGGTGTACGCCTGCTTACGCCGAGTGTAGGGCAACATACTGCACTCTTCCTTGGGAGAGACAGATTTCCTCAGCTCTCCAACAGCTTCTGTTTCAAGGTTGTATCCAGTCCAACATGACAAGGAAGTTGGCTCCCTCGCCTTACCTGAGCTCTACCTCGAAAAACACTCTGCTTAGCGCTCCTTGTCGGACCTCAAACCTGCAGTCACCTTACCTAAGGAAAAAGTCAGGCTGGGTTCCACTGCAACGGACGCACAGTTCTTCGTGGAACGCTGCAGGCTTTTGGAAGATGCACAGGCCCCTAGGCCGACCTGGGGCTTTCGAAAAGTTAGGCAGTTCCCTACAAGCCGAAAACCCTGCAGAGAAAAGTTGATTTAGGGAAGGGGTCAGTGGGTAGCTTGTGTCTCTTCTGACTTCGTCGGAATACCAGGTGCGTAAGCAGTGCGTCCACCTCGAATGGGGGGCCTGATATCACAAGCCTTGTTCTTCCCCGCTGGACGGCGCCATGCGTGAGCCCTTGACGCTTCCGGGTGATAGTGCGTTTGCCGGCTTACTAGTCAGTGCAGGCATGGCACTGAGTAAAAAATGAGTTTCCTCGAAAGAAATAGGGTACTACGGCTTCCTGGGTGGGAGCTTTCCCTGCCCTGCTTTATAGCGAAAGGGAGACTCAACATGAACGCTCGCCTCGACGTGTGGCCCTGCTTTGCCATGCAGAAGGGGAGGCGTGCGGCACCTTCTATGACACCCACGTCGCAGCTCTGCTTTACTTTAAAGGCAGTAAGCTGTAAAGGCCTCCTAGGACCCTCGCGTCCGCACACGATTCTGTATAAGAACACGGAGTAACTGCAGGCTCCTAGTGGCCTGGTGAGCCTCATCCAGTCGCGAAGATCCTTAGCTGTACCCCTCTGTAGCTGAGTGTAGGCCAACATATTGAACTCGTACGTCGGAGAGCTAGACCGCCTCCGGTGCCAGACGGATTCAGTAACACGGTTGTAGCACTTCCAGCATTCAGTGCCGGTCGGCCTCATTGCCCTGTCAGAGCGATACTGAGAGAGACACTCTGCTTAGCATTCCTTCTAGGTCTTGTTACCTGCAGTCACCCTACCTCAAGGAAAAACTCGGGTTGAGTTCCACTGCAACTAAAAATCAGTTCTTCGTGGAACACAGCAGGCTTTTGGAAGATGCACAGGCCCCTAGGCTGACCCACGGCATTCTTTCCTTTAGGCCACGCCCTACCCGCAGAACACGCTGTATCGAGAAGTTGATTTAGGGAAGGGCCCACTGAGTGAGTACCATGTGTCTCTTTTGAAGTTTTCGAAACAATAGGTACTGAGGCTTCCTGTCAACCTCGAAATGGGGGCCTGAGGGCACAGGCCTTTTTTCCCCAATGTTGACAATTACATTCGGGCAGCCTGGAAGCTTCTGCAAAAACACTTGTGTTTCCAGGATTCTAGTCATTTCATGCAGGGCTCGGATAGGAAGCTGACTTTTCTCCAAGAGACAGGGTGCCTCCGTTTCCTGGCTGGGATATTATCCTGCCCTGTGTTTTTTCTTATTTGGGTGTACGCGCACCTCTCACGGTTGTGGCCTCTCCCATTGCGGAGCGCCGGCCCCTGAGGCTTAGGTTCAGCGGCTAAGGCTCACGGGTCCGGCACTACGGCAGCATGTGGGATCTTCCCGGATCGGGGTACGAACCCGTGTCTCCTGCATCGGCAGGCTGACTTTCAACTACCGTTCCACAAAGAGAGCCTGACCCTGCTTTAGAGCTAAAGGGACCCGAAACGCAAACACTGGCTTTTCACTACGGCCCTGGGTTTCCATGCAGAAAGCTGGGTGGGCAGCAGCTTCCATGGGGCATTTTGGCTGTGCTCCTCTAGTTTAACGAGGGTAGGTCTTTCCGGACTCCTAGGACATGAGCACCAGTTTCCTTACAAGAACACTCAGGAATCCAGGCTCCAGTGGGCCTGTGGAGCAGCACCCAGCCCCGTAGGTCCTTCAGCGCACCCCCGTGTATGGTCAGTGAAGCGCCACACACTGCACTCTTCCCTGGGAGAGCTAGATATCCTCCGCTCTGCCACAGCTTCAGAAAGACGTTCCTAGCCAGTCCAGCAGGTCAAAAACACTCTTGTTGCCGGGATTGTAGTCCCTGCAGGCGTGCCTGCGAGAGGCAAATGAGCTTTCTCGAAAGAAGCAGGGTGCTCCCGGTTCCTGAGTAAGCTTCCCTGCCCAGCTTTAGGGCGAAAGGGAAACTCAGTGTCCACACGAGACTCGAAAATCGCCCTGGTGGGCCGTGCCGATTGGAAGGCGTGCAGCACTTTGCCTGAGGCATGACTTGCTGTTCTGCTTTCGTTTTCGGTGGTGCGCCTTTAAGGACTCCTAAGACCGTCGTGTCAGCACCCGTGTCCGTCCAAGAACACTGAGTACCGCCAGGCTCCTAGGGCCCGCTTGAGCGTCATCCAGCCCCGAGGGCCCTTAGGTGTACGCCTGCTTACGCCGAGTGTAGGGCAACATACTGCACTCTTCCTTGGGAGAGACAGATTTCCTCAGCTCTCCAACAGCTTCTGTTTCAAGGTTGTATCCAGTCCAACATGACAAGGAAGTTGGCTCCCTCGCCTTACCTGAGCTCTACCTCGAAAAACACTCTGCTTAGCGCTCCTTGTCGGACCTCAAACCTGCAGTCACCTTACCTAAGGAAAAAGTCAGGCTGGGTTCCACTGCAACGGACGCACAGTTCTTCGTGGAACGCTGCAGGCTTTTGGAAGATGCACAGGCCCCTAGGCCGACCTGGGGCTTTCGAAAAGTTAGGCAGTTCCCTACAAGCCGAAAACCCTGCAGAGAAAAGTTGATTTAGGGAAGGGGTCAGTGGGTAGCTTGTGTCTCTTCTGACTTCGTCGGAATACCAGGTGCGTAAGCAGTGCGTCCACCTCGAATGGGGGGCCTGATATCACAAGCCTTGTTCTTCCCCGCTGGAAGGCGCCATGCGTGAGCCCTTGACGCTTCCGGGTGATAGTGCGTTTGCCGGCTTACTAGTCAGTGCAGGCATGGCACTGAGTAAAAAATGAGTTTCCTCGAAAGAAATAGGGTACTACGGCTTCCTGGGTGGGAGCTTTCCCTGCCCTGCTTTATAGCGAAAGGGAGACTCAACATGAACGCTCGCCTCGACGTGTGGCCCTGCTTTGCCATGCAGAAGGGGAGGCGTGCGGCACCTTCTATGACACCCACGTCGCAGCTCTGCTTTACTTTAAAGGCAGTAAGCTGTAAAGGCCTCCTAGGACCCTCGCGTCCGCACACGATTCTGTATAAGAACACGGAGTAACTGCAGGCTCCTAGTGGCCTGGTGAGCCTCATCCAGTCGCGAAGATCCTTAGCTGTACCCCTCTGTAGCTGAGTGTAGGCCAACATATTGAACTCGTACGTCGGAGAGCTAGACCGCCTCCGGTGCCAGACGGATTCAGTAACACGGTTGTAGCACTTCCAGCATTCAGTGCCGGTCGGCCTCATTGCCCTGTCAGAGCGATACTGAGAGAGACACTCTGCTTAGCATTCCTTCTAGGTCTTGTTACCTGCAGTCACCCTACCTCAAGGAAAAACTCGGGTTGAGTTCCACTGCAACTAAAAATCAGTTCTTCGTGGAACACAGCAGGCTTTTGGAAGATGCACAGGCCCCTAGGCTGACCCACGGCATTCTTTCCTTTAGGCCACGCCCTACCCGCAGAACACGCTGTATCGAGAAGTTGATTTAGGGAAGGGCCCACTGAGTGAGTACCATGTGTCTCTTTTGAAGTTTTCGAAACAATAGGTACTGAGGCTTCCTGTCAACCTCGAAATGGGGGCCTGAGGGCACAGGCCTTTTTTCCCCAATGTTGACAATTACATTCGGGCAGCCTGGAAGCTTCTGCAAAAACACTTGTGTTTCCAGGATTCTAGTCATTTCATGCAGGGCTCGGATAGGAAGCTGACTTTTCTCCAAGAGACAGGGTGCCTCCGTTTCCTGGCTGGGATATTATCCTGCCCTGTGTTTTTTCTTATTTGGGTGTACGCGCACCTCTCACGGTTGTGGCCTCTCCCATTGCGGAGCGCCGGCCCCTGAGGCTTAGGTTCAGCGGCTAAGGCTCACGGGTCCGGCACTACGGCAGCATGTGGGATCTTCCCGGATCGGGGTACGAACCCGTGTCTCCTGCATCGGCAGGCTGACTTTCAACTACCGTTCCACAAAGAGAGCCTGACCCTGCTTTAGAGCTAAAGGGACCCGAAACGCAAACACTGGCTTTTCACTACGGCCCTGGGTTTCCATGCAGAAAGCTGGGTGGGCAGCAGCTTCCATGGGGCATTTTGGCTGTGCTCCTCTAGTTTAACGAGGGTAGGTCTTTCCGGACTCCTAGGACATGAGCACCAGTTTCCTTACAAGAACACTCAGGAATCCAGGCTCCAGTGGGCCTGTGGAGCAGCACCCAGCCCCGTAGGTCCTTCAGCGCACCCCCGTGTATGGTCAGTGAAGCGCCACACACTGCACTCTTCCCTGGGAGAGCTAGATATCCTCCGCTCTGCCACAGCTTCAGAAAGACGTTCCTAGCCAGTCCAGCAGGTCAAAAACACTCTTGTTGCCGGGATTGTAGTCCCTGCAGGCGTGCCTGCGAGAGGCAAATGAGCTTTCTCGAAAGAAGCAGGGTGCTCCCGGTTCCTGAGTAAGCTTCCCTGCCCAGCTTTAGGGCGAAAGGGAAACTCAGTGTCCACACGAGACTCGAAAATCGCCCTGGTGGGCCGTGCCGATTGGAAGGCGTGCAGCACTTTGCCTGAGGCATGACTTGCTGTTCTGCTTTCGTTTTCGGTGGTGCGCCTTTAAGGACTCCTAAGACCGTCGTGTCAGCACCCGTGTCCGTCCAAGAACACTGAGTACCGCCAGGCTCCTAGGGCCCGCTTGAGCGTCATCCAGCCCCGAGGGCCCTTAGGTGTACGCCTGCTTACGCCGAGTGTAGGGCAACATACTGCACTCTTCCTTGGGAGAGACAGATTTCCTCAGCTCTCCAACAGCTTCTGTTTCAAGGTTGTATCCAGTCCAACATGACAAGGAAGTTGGCTCCCTCGCCTTACCTGAGCTCTACCTCGAAAAACACTCTGCTTAGCGCTCCTTGTCGGACCTCAAACCTGCAGTCACCTTACCTAAGGAAAAAGTCAGGCTGGGTTCCACTGCAACGGACGCACAGTTCTTCGTGGAACGCTGCAGGCTTTTGGAAGATGCACAGGCCCCTAGGCCGACCTGGGGCTTTCGAAAAGTTAGGCAGTTCCCTACAAGCCGAAAACCCTGCAGAGAAAAGTTGATTTAGGGAAGGGGTCAGTGGGTAGCTTGTGTCTCTTCTGACTTCGTCGGAATACCAGGTGCGTAAGCAGTGCGTCCACCTCGAATGGGGGGCCTGATATCACAAGCCTTGTTCTTCCCCGCTGGAAGGCGCCATGCGTGAGCCCTGGACGCTTCCGGGTGATAGTGCGTTTGCCGGCTTACTAGTCAGTGCAGGCATGGCACTGAGTAAAAAATGAGTTTCCTCGAAAGAAATAGGGTACTACGGCTTCCTGGGTGGGAGCTTTCCCTGCCCTGCTTTATAGCGAAAGGGAGACTCAACATGAACGCTCGCCTCGACGTGTGGCCCTGCTTTGCCATGCAGAAGGGGAGGCGTGCGGCACCTTCTATGACACCCACGTCGCAGCTCTGCTTTACTTTAAAGGCAGTAAGCTGTAAAGGCCTCCTAGGACCCTCGCGTCCGCACACGATTCTGTATAAGAACACGGAGTAACTGCAGGCTCCTAGTGGCCTGGTGAGCCTCATCCAGTCGCGAAGATCCTTAGCTGTACCCCTCTGTAGCTGAGTGTAGGCCAACATATTGAACTCGTACGTCGGAGAGCTAGACCGCCTCCGGTGCCAGACGGATTCAGTAACACGGTTGTAGCACTTCCAGCATTCAGTGCCGGTCGGCCTCATTGCCCTGTCAGAGCGATACTGAGAGAGACACTCTGCTTAGCATTCCTTCTAGGTCTTGTTACCTGCAGTCACCCTACCTCAAGGAAAAACTCGGGTTGAGTTCCACTGCAACTAAAAATCAGTTCTTCGTGGAACACAGCAGGCTTTTGGAAGATGCACAGGCCCCTAGGCTGACCCACGGCATTCTTTCCTTTAGGCCACGCCCTACCCGCAGAACACGCTGTATCGAGAAGTTGATTTAGGGAAGGGCCCACTGAGTGAGTACCATGTGTCTCTTTTGAAGTTTTCGAAACAATAGGTACTGAGGCTTCCTGTCAACCTCGAAATGGGGGCCTGAGGGCACAGGCCTTTTTTCCCCAATGTTGACAATTACATTCGGGCAGCCTGGAAGCTTCTGCAAAAACACTTGTGTTTCCAGGATTCTAGTCATTTCATGCAGGGCTCGGATAGGAAGCTGACTTTTCTCCAAGAGACAGGGTGCCTCCGTTTCCTGGCTGGGATATTATCCTGCCCTGTGTTTTTTCTTATTTGGGTGTACGCGCACCTCTCACGGTTGTGGCCTCTCCCATTGCGGAGCGCCGGCCCCTGAGGCTTAGGTTCAGCGGCTAAGGCTCACGGGTCCGGCACTACGGCAGCATGTGGGATCTTCCCGGATCGGGGTACGAACCCGTGTCTCCTGCATCGGCAGGCTGACTTTCAACTACCGTTCCACAAAGAGAGCCTGACCCTGCTTTAGAGCTAAAGGGACCCGAAACGCAAACACTGGCTTTTCACTACGGCCCTGGGTTTCCATGCAGAAAGCTGGGTGGGCAGCAGCTTCCATGGGGCATTTTGGCTGTGCTCCTCTAGTTTAACGAGGGTAGGTCTTTCCGGACTCCTAGGACATGAGCACCAGTTTCCTTACAAGAACACTCAGGAATCCAGGCTCCAGTGGGCCTGTGGAGCAGCACCCAGCCCCGTAGGTCCTTCAGCGCACCCCCGTGTATGGTCAGTGAAGCGCCACACACTGCACTCTTCCCTGGGAGAGCTAGATATCCTCCGCTCTGCCACAGCTTCAGAAAGACGTTCCTAGCCAGTCCAGCAGGTCAAAAACACTCTTGTTGCCGGGATTGTAGTCCCTGCAGGCGTGCCTGCGAGAGGCAAATGAGCTTTCTCGAAAGAAGCAGGGTGCTTCCGGTTCCTGAGTAAGCTTCCCTGCCCAGCTTTAGGGCGAAAGGGAAACTCAGTGTCCACACGAGACTCGAAAATCGCCCTGGTGGGCCGTGCCGATTGGAAGGCGTGCAGCACTTTGCCTGAGGCATGACTTGCTGTTCTGCTTTCGTTTTCGGTGGTGCGCCTTTAAGGACTCCTAAGACCGTCGTGTCAGCACCCGTGTCCGTCCAAGAACACTGAGTACCGCCAGGCTCCTAGGGCCCGCTTGAGCGTCATCCAGCCCCGAGGGCCCTTAGGTGTACGCCTGCTTACGCCGAGTGTAGGGCAACATACTGCACTCTTCCTTGGGAGAGACAGATTTCCTCAGCTCTCCAACAGCTTCTGTTTCAAGGTTGTATCCAGTCCAACATGACAAGGAAGTTGGCTCCCTCGCCTTACCTGAGCTCTACCTCGAAAAACACTCTGCTTAGCGCTCCTTGTCGGACCTCAAACCTGCAGTCACCTTACCTAAGGAAAAAGTCAGGCTGGGTTCCACTGCAACGGACGCACAGTTCTTCGTGGAACGCTGCAGGCTTTTGGAAGATGCACAGGCCCCTAGGCCGACCTGGGGCTTTCGAAAAGTTAGGCAGTTCCCTACAAGCCGAAAACCCTGCAGAGAAAAGTTGATTTAGGGAAGGGGTCAGTGGGTAGCTTGTGTCTCTTCTGACTTCGTCGGAATACCAGGTGCGTAAGCAGTGCGTCCACCTCGAATGGGGGGCCTGATATCACAAGCCTTGTTCTTCCCCGCTGGAAGGCGCCATGCGTGAGCCCTTGACGCTTCCGGGTGATAGTGCGTTTGCCGGCTTACTAGTCAGTGCAGGCATGGCACTGAGTAAAAAATGAGTTTCCTCGAAAGAAATAGGGTACTACGGCTTCCTGGGTGGGAGCTTTCCCTGCCCTGCTTTATAGCGAAAGGGAGACTCAACATGAACGCTCGCCTCGACGTGTGGCCCTGCTTTGCCATGCAGAAGGGGAGGCGTGCGGCACCTTCTATGACACCCACGTCGCAGCTCTGCTTTACTTTAAAGGCAGTAAGCTGTAAAGGCCTCCTAGGACCCTCGCGTCCGCACACGATTCTGTATAAGAACACGGAGTAACTGCAGGCTCCTAGTGGCCTGGTGAGCCTCATCCAGTCGCGAAGATCCTTAGCTGTACCCCTCTGTAGCTGAGTGTAGGCCAACATATTGAACTCGTACGTCGGAGAGCTAGACCGCCTCCGGTGCCAGACGGATTCAGTAACACGGTTGTAGCACTTCCAGCATTCAGTGCCGGTCGGCCTCATTGCCCTGTCAGAGCGATACTGAGAGAGACACTCTGCTTAGCATTCCTTCTAGGTCTTGTTACCTGCAGTCACCCTACCTCAAGGAAAAACTCGGGTTGAGTTCCACTGCAACTAAAAATCAGTTCTTCGTGGAACACAGCAGGCTTTTGGAAGATGCACAGGCCCCTAGGCTGACCCACGGCATTCTTTCCTTTAGGCCACGCCCTACCCGCAGAACACGCTGTATCGAGAAGTTGATTTAGGGAAGGGCCCACTGAGTGAGTACCATGTGTCTCTTTTGAAGTTTTCGAAACAATAGGTACTGAGGCTTCCTGTCAACCTCGAAATGGGGGCCTGAGGGCACAGGCCTTTTTTCCCCAATGTTGACAATTACATTCGGGCAGCCTGGAAGCTTCTGCAAAAACACTTGTGTTTCCAGGATTCTAGTCATTTCATGCAGGGCTCGGATAGGAAGCTGACTTTTCTCCAAGAGACAGGGTGCCTCCGTTTCCTGGCTGGGATATTATCCTGCCCTGTGTTTTTTCTTATTTGGGTGTACGCGCACCTCTCACGGTTGTGGCCTCTCCCATTGCGGAGCGCCGGCCCCTGAGGCTTAGGTTCAGCGGCTAAGGCTCACGGGTCCGGCACTACGGCAGCATGTGGGATCTTCCCGGATCGGGGTACGAACCCGTGTCTCCTGCATCGGCAGGCTGACTTTCAACTACCGTTCCACAAAGAGAGCCTGACCCTGCTTTAGAGCTAAAGGGACCCGAAACGCAAACACTGGCTTTTCACTACGGCCCTGGGTTTCCATGCAGAAAGCTGGGTGGGCAGCAGCTTCCATGGGGCATTTTGGCTGTGCTCCTCTAGTTTAACGAGGGTAGGTCTTTCCGGACTCCTAGGACATGAGCACCAGTTTCCTTACAAGAACACTCAGGAATCCAGGCTCCAGTGGGCCTGTGGAGCAGCACCCAGCCCCGTAGGTCCTTCAGCGCACCCCCGTGTATGGTCAGTGAAGCGCCACACACTGCACTCTTCCCTGGGAGAGCTAGATATCCTCCGCTCTGCCACAGCTTCAGAAAGACCTTCCTAGCCAGTCCAGCAGGTCAAAAACACTCTTGTTGCCGGGATTGTAGTCCCTGCAGGCGTGCCTGCGAGAGGCAAATGAGCTTTCTCGAAAGAAGCAGGGTGCTCCCGGTTCCTGAGTAAGCTTCCCTGCCCAGCTTTAGGGCGAAAGGGAAACTCAGTGTCCACACGAGACTCGAAAATCGCCCTGGTGGGCCGTGCCGATTGGAAGGCGTGCAGCACTTTGCCTGAGGCATGACTTGCTGTTCTGCTTTCGTTTTCGGTGGTGCGCCTTTAAGGACTCCTAAGACCGTCGTGTCAGCACCCGTGTCCGTCCAAGAACACTGAGTACCGCCAGGCTCCTAGGGCCCGCTTGAGCGTCATCCAGCCCCGAGGGCCCTTAGGTGTACGCCTGCTTACGCCGAGTGTAGGGCAACATACTGCACTCTTCCTTGGGAGAGACAGATTTCCTCAGCTCTCCAACAGCTTCTGTTTCAAGGTTGTATCCAGTCCAACATGACAAGGAAGTTGGCTCCCTCGCCTTACCTGAGCTCTACCTCGAAAAACACTCTGCTTAGCGCTCCTTGTCGGACCTCAAACCTGCAGTCACCTTACCTAAGGAAAAAGTCAGGCTGGGTTCCACTGCAACGGACGCACAGTTCTTCGTGGAACGCTGCAGGCTTTTGGAAGATGCACAGGCCCCTAGGCCGACCTGGGGCTTTCGAAAAGTTAGGCAGTTCCCTACAAGCCGAAAACCCTGCAGAGAAAAGTTGATTTAGGGAAGGGGTCAGTGGGTAGCTTGTGTCTCTTCTGACTTCGTCGGAATACCAGGTACGTAAGCAGTGCGTCCACCTCGAATGGGGGGCCTGATATCACAAGCCTTGTTCTTCCCCGCTGGACGGCGCCATGCGTGAGCCCTTGACGCTTCCGGGTGATAGTGCGTTTGCCGGCTTACTAGTCAGTGCAGGCATGGCACTGAGTAAAAAATGAGTTTCCTCGAAAGAAATAGGGTACTACGGCTTCCTGGGTGGGAGCTTTCCCTGCCCTGCTTTATAGCGAAAGGGAGACTCAACATGAACGCTCGCCTCGACGTGTGGCCCTGCTTTGCCATGCAGAAGGGGAGGCGTGCGGCACCTTCTATGACACCCACGTCGCAGCTCTGCTTTACTTTAAAGGCAGTAAGCTGTAAAGGCCTCCTAGGACCCTCGCGTCCGCACACGATTCTGTATAAGAACACGGAGTAACTGCAGGCTCCTAGTGGCCTGGTGAGCCTCATCCAGTCGCGAAGATCCTTAGCTGTACCCCTCTGTAGCTGAGTGTAGGCCAACATATTGAACTCGTACGTCGGAGAGCTAGACCGCCTCCGGTGCCAGACGGATTCAGTAACACGGTTGTAGCACTTCCAGCATTCAGTGCCGGTCGGCCTCATTGCCCTGTCAGAGCGATACTGAGAGAGACACTCTGCTTAGCATTCCTTCTAGGTCTTGTTACCTGCAGTCACCCTACCTCAAGGAAAAACTCGGGTTGAGTTCCACTGCAACTAAAAATCAGTTCTTCGTGGAACACAGCAGGCTTTTGGAAGATGCACAGGCCCCTAGGCTGACCCACGGCATTCTTTCCTTTAGGCCACGCCCTACCCGCAGAACACGCTGTATCGAGAAGTTGATTTAGGGAAGGGCCCACTGAGTGAGTACCATGTGTCTCTTTTGAAGTTTTCGAAACAATAGGTACTGAGGCTTCCTGTCAACCTCGAAATGGGGGCCTGAGGGCACAGGCCTTTTTTCCCCAATGTTGACAATTACATTCGGGCAGCCTGGAAGCTTCTGCAAAAACACTTGTGTTTCCAGGATTCTAGTCATTTCATGCAGGGCTCGGATAGGAAGCTGACTTTTCTCCAAGAGACAGGGTGCCTCCGTTTCCTGGCTGGGATATTATCCTGCCCTGTGTTTTTTCTTATTTGGGTGTACGCGCACCTCTCACGGTTGTGGCCTCTCCCATTGCGGAGCGCCGGCCCCTGAGGCTTAGGTTCAGCGGCTAAGGCTCACGGGTCCGGCACTACGGCAGCATGTGGGATCTTCCCGGATCGGGGTACGAACCCGTGTCTCCTGCATCGGCAGGCTGACTTTCAACTACCGTTCCACAAAGAGAGCCTGACCCTGCTTTAGAGCTAAAGGGACCCGAAACGCAAACACTGGCTTTTCACTACGGCCCTGGGTTTCCATGCAGAAAGCTGGGTGGGCAGCAGCTTCCATGGGGCATTTTGGCTGTGCTCCTCTAGTTTAACGAGGGTAGGTCTTTCCGGACTCCTAGGACATGAGCACCAGTTTCCTTACAAGAACACTCAGGAATCCAGGCTCCAGTGGGCCTGTGGAGCAGCACCCAGCCCCGTAGGTCCTTCAGCGCACCCCCGTGTATGGTCAGTGAAGCGCCACACACTGCACTCTTCCCTGGGAGAGCTAGATATCCTCCGCTCTGCCACAGCTTCAGAAAGACGTTCCTAGCCAGTCCAGCAGGTCAAAAACACTCTTGTTGCCGGGATTGTAGTCCCTGCAGGCGTGCCTGCGAGAGGCAAATGAGCTTTCTCGAAAGAAGCAGGGTGCTCCCGGTTCCTGAGTAAGCTTCCCTGCCCAGCTTTAGGGCGAAAGGGAAACTCAGTGTCCACACGAGACTCGAAAATCGCCCTGGTGGGCCGTGCCGATTGGAAGGCGTGCAGCACTTTGCCTGAGGCATGACTTGCTGTTCTGCTTTCGTTTTCGGTGGTGCGCCTTTAAGGACTCCTAAGACCGTCGTGTCAGCACCCGTGTCCGTCCAAGAACACTGAGTACCGCCAGGCTCCTAGGGCCCGCTTGAGCGTCATCCAGCCCCGAGGGCCCTTAGGTGTACGCCTGCTTACGCCGAGTGTAGGGCAACATACTGCACTCTTCCTTGGGAGAGACAGATTTCCTCAGCTCTCCAACAGCTTCTGTTTCAAGGTTGTATCCAGTCCAACATGACAAGGAAGTTGGCTCCCTCGCCTTACCTGAGCTCTACCTCGAAAAACACTCTGCTTAGCGCTCCTTGTCGGACCTCAAACCTGCAGTCACCTTACCTAAGGAAAAAGTCAGGCTGGGTTCCACTGCAACGGACGCACAGTTCTTCGTGGAACGCTGCAGGCTTTTGGAAGATGCACAGGCCCCTAGGCCGACCTGGGGCTTTCGAAAAGTTAGGCAGTTCCCTACAAGCCGAAAACCCTGCAGAGAAAAGTTGATTTAGGGAAGGGGTCAGTGGGTAGCTTGTGTCTCTTCTGACTTCGTCGGAATACCAGGTGCGTAAGCAGTGCGTCCACCTCGAATGGGGGGCCTGATATCACAAGCCTTGTTCTTCCCCGCTGGACGGCGCCATGCGTGAGCCCTTGACGCTTCCGGGTGATAGTGCGTTTGCCGGCTTACTAGTCAGTGCAGGCATGGCACTGAGTAAAAAATGAGTTTCCTCGAAAGAAATAGGGTACTACGGCTTCCTGGGTGGGAGCTTTCCCTGCCCTGCTTTATAGCGAAAGGGAGACTCAACATGAACGCTCGCCTCGACGTGTGGCCCTGCTTTGCCATGCAGAAGGGGAGGCGTGCGGCACCTTCTATGACACCCACGTCGCAGCTCTGCTTTACTTTAAAGGCAGTAAGCTGTAAAGGCCTCCTAGGACCCTCGCGTCCGCACACGATTCTGTATAAGAACACGGAGTAACTGCAGGCTCCTAGTGGCCTGGTGAGCCTCATCCAGTCGCGAAGATCCTTAGCTGTACCCCTCTGTAGCTGAGTGTAGGCCAACATATTGAACTCGTACGTCGGAGAGCTAGACCGCCTCCGGTGCCAGACGGATTCAGTAACACGGTTGTAGCACTTCCAGCATTCAGTGCCGGTCGGCCTCATTGCCCTGTCAGAGCGATACTGAGAGAGACACTCTGCTTAGCATTCCTTCTAGGTCTTGTTACCTGCAGTCACCCTACCTCAAGGAAAAACTCGGGTTGAGTTCCACTGCAACTAAAAATCAGTTCTTCGTGGAACACAGCAGGCTTTTGGAAGATGCACAGGCCCCTAGGCTGACCCACGGCATTCTTTCCTTTAGGCCACGCCCTACCCGCAGAACACGCTGTATCGAGAAGTTGATTTAGGGAAGGGCCCACTGAGTGAGTACCATGTGTCTCTTTTGAAGTTTTCGAAACAATAGGTACTGAGGCTTCCTGTCAACCTCGAAATGGGGGCCTGAGGGCACAGGCCTTTTTTCCCCAATGTTGACAATTACATTCGGGCAGCCTGGAAGCTTCTGCAAAAACACTTGTGTTTCCAGGATTCTAGTCATTTCATGCAGGGCTCGGATAGGAAGCTGACTTTTCTCCAAGAGACAGGGTGCCTCCGTTTCCTGGCTGGGATATTATCCTGCCCTGTGTTTTTTCTTATTTGGGTGTACGCGCACCTCTCACGGTTGTGGCCTCTCCCATTGCGGAGCGCCGGCCCCTGAGGCTTAGGTTCAGCGGCTAAGGCTCACGGGTCCGGCACTACGGCAGCATGTGGGATCTTCCCGGATCGGGGTACGAACCCGTGTCTCCTGCATCGGCAGGCTGACTTTCAACTACCGTTCCACAAAGAGAGCCTGACCCTGCTTTAGAGCTAAAGGGACCCGAAACGCAAACACTGGCTTTTCACTACGGCCCTGGGTTTCCATGCAGAAAGCTGGGTGGGCAGCAGCTTCCATGGGGCATTTTGGCTGTGCTCCTCTAGTTTAACGAGGGTAGGTCTTTCCGGACTCCTAGGACATGAGCACCAGTTTCCTTACAAGAACACTCAGGAATCCAGGCTCCAGTGGGCCTGTGGAGCAGCACCCAGCCCCGTAGGTCCTTCAGCGCACCCCCGTGTATGGTCAGTGAAGCGCCACACACTGCACTCTTCCCTGGGAGAGCTAGATATCCTCCGCTCTGCCACAGCTTCAGAAAGACCTTCCTAGCCAGTCCAGCAGGTCAAAAACACTCTTGTTGCCGGGATTGTAGTCCCTGCAGGCGTGCCTGCGAGAGGCAAATGAGCTTTCTCGAAAGAAGCAGGGTGCTCCCGGTTCCTGAGTAAGCTTCCCTGCCCAGCTTTAGGGCGAAAGGGAAACTCAGTGTCCACACGAGACTCGAAAATCGCCCTGGTGGGCCGTGCCGATTGGAAGGCGTGCAGCACTTTGCCTGAGGCATGACTTGCTGTTCTGCTTTCGTTTTCGGTGGTGCGCCTTTAAGGACTCCTAAGACCGTCGTGTCAGCACCCGTGTCCGTCCAAGAACACTGAGTACCGCCAGGCTCCTAGGGCCCGCTTGAGCGTCATCCAGCCCCGAGGGCCCTTAGGTGTACGCCTGCTTACGCCGAGTGTAGGGCAACATACTGCACTCTTCCTTGGGAGAGACAGATTTCCTCAGCTCTCCAACAGCTTCTGTTTCAAGGTTGTATCCAGTCCAACATGACAAGGAAGTTGGCTCCCTCGCCTTACCTGAGCTCTACCTCGAAAAACACTCTGCTTAGCGCTCCTTGTCGGACCTCAAACCTGCAGTCACCTTACCTAAGGAAAAAGTCAGGCTGGGTTCCACTGCAACGGACGCACAGTTCTTCGTGGAACGCTGCAGGCTTTTGGAAGATGCACAGGCCCCTAGGCCGACCTGGGGCTTTCGAAAAGTTAGGCAGTTCCCTACAAGCCGAAAACCCTGCAGAGAAAAGTTGATTTAGGGAAGGGGTCAGTGGGTAGCTTGTGTCTCTTCTGACTTCGTCGGAATACCAGGTGCGTAAGCAGTGCGTCCACCTCGAATGGGGGGCCTGATATCACAAGCCTTGTTCTTCCCCGCTGGACGGCGCCATGCGTGAGCCCTTGACGCTTCCGGGTGATAGTGCGTTTGCCGGCTTACTAGTCAGTGCAGGCATGGCACTGAGTAAAAAATGAGTTTCCTCGAAAGAAATAGGGTACTACGGCTTCCTGGGTGGGAGCTTTCCCTGCCCTGCTTTATAGCGAAAGGGAGACTCAACATGAACGCTCGCCTCGACGTGTGGCCCTGCTTTGCCATGCAGAAGGGGAGGCGTGCGGCACCTTCTATGACACCCACGTCGCAGCTCTGCTTTACTTTAAAGGCAGTAAGCTGTAAAGGCCTCCTAGGACCCTCGCGTCCGCACACGATTCTGTATAAGAACACGGAGTAACTGCAGGCTCCTAGTGGCCTGGTGAGCCTCATCCAGTCGCGAAGATCCTTAGCTGTACCCCTCTGTAGCTGAGTGTAGGCCAACATATTGAACTCGTACGTCGGAGAGCTAGACCGCCTCCGGTGCCAGACGGATTCAGTAACACGGTTGTAGCACTTCCAGCATTCAGTGCCGGTCGGCCTCATTGCCCTGTCAGAGCGATACTGAGAGAGACACTCTGCTTAGCATTCCTTCTAGGTCTTGTTACCTGCAGTCACCCTACCTCAAGGAAAAACTCGGGTTGAGTTCCACTGCAACTAAAAATCAGTTCTTCGTGGAACACAGCAGGCTTTTGGAAGATGCACAGGCCCCTAGGCTGACCCACGGCATTCTTTCCTTTAGGCCACGCCCTACCCGCAGAACACGCTGTATCGAGAAGTTGATTTAGGGAAGGGCCCACTGAGTGAGTACCATGTGTCTCTTTTGAAGTTTTCGAAACAATAGGTACTGAGGCTTCCTGTCAACCTCGAAATGGGGGCCTGAGGGCACAGGCCTTTTTTCCCCAATGTTGACAATTACATTCGGGCAGCCTGGAAGCTTCTGCAAAAACACTTGTGTTTCCAGGATTCTAGTCATTTCATGCAGGGCTCGGATAGGAAGCTGACTTTTCTCCAAGAGACAGGGTGCCTCCGTTTCCTGGCTGGGATATTATCCTGCCCTGTGTTTTTTCTTATTTGGGTGTACGCGCACCTCTCACGGTTGTGGCCTCTCCCATTGCGGAGCGCCGGCCCCTGAGGCTTAGGTTCAGCGGCTAAGGCTCACGGGTCCGGCACTACGGCAGCATGTGGGATCTTCCCGGATCGGGGTACGAACCCGTGTCTCCTGCATCGGCAGGCTGACTTTCAACTACCGTTCCACAAAGAGAGCCTGACCCTGCTTTAGAGCTAAAGGGACCCGAAACGCAAACACTGGCTTTTCACTACGGCCCTGGGTTTCCATGCAGAAAGCTGGGTGGGCAGCAGCTTCCATGGGGCATTTTGGCTGTGCTCCTCTAGTTTAACGAGGGTAGGTCTTTCCGGACTCCTAGGACATGAGCACCAGTTTCCTTACAAGAACACTCAGGAATCCAGGCTCCAGTGGGCCTGTGGAGCAGCACCCAGCCCCGTAGGTCCTTCAGCGCACCCCCGTGTATGGTCAGTGAAGCGCCACACACTGCACTCTTCCCTGGGAGAGCTAGATATCCTCCGCTCTGCCACAGCTTCAGAAAGACGTTCCTAGCCAGTCCAGCAGGTCAAAAACACTCTTGTTGCCGGGATTGTAGTCCCTGCAGGCGTGCCTGCGAGAGGCAAATGAGCTTTCTCGAAAGAAGCAGGGTGCTCCCGGTTCCTGAGTAAGCTTCCCTGCCCAGCTTTAGGGCGAAAGGGAAACTCAGTGTCCACACGAGACTCGAAAATCGCCCTGGTGGGCCGTGCCGATTGGAAGGCGTGCAGCACTTTGCCTGAGGCATGACTTGCTGTTCTGCTTTCGTTTTCGGTGGTGCGCCTTTAAGGACTCCTAAGACCGTCGTGTCAGCACCCGTGTCCGTCCAAGAACACTGAGTACCGCCAGGCTCCTAGGGCCCGCTTGAGCGTCATCCAGCCCCGAGGGCCCTTAGGTGTACGCCTGCTTACGCCGAGTGTAGGGCAACATACTGCACTCTTCCTTGGGAGAGACAGATTTCCTCAGCTCTCCAACAGCTTCTGTTTCAAGGTTGTATCCAGTCCAACATGACAAGGAAGTTGGCTCCCTCGCCTTACCTGAGCTCTACCTCGAAAAACACTCTGCTTAGCGCTCCTTGTCGGACCTCAAACCTGCAGTCACCTTACCTAAGGAAAAAGTCAGGCTGGGTTCCACTGCAACGGACGCACAGTTCTTCGTGGAACGCTGCAGGCTTTTGGAAGATGCACAGGCCCCTAGGCCGACCTGGGGCTTTCGAAAAGTTAGGCAGTTCCCTACAAGCCGAAAACCCTGCAGAGAAAAGTTGATTTAGGGAAGGGGTCAGTGGGTAGCTTGTGTCTCTTCTGACTTCGTCGGAATACCAGGTGCGTAAGCAGTGCGTCCACCTCGAATGGGGGGCCTGATATCACAAGCCTTGTTCTTCCCCGCTGGACGGCGCCATGCGTGAGCCCTTGACGCTTCCGGGTGATAGTGCGTTTGCCGGCTTACTAGTCAGTGCAGGCATGGCACTGAGTAAAAAATGAGTTTCCTCGAAAGAAATAGGGTACTACGGCTTCCTGGGTGGGAGCTTTCCCTGCCCTGCTTTATAGCGAAAGGGAGACTCAACATGAACGCTCGCCTCGACGTGTGGCCCTGCTTTGCCATGCAGAAGGGGAGGCGTGCGGCACCTTCTATGACACCCACGTCGCAGCTCTGCTTTACTTTAAAGGCAGTAAGCTGTAAAGGCCTCCTAGGACCCTCGCGTCCGCACACGATTCTGTATAAGAACACGGAGTAACTGCAGGCTCCTAGTGGCCTGGTGAGCCTCATCCAGTCGCGAAGATCCTTAGCTGTACCCCTCTGTAGCTGAGTGTAGGCCAACATATTGAACTCGTACGTCGGAGAGCTAGACCGCCTCCGGTGCCAGACGGATTCAGTAACACGGTTGTAGCACTTCCAGCATTCAGTGCCGGTCGGCCTCATTGCCCTGTCAGAGCGATACTGAGAGAGACACTCTGCTTAGCATTCCTTCTAGGTCTTGTTACCTGCAGTCACCCTACCTCAAGGAAAAACTCGGGTTGAGTTCCACTGCAACTAAAAATCAGTTCTTCGTGGAACACAGCAGGCTTTTGGAAGATGCACAGGCCCCTAGGCTGACCCACGGCATTCTTTCCTTTAGGCCACGCCCTACCCGCAGAACACGCTGTATCGAGAAGTTGATTTAGGGAAGGGCCCACTGAGTGAGTACCATGTGTCTCTTTTGAAGTTTTCGAAACAATAGGTACTGAGGCTTCCTGTCAACCTCGAAATGGGGGCCTGAGGGCACAGGCCTTTTTTCCCCAATGTTGACAATTACATTCGGGCAGCCTGGAAGCTTCTGCAAAAACACTTGTGTTTCCAGGATTCTAGTCATTTCATGCAGGGCTCGGATAGGAAGCTGACTTTTCTCCAAGAGACAGGGTGCCTCCGTTTCCTGGCTGGGATATTATCCTGCCCTGTGTTTTTTCTTATTTGGGTGTACGCGCACCTCTCACGGTTGTGGCCTCTCCCATTGCGGAGCGCCGGCCCCTGAGGCTTAGGTTCAGCGGCTAAGGCTCACGGGTCCGGCACTACGGCAGCATGTGGGATCTTCCCGGATCGGGGTACGAACCCGTGTCTCCTGCATCGGCAGGCTGACTTTCAACTACCGTTCCACAAAGAGAGCCTGACCCTGCTTTAGAGCTAAAGGGACCCGAAACGCAAACACTGGCTTTTCACTACGGCCCTGGGTTTCCATGCAGAAAGCTGGGTGGGCAGCAGCTTCCATGGGGCATTTTGGCTGTGCTCCTCTAGTTTAACGAGGGTAGGTCTTTCCGGACTCCTAGGACATGAGCACCAGTTTCCTTACAAGAACACTCAGGAATCCAGGCTCCAGTGGGCCTGTGGAGCAGCACCCAGCCCCGTAGGTCCTTCAGCGCACCCCCGTGTATGGTCAGTGAAGCGCCACACACTGCACTCTTCCCTGGGAGAGCTAGATATCCTCCGCTCTGCCACAGCTTCAGAAAGACGTTCCTAGCCAGTCCAGCAGGTCAAAAACACTCTTGTTGCCGGGATTGTAGTCCCTGAAGGCGTGCCTGCGAGAGGCAAATGAGCTTTCTCGAAAGAAGCAGGGTGCTCCCGGTTCCTGAGTAAGCTTCCCTGCCCAGCTTTAGGGCGAAAGGGAAACTCAGTGTCCACACGAGACTCGAAAATCGCCCTGGTGGGCCGTGCCGATTGGAAGGCGTGCAGCACTTTGCCTGAGGCATGACTTGCTGTTCTGCTTTCGTTTTCGGTGGTGCGCCTTTAAGGACTCCTAAGACCGTCGTGTCAGCACCCGTGTCCGTCCAAGAACACTGAGTACCGCCAGGCTCCTAGGGCCCGCTTGAGCGTCATCCAGCCCCGAGGGCCCTTAGGTGTACGCCTGCTTACGCCGAGTGTAGGGCAACATACTGCACTCTTCCTTGGGAGAGACAGATTTCCTCAGCTCTCCAACAGCTTCTGTTTCAAGGTTGTATCCAGTCCAACATGACAAGGAAGTTGGCTCCCTCGCCTTACCTGAGCTCTACCTCGAAAAACACTCTGCTTAGCGCTCCTTGTCGGACCTCAAACCTGCAGTCACCTTACCTAAGGAAAAAGTCAGGCTGGGTTCCACTGCAACGGACGCACAGTTCTTCGTGGAACGCTGCAGGCTTTTGGAAGATGCACAGGCCCCTAGGCCGACCTGGGGCTTTCGAAAAGTTAGGCAGTTCCCTACAAGCCGAAAACCCTGCAGAGAAAAGTTGATTTAGGGAAGGGGTCAGTGGGTAGCTTGTGTCTCTTCTGACTTCGTCGGAATACCAGGTGCGTAAGCAGTGCGTCCACCTCGAATGGGGGGCCTGATATCACAAGCCTTGTTCTTCCCCGCTGGACGGCGCCATGCGTGAGCCCTTGACGCTTCCGGGTGATAGTGCGTTTGCCGGCTTACTAGTCAGTGCAGGCATGGCACTGAGTAAAAAATGAGTTTCCTCGAAAGAAATAGGGTACTACGGCTTCCTGGGTGGGAGCTTTCCCTGCCCTGCTTTATAGCGAAAGGGAGACTCAACATGAACGCTCGCCTCGACGTGTGGCCCTGCTTTGCCATGCAGAAGGGGAGGCGTGCGGCACCTTCTATGACACCCACGTCGCAGCTCTGCTTTACTTTAAAGGCAGTAAGCTGTAAAGGCCTCCTAGGACCCTCGCGTCCGCACACGATTCTGTATAAGAACACGGAGTAACTGCAGGCTCCTAGTGGCCTGGTGAGCCTCATCCAGTCGCGAAGATCCTTAGCTGTACCCCTCTGTAGCTGAGTGTAGGCCAACATATTGAACTCGTACGTCGGAGAGCTAGACCGCCTCCGGTGCCAGACGGATTCAGTAACACGGTTGTAGCACTTCCAGCATTCAGTGCCGGTCGGCCTCATTGCCCTGTCAGAGCGATACTGAGAGAGACACTCTGCTTAGCATTCCTTCTAGGTCTTGTTACCTGCAGTCACCCTACCTCAAGGAAAAACTCGGGTTGAGTTCCACTGCAACTAAAAATCAGTTCTTCGTGGAACACAGCAGGCTTTTGGAAGATGCACAGGCCCCTAGGCTGACCCACGGCATTCTTTCCTTTAGGCCACGCCCTACCCGCAGAACACGCTGTATCGAGAAGTTGATTTAGGGAAGGGCCCACTGAGTGAGTACCATGTGTCTCTTTTGAAGTTTTCGAAACAATAGGTACTGAGGCTTCCTGTCAACCTCGAAATGGGGGCCTGAGGGCACAGGCCTTTTTTCCCCAATGTTGACAATTACATTCGGGCAGCCTGGAAGCTTCTGCAAAAACACTTGTGTTTCCAGGATTCTAGTCATTTCATGCAGGGCTCGGATAGGAAGCTGACTTTTCTCCAAGGGACAGGGTGCCTCCGTTTCCTGGCTGGGATATTATCCTGCCCTGTGTTTTTTCTTATTTGGGTGTACGCGCACCTCTCACGGTTGTGGCCTCTCCCATTGCGGAGCGCCGGCCCCTGAGGCTTAGGTTCAGCGGCTAAGGCTCACGGGTCCGGCACTACGGCAGCATGTGGGATCTTCCCGGATCGGGGTACGAACCCGTGTCTCCTGCATCGGCAGGCTGACTTTCAACTACCGTTCCACAAAGAGAGCCTGACCCTGCTTTAGAGCTAAAGGGACCCGAAACGCAAACACTGGCTTTTCACTACGGCCCTGGGTTTCCATGCAGAAAGCTGGGTGGGCAGCAGCTTCCATGGGGCATTTTGGCTGTGCTCCTCTAGTTTAACGAGGGTAGGTCTTTCCGGACTCCTAGGACATGAGCACCAGTTTCCTTACAAGAACACTCAGGAATCCAGGCTCCAGTGGGCCTGTGGAGCAGCACCCAGCCCCGTAGGTCCTTCAGCGCACCCCCGTGTATGGTCAGTGAAGCGCCACACACTGCACTCTTCCCTGGGAGAGCTAGATATCCTCCGCTCTGCCACAGCTTCAGAAAGACGTTCCTAGCCAGTCCAGCAGGTCAAAAACACTCTTGTTGCCGGGATTGTAGTCCCTGCAGGCGTGCCTGCGAGAGGCAAATGAGCTTTCTCGAAAGAAGCAGGGTGCTCCCGGTTCCTGAGTAAGCTTCCCTGCCCAGCTTTAGGGCGAAAGGGAAACTCAGTGTCCACACGAGACTCGAAAATCGCCCTGGTGGGCCGTGCCGATTGGAAGGCGTGCAGCACTTTGCCTGAGGCATGACTTGCTGTTCTGCTTTCGTTTTCGGTGGTGCGCCTTTAAGGACTCCTAAGACCGTCGTGTCAGCACCCGTGTCCGTCCAAGAACACTGAGTACCGCCAGGCTCCTAGGGCCCGCTTGAGCGTCATCCAGCCCCGAGGGCCCTTAGGTGTACGCCTGCTTACGCCGAGTGTAGGGCAACATACTGCACTCTTCCTTGGGAGAGACAGATTTCCTCAGCTCTCCAACAGCTTCTGTTTCAAGGTTGTATCCAGTCCAACATGACAAGGAAGTTGGCTCCCTCGCCTTACCTGAGCTCTACCTCGAAAAACACTCTGCTTAGCGCTCCTTGTCGGACCTCAAACCTGCAGTCACCTTACCTAAGGAAAAAGTCAGGCTGGGTTCCACTGCAACGGACGCACAGTTCTTCGTGGAACGCTGCAGGCTTTTGGAAGATGCACAGGCCCCTAGGCCGACCTGGGGCTTTCGAAAAGTTAGGCAGTTCCCTACAAGCCGAAAACCCTGCAGAGAAAAGTTGATTTAGGGAAGGGGTCAGTGGGTAGCTTGTGTCTCTTCTGACTTCGTCGGAATACCAGGTGCGTAAGCAGTGCGTCCACCTCGAATGGGGGGCCTGATATCACAAGCCTTGTTCTTCCCCGCTGGACGGCGCCATGCGTGAGCCCTTGACGCTTCCGGGTGATAGTGCGTTTGCCGGCTTACTAGTCAGTGCAGGCATGGCACTGAGTAAAAAATGAGTTTCCTCGAAAGAAATAGGGTACTACGGCTTCCTGGGTGGGAGCTTTCCCTGCCCTGCTTTATAGCGAAAGGGAGACTCAACATGAACGCTCGCCTCGACGTGTGGCCCTGCTTTGCCATGCAGAAGGGGAGGCGTGCGGCACCTTCTATGACACCCACGTCGCAG
Source organism: Mesoplodon mirus (assembly GCF_964341445.2). Taxonomy (NCBI): domain Eukaryota; kingdom Metazoa; phylum Chordata; class Mammalia; order Artiodactyla; family Ziphiidae; genus Mesoplodon; species Mesoplodon mirus. Next base: position 197,375 of record NW_028295400.1, on the reverse strand, counting down.
CTCTGCTTTACTTTAAAGGCAGTAAGCTGTAAAGGCCTCCTAGGACCCTCGCGTCCGCACACGATTCTGTATAAGAACACGGAGTAACTGCAGGCTCCTAGTGGCCTGGTGAGCCTCATCCAGTCGCGAAGATCCTTAGCTGTACCCCTCTGTAGCTGAGTGTAGGCCAACATATTGAACTCGTACGTCGGAGAGCTAGACCGCCTCCGGTGCCAGACGGATTCAGTAACACGGTTGTAGCACTTCCAGCATTCAGTGCCGGTCGGCCTCATTGCCCTGTCAGAGCGATACTGAGAGAGACACTCTGCTTAGCATTCCTTCTAGGTCTTGTTACCTGCAGTCACCCTACCTCAAGGAAAAACTCGGGTTGAGTTCCACTGCAACTAAAAATCAGTTCTTCGTGGAACACAGCAGGCTTTTGGAAGATGCACAGGCCCCTAGGCTGACCCACGGCATTCTTTCCTTTAGGCCACGCCCTACCCGCAGAACACGCTGTATCGAGAAGTTGATTTAGGGAAGGGCCCACTGAGTGAGTACCATGTGTCTCTTTTGAAGTTTTCGAAACAATAGGTACTGAGGCTTCCTGTCAACCTCGAAATGGGGGCCTGAGGGCACAGGCCTTTTTTCCCCAATGTTGACAATTACATTCGGGCAGCCTGGAAGCTTCTGCAAAAACACTTGTGTTTCCAGGATTCTAGTCATTTCATGCAGGGCTCGGATAGGAAGCTGACTTTTCTCCAAGAGACAGGGTGCCTCCGTTTCCTGGCTGGGATATTATCCTGCCCTGTGTTTTTTCTTATTTGGGTGTACGCGCACCTCTCACGGTTGTGGCCTCTCCCATTGCGGAGCGCCGGCCCCTGAGGCTTAGGTTCAGCGGCTAAGGCTCACGGGTCCGGCACTACGGCAGCATGTGGGATCTTCCCGGATCGGGGTACGAACCCGTGTCTCCTGCATCGGCAGGCTGACTTTCAACTACCGTTCCACAAAGAGAGCCTGACCCTGCTTTAGAGCTAAAGGGACCCGAAACGCAAACACTGGCTTTTCACTACGGCCCTGGGTTTCCATGCAGAAAGCTGGGTGGGCAGCAGCTTCCATGGGGCATTTTGGCTGTGCTCCTCTAGTTTAACGAGGGTAGGTCTTTCCGGACTCCTAGGACATGAGCACCAGTTTCCTTACAAGAACACTCAGGAATCCAGGCTCCAGTGGGCCTGTGGAGCAGCACCCAGCCCCGTAGGTCCTTCAGCGCACCCCCGTGTATGGTCAGTGAAGCGCCACACACTGCACTCTTCCCTGGGAGAGCTAGATATCCTCCGCTCTGCCACAGCTTCAGAAAGACGTTCCTAGCCAGTCCAGCAGGTCAAAAACACTCTTGTTGCCGGGATTGTAGTCCCTGAAGGCGTGCCTGCGAGAGGCAAATGAGCTTTCTCGAAAGAAGCAGGGTGCTCCCGGTTCCTGAGTAAGCTTCCCTGCCCAGCTTTAGGGCGAAAGGGAAACTCAGTGTCCACACGAGACTCGAAAATCGCCCTGGTGGGCCGTGCCGATTGGAAGGCGTGCAGCACTTTGCCTGAGGCATGACTTGCTGTTCTGCTTTCGTTTTCGGTGGTGCGCCTTTAAGGACTCCTAAGACCGTCGTGTCAGCACCCGTGTCCGTCCAAGAACACTGAGTACCGCCAGGCTCCTAGGGCCCGCTTGAGCGTCATCCAGCCCCGAGGGCCCTTAGGTGTACGCCTGCTTACGCCGAGTGTAGGGCAACATACTGCACTCTTCCTTGGGAGAGACAGATTTCCTCAGCTCTCCAACAGCTTCTGTTTCAAGGTTGTATCCAGTCCAACATGACAAGGAAGTTGGCTCCCTCGCCTTACCTGAGCTCTACCTCGAAAAACACTCTGCTTAGCGCTCCTTGTCGGACCTCAAACCTGCAGTCACCTTACCTAAGGAAAAAGTCAGGCTGGGTTCCACTGCAACGGACGCACAGTTCTTCGTGGAACGCTGCAGGCTTTTGGAAGATGCACAGGCCCCTAGGCCGACCTGGGGCTTTCGAAAAGTTAGGCAGTTCCCTACAAGCCGAAAACCCTGCAGAGAAAAGTTGATTTAGGGAAGGGGTCAGTGGGTAGCTTGTGTCTCTTCTGACTTCGTCGGAATACCAGGTGCGTAAGCAGTGCGTCCACCTCGAATGGGGGGCCTGATATCACAAGCCTTGTTCTTCCCCGCTGGACGGCGCCATGCGTGAGCCCTTGACGCTTCCGGGTGATAGTGCGTTTGCCGGCTTACTAGTCAGTGCAGGCATGGCACTGAGTAAAAAATGAGTTTCCTCGAAAGAAATAGGGTACTACGGCTTCCTGGGTGGGAGCTTTCCCTGCCCTGCTTTATAGCGAAAGGGAGACTCAACATGAACGCTCGCCTCGACGTGTGGCCCTGCTTTGCCATGCAGAAGGGGAGGCGTGCGGCACCTTCTATGACACCCACGTCGCAGCTCTGCTTTACTTTAAAGGCAGTAAGCTGTAAAGGCCTCCTAGGACCCTCGCGTCCGCACACGATTCTGTATAAGAACACGGAGTAACTGCAGGCTCCTAGTGGCCTGGTGAGCCTCATCCAGTCGCGAAGATCCTTAGCTGTACCCCTCTGTAGCTGAGTGTAGGCCAACATATTGAACTCGTACGTCGGAGAGCTAGACCGCCTCCGGTGCCAGACGGATTCAGTAACACGGTTGTAGCACTTCCAGCATTCAGTGCCGGTCGGCCTCATTGCCCTGTCAGAGCGATACTGAGAGAGACACTCTGCTTAGCATTCCTTCTAGGTCTTGTTACCTGCAGTCACCCTACCTCAAGGAAAAACTCGGGTTGAGTTCCACTGCAACTAAAAATCAGTTCTTCGTGGAACACAGCAGGCTTTTGGAAGATGCACAGGCCCCTAGGCTGACCCACGGCATTCTTTCCTTTAGGCCACGCCCTACCCGCAGAACACGCTGTATCGAGAAGTTGATTTAGGGAAGGGCCCACTGAGTGAGTACCATGTGTCTCTTTTGAAGTTTTCGAAACAATAGGTACTGAGGCTTCCTGTCAACCTCGAAATGGGGGCCTGAGGGCACAGGCCTTTTTTCCCCAATGTTGACAATTACATTCGGGCAGCCTGGAAGCTTCTGCAAAAACACTTGTGTTTCCAGGATTCTAGTCATTTCATGCAGGGCTCGGATAGGAAGCTGACTTTTCTCCAAGAGACAGGGTGCCTCCGTTTCCTGGCTGGGATATTATCCTGCCCTGTGTTTTTTCTTATTTGGGTGTACGCGCACCTCTCACGGTTGTGGCCTCTCCCATTGCGGAGCGCCGGCCCCTGAGGCTTAGGTTCAGCGGCTAAGGCTCACGGGTCCGGCACTACGGCAGCATGTGGGATCTTCCCGGATCGGGGTACGAACCCGTGTCTCCTGCATCGGCAGGCTGACTTTCAACTACCGTTCCACAAAGAGAGCCTGACCCTGCTTTAGAGCTAAAGGGACCCGAAACGCAAACACTGGCTTTTCACTACGGCCCTGGGTTTCCATGCAGAAAGCTGGGTGGGCAGCAGCTTCCATGGGGCATTTTGGCTGTGCTCCTCTAGTTTAACGAGGGTAGGTCTTTCCGGACTCCTAGGACATGAGCACCAGTTTCCTTACAAGAACACTCAGGAATCCAGGCTCCAGTGGGCCTGTGGAGCAGCACCCAGCCCCGTAGGTCCTTCAGCGCACCCCCGTGTATGGTCAGTGAAGCGCCACACACTGCACTCTTCCCTGGGAGAGCTAGATATCCTCCGCTCTGCCACAGCTTCAGAAAGACCTTCCTAGCCAGTCCAGCAGGTCAAAAACACTCTTGTTGCCGGGATTGTAGTCCCTGCAGGCGTGCCTGCGAGAGGCAAATGAGCTTTCTCGAAAGAAGCAGGGTGCTCCCGGTTCCTGAGTAAGCTTCCCTGCCCAGCTTTAGGGCGAAAGGGAAACTCAGTGTCCACACGAGACTCGAAAATCGCCCTGGTGGGCCGTGCCGATTGGAAGGCGTGCAGCACTTTGCCTGAGGCATGACTTGCTGTTCTGCTTTCGTTTTCGGTGGTGCGCCTTTAAGGACTCCTAAGACCGTCGTGTCAGCACCCGTGTCCGTCCAAGAACACTGAGTACCGCCAGGCTCCTAGGGCCCGCTTGAGCGTCATCCAGCCCCGAGGGCCCTTAGGTGTACGCCTGCTTACGCCGAGTGTAGGGCAACATACTGCACTCTTCCTTGGGAGAGACAGATTTCCTCAGCTCTCCAACAGCTTCTGTTTCAAGGTTGTATCCAGTCCAACATGACAAGGAAGTTGGCTCCCTCGCCTTACCTGAGCTCTACCTCGAAAAACACTCTGCTTAGCGCTCCTTGTCGGACCTCAAACCTGCAGTCACCTTACCTAAGGAAAAAGTCAGGCTGGGTTCCACTGCAACGGACGCACAGTTCTTCGTGGAACGCTGCAGGCTTTTGGAAGATGCACAGGCCCCTAGGCCGACCTGGGGCTTTCGAAAAGTTAGGCAGTTCCCTACAAGCCGAAAACCCTGCAGAGAAAAGTTGATTTAGGGAAGGGGTCAGTGGGTAGCTTGTGTCTCTTCTGACTTCGTCGGAATACCAGGTACGTAAGCAGTGCGTCCACCTCGAATGGGGGGCCTGATATCACAAGCCTTGTTCTTCCCCGCTGGACGGCGCCATGCGTGAGCCCTTGACGCTTCCGGGTGATAGTGCGTTTGCCGGCTTACTAGTCAGTGCAGGCATGGCACTGAGTAAAAAATGAGTTTCCTCGAAAGAAATAGGGTACTACGGCTTCCTGGGTGGGAGCTTTCCCTGCCCTGCTTTATAGCGAAAGGGAGACTCAACATGAACGCTCGCCTCGACGTGTGGCCCTGCTTTGCCATGCAGAAGGGGAGGCGTGCGGCACCTTCTATGACACCCACGTCGCAGCTCTGCTTTACTTTAAAGGCAGTAAGCTGTAAAGGCCTCCTAGGACCCTCGCGTCCGCACACGATTCTGTATAAGAACACGGAGTAACTGCAGGCTCCTAGTGGCCTGGTGAGCCTCATCCAGTCGCGAAGATCCTTAGCTGTACCCCTCTGTAGCTGAGTGTAGGCCAACATATTGAACTCGTACGTCGGAGAGCTAGACCGCCTCCGGTGCCAGACGGATTCAGTAACACGGTTGTAGCACTTCCAGCATTCAGTGCCGGTCGGCCTCATTGCCCTGTCAGAGCGATACTGAGAGAGACACTCTGCTTAGCATTCCTTCTAGGTCTTGTTACCTGCAGTCACCCTACCTCAAGGAAAAACTCGGGTTGAGTTCCACTGCAACTAAAAATCAGTTCTTCGTGGAACACAGCAGGCTTTTGGAAGATGCACAGGCCCCTAGGCTGACCCACGGCATTCTTTCCTTTAGGCCACGCCCTACCCGCAGAACACGCTGTATCGAGAAGTTGATTTAGGGAAGGGCCCACTGAGTGAGTACCATGTGTCTCTTTTGAAGTTTTCGAAACAATAGGTACTGAGGCTTCCTGTCAACCTCGAAATGGGGGCCTGAGGGCACAGGCCTTTTTTCCCCAATGTTGACAATTACATTCGGGCAGCCTGGAAGCTTCTGCAAAAACACTTGTGTTTCCAGGATTCTAGTCATTTCATGCAGGGCTCGGATAGGAAGCTGACTTTTCTCCAAGAGACAGGATGCCTCCGTTTCCTGGCTGGGATATTATCCTGCCCTGTGTTTTTTCTTATTTGGGTGTACGCGCACCTCTCACGGTTGTGGCCTCTCCCATTGCGGAGCGCCGGCCCCTGAGGCTTAGGTTCAGCGGCTAAGGCTCACGGGTCCGGCACTACGGCAGCATGTGGGATCTTCCCGGATCGGGGTACGAACCCGTGTCTCCTGCATCGGCAGGCTGACTTTCAACTACCGTTCCACAAAGAGAGCCTGACCCTGCTTTAGAGCTAAAGGGACCCGAAACGCAAACACTGGCTTTTCACTACGGCCCTGGGTTTCCATGCAGAAAGCTGGGTGGGCAGCAGCTTCCATGGGGCATTTTGGCTGTGCTCCTCTAGTTTAACGAGGGTAGGTCTTTCCGGACTCCTAGGACATGAGCACCAGTTTCCTTACAAGAACACTCAGGAATCCAGGCTCCAGTGGGCCTGTGGAGCAGCACCCAGCCCCGTAGGTCCTTCAGCGCACCCCCGTGTATGGTCAGTGAAGCGCCACACACTGCACTCTTCCCTGGGAGAGCTAGATATCCTCCGCTCTGCCACAGCTTCAGAAAGACGTTCCTAGCCAGTCCAGCAGGTCAAAAACACTCTTGTTGCCGGGATTGTAGTCCCTGCAGGCGTGCCTGCGAGAGGCAAATGAGCTTTCTCGAAAGAAGCAGGGTGCTCCCGGTTCCTGAGTAAGCTTCCCTGCCCAGCTTTAGGGCGAAAGGGAAACTCAGTGTCCACACGAGACTCGAAAATCGCCCTGGTGGGCCGTGCCGATTGGAAGGCGTGCAGCACTTTGCCTGAGGCATGACTTGCTGTTCTGCTTTCGTTTTCGGTGGTGCGCCTTTAAGGACTCCTAAGACCGTCGTGTCAGCACCCGTGTCCGTCCAAGAACACTGAGTACCGCCAGGCTCCTAGGGCCCGCTTGAGCGTCATCCAGCCCCGAGGGCCCTTAGGTGTACGCCTGCTTACGCCGAGTGTAGGGCAACATACTGCACTCTTCCTTGGGAGAGACAGATTTCCTCAGCTCTCCAACAGCTTCTGTTTCAAGGTTGTATCCAGTCCAACATGACAAGGAAGTTGGCTCCCTCGCCTTACCTGAGCTCTACCTCGAAAAACACTCTGCTTAGCGCTCCTTGTCGGACCTCAAACCTGCAGTCACCTTACCTAAGGAAAAAGTCAGGCTGGGTTCCACTGCAACGGACGCACAGTTCTTCGTGGAACGCTGCAGGCTTTTGGAAGATGCACAGGCCCCTAGGCCGACCTGGGGCTTTCGAAAAGTTAGGCAGTTCCCTACAAGCCGAAAACCCTGCAGAGAAAAGTTGATTTAGGGAAGGGGTCAGTGGGTAGCTTGTGTCTCTTCTGACTTCGTCGGAATACCAGGTGCGTAAGCAGTGCGTCCACCTCGAATGGGGGGCCTGATATCACAAGCCTTGTTCTTCCCCGCTGGACGGCGCCATGCGTGAGCCCTTGACGCTTCCGGGTGATAGTGCGTTTGCCGGCTTACTAGTCAGTGCAGGCATGGCACTGAGTAAAAAATGAGTTTCCTCGAAAGAAATAGGGTACTACGGCTTCCTGGGTGGGAGCTTTCCCTGCCCTGCTTTATAGCGAAAGGGAGACTCAACATGAACGCTCGCCTCGACGTGTGGCCCTGCTTTGCCATGCAGAAGGGGAGGCGTGCGGCACCTTCTATGACACCCACGTCGCAGCTCTGCTTTACTTTAAAGGCAGTAAGCTGTAAAGGCCTCCTAGGACCCTCGCGTCCGCACACGATTCTGTATAAGAACACGGAGTAACTGCAGGCTCCTAGTGGCCTGGTGAGCCTCATCCAGTCGCGAAGATCCTTAGCTGTACCCCTCTGTAGCTGAGTGTAGGCCAACATATTGAACTCGTACGTCGGAGAGCTAGACCGCCTCCGGTGCCAGACGGATTCAGTAACACGGTTGTAGCACTTCCAGCATTCAGTGCCGGTCGGCCTCATTGCCCTGTCAGAGCGATACTGAGAGAGACACTCTGCTTAGCATTCCTTCTAGGTCTTGTTACCTGCAGTCACCCTACCTCAAGGAAAAACTCGGGTTGAGTTCCACTGCAACTAAAAATCAGTTCTTCGTGGAACACAGCAGGCTTTTGGAAGATGCACAGGCCCCTAGGCTGACCCACGGCATTCTTTCCTTTAGGCCACGCCCTACCCGCAGAACACGCTGTATCGAGAAGTTGATTTAGGGAAGGGCCCACTGAGTGAGTACCATGTGTCTCTTTTGAAGTTTTCGAAACAATAGGTACTGAGGCTTCCTGTCAACCTCGAAATGGGGGCCTGAGGGCACAGGCCTTTTTTCCCCAATGTTGACAATTACATTCGGGCAGCCTGGAAGCTTCTGCAAAAACACTTGTGTTTCCAGGATTCTAGTCATTTCATGCAGGGCTCGGATAGGAAGCTGACTTTTCTCCAAGAGACAGGGTGCCTCCGTTTCCTGGCTGGGATATTATCCTGCCCTGTGTTTTTTCTTATTTGGGTGTACGCGCACCTCTCACGGTTGTGGCCTCTCCCATTGCGGAGCGCCGGCCCCTGAGGCTTAGGTTCAGCGGCTAAGGCTCACGGGTCCGGCACTACGGCAGCATGTGGGATCTTCCCGGATCGGGGTACGAACCCGTGTCTCCTGCATCGGCAGGCTGACTTTCAACTACCGTTCCACAAAGAGAGCCTGACCCTGCTTTAGAGCTAAAGGGACCCGAAACGCAAACACTGGCTTTTCACTACGGCCCTGGGTTTCCATGCAGAAAGCTGGGTGGGCAGCAGCTTCCATGGGGCATTTTGGCTGTGCTCCTCTAGTTTAACGAGGGTAGGTCTTTCCGGACTCCTAGGACATGAGCACCAGTTTCCTTACAAGAACACTCAGGAATCCAGGCTCCAGTGGGCCTGTGGAGCAGCACCCAGCCCCGTAGGTCCTTCAGCGCACCCCCGTGTATGGTCAGTGAAGCGCCACACACTGCACTCTTCCCTGGGAGAGCTAGATATCCTCCGCTCTGCCACAGCTTCAGAAAGACGTTCCTAGCCAGTCCAGCAGGTCAAAAACACTCTTGTTGCCGGGATTGTAGTCCCTGCAGGCGTGCCTGCGAGAGGCAAATGAGCTTTCTCGAAAGAAGCAGGGTGCTCCCGGTTCCTGAGTAAGCTTCCCTGCCCAGCTTTAGGGCGAAAGGGAAACTCAGTGTCCACACGAGACTCGAAAATCGCCCTGGTGGGCCGTGCCGATTGGAAGGCGTGCAGCACTTTGCCTGAGGCATGACTTGCTGTTCTGCTTTCGTTTTCGGTGGTGCGCCTTTAAGGACTCCTAAGACCGTCGTGTCAGCACCCGTGTCCGTCCAAGAACACTGAGTACCGCCAGGCTCCTAGGGCCCGCTTGAGCGTCATCCAGCCCCGAGGGCCCTTAGGTGTACGCCTGCTTACGCCGAGTGTAGGGCAACATACTGCACTCTTCCTTGGGAGAGACAGATTTCCTCAGCTCTCCAACAGCTTCTGTTTCAAGGTTGTATCCAGTCCAACATGACAAGGAAGTTGGCTCCCTCGCCTTACCTGAGCTCTACCTCGAAAAACACTCTGCTTAGCGCTCCTTGTCGGACCTCAAACCTGCAGTCACCTTACCTAAGGAAAAAGTCAGGCTGGGTTCCACTGCAACGGACGCACAGTTCTTCGTGGAACGCTGCAGGCTTTTGGAAGATGCACAGGCCCCTAGGCCGACCTGGGGCTTTCGAAAAGTTAGGCAGTTCCCTACAAGCCGAAAACCCTGCAGAGAAAAGTTGATTTAGGGAAGGGGTCAGTGGGTAGCTTGTGTCTCTTCTGACTTCGTCGGAATACCAGGTGCGTAAGCAGTGCGTCCACCTCGAATGGGGGGCCTGATATCACAAGCCTTGTTCTTCCCCGCTGGAAGGCGCCATGCGTGAGCCCTTGACGCTTCCGGGTGATAGTGCGTTTGCCGGCTTACTAGTCAGTGCAGGCATGGCACTGAGTAAAAAATGAGTTTCCTCGAAAGAAATAGGGTACTACGGCTTCCTGGGTGGGAGCTTTCCCTGCCCTGCTTTATAGCGAAAGGGAGACTCAACATGAACGCTCGCCTCGACGTGTGGCCCTGCTTTGCCATGCAGAAGGGGAGGCGTGCGGCACCTTCTATGACACCCACGTCGCAGCTCTGCTTTACTTTAAAGGCAGTAAGCTGTAAAGGCCTCCTAGGACCCTCGCGTCCGCACACGATTCTGTATAAGAACACGGAGTAACTGCAGGCTCCTAGTGGCCTGGTGAGCCTCATCCAGTCGCGAAGATCCTTAGCTGTACCCCTCTGTAGCTGAGTGTAGGCCAACATATTGAACTCGTACGTCGGAGAGCTAGACCGCCTCCGGTGCCAGACGGATTCAGTAACACGGTTGTAGCACTTCCAGCATTCAGTGCCGGTCGGCCTCATTGCCCTGTCAGAGCGATACTGAGAGAGACACTCTGCTTAGCATTCCTTCTAGGTCTTGTTACCTGCAGTCACCCTACCTCAAGGAAAAACTCGGGTTGAGTTCCACTGCAACTAAAAATCAGTTCTTCGTGGAACACAGCAGGCTTTTGGAAGATGCACAGGCCCCTAGGCTGACCCACGGCATTCTTTCCTTTAGGCCACGCCCTACCCGCAGAACACGCTGTATCGAGAAGTTGATTTAGGGAAGGGCCCACTGAGTGAGTACCATGTGTCTCTTTTGAAGTTTTCGAAACAATAGGTACTGAGGCTTCCTGTCAACCTCGAAATGGGGGCCTGAGGGCACAGGCCTTTTTTCCCCAATGTTGACAATTACATTCGGGCAGCCTGGAAGCTTCTGCAAAAACACTTGTGTTTCCAGGATTCTAGTCATTTCATGCAGGGCTCGGATAGGAAGCTGACTTTTCTCCAAGAGACAGGGTGCCTCCGTTTCCTGGCTGGGATATTATCCTGCCCTGTGTTTTTTCTTATTTGGGTGTACGCGCACCTCTCACGGTTGTGGCCTCTCCCATTGCGGAGCGCCGGCCCCTGAGGCTTAGGTTCAGCGGCTAAGGCTCACGGGTCCGGCACTACGGCAGCATGTGGGATCTTCCCGGATCGGGGTACGAACCCGTGTCTCCTGCATCGGCAGGCTGACTTTCAACTACCGTTCCACAAAGAGAGCCTGACCCTGCTTTAGAGCTAAAGGGACCCGAAACGCAAACACTGGCTTTTCACTACGGCCCTGGGTTTCCATGCAGAAAGCTGGGTGGGCAGCAGCTTCCATGGGGCATTTTGGCTGTGCTCCTCTAGTTTAACGAGGGTAGGTCTTTCCGGACTCCTAGGACATGAGCACCAGTTTCCTTACAAGAACACTCAGGAATCCAGGCTCCAGTGGGCCTGTGGAGCAGCACCCAGCCCCGTAGGTCCTTCAGCGCACCCCCGTGTATGGTCAGTGAAGCGCCACACACTGCACTCTTCCCTGGGAGAGCTAGATATCCTCCGCTCTGCCACAGCTTCAGAAAGACCTTCCTAGCCAGTCCAGCAGGTCAAAAACACTCTTGTTGCCGGGATTGTAGTCCCTGCAGGCGTGCCTGCGAGAGGCAAATGAGCTTTCTCGAAAGAAGCAGGGTGCTTCCGGTTCCTGAGTAAGCTTCCCTGCCCAGCTTTAGGGCGAAAGGGAAACTCAGTGTCCACACGAGACTCGAAAATCGCCCTGGTGGGCCGTGCCGATTGGAAGGCGTGCAGCACTTTGCCTGAGGCATGACTTGCTGTTCTGCTTTCGTTTTCGGTGGTGCGCCTTTAAGGACTCCTAAGACCGTCGTGTCAGCACCCGTGTCCGTCCAAGAACACTGAGTACCGCCAGGCTCCTAGGGCCCGCTTGAGCGTCATCCAGCCCCGAGGGCCCTTAGGTGTACGCCTGCTTACGCCGAGTGTAGGGCAACATACTGCACTCTTCCTTGGGAGAGACAGATTTCCTCAGCTCTCCAACAGCTTCTGTTTCAAGGTTGTATCCAGTCCAACATGACAAGGAAGTTGGCTCCCTCGCCTTACCTGAGCTCTACCTCGAAAAACACTCTGCTTAGCGCTCCTTGTCGGACCTCAAACCTGCAGTCACCTTACCTAAGGAAAAAGTCAGGCTGGGTTCCACTGCAACGGACGCACAGTTCTTCGTGGAACGCTGCAGGCTTTTGGAAGATGCACAGGCCCCTAGGCCGACCTGGGGCTTTCGAAAAGTTAGGCAGTTCCCTACAAGCCGAAAACCCTGCAGAGAAAAGTTGATTTAGGGAAGGGGTCAGTGGGTAGCTTGTGTCTCTTCTGACTTCGTCGGAATACCAGGTGCGTAAGCAGTGCGTCCACCTCGAATGGGGGGCCTGATATCACAAGCCTTGTTCTTCCCCGCTGGAAGGCGCCATGCGTGAGCCCTTGACGCTTCCGGGTGATAGTGCGTTTGCCGGCTTACTAGTCAGTGCAGGCATGGCACTGAGTAAAAAATGAGTTTCCTCGAAAGAAATAGGGTACTACGGCTTCCTGGGTGGGAGCTTTCCCTGCCCTGCTTTATAGCGAAAGGGAGACTCAACATGAACGCTCGCCTCGACGTGTGGCCCTGCTTTGCCATGCAGAAGGGGAGGCGTGCGGCACCTTCTATGACACCCACGTCGCAGCTCTGCTTTACTTTAAAGGCAGTAAGCTGTAAAGGCCTCCTAGGACCCTCGCGTCCGCACACGATTCTGTATAAGAACACGGAGTAACTGCAGGCTCCTAGTGGCCTGGTGAGCCTCATCCAGTCGCGAAGATCCTTAGCTGTACCCCTCTGTAGCTGAGTGTAGGCCAACATATTGAACTCGTACGTCGGAGAGCTAGACCGCCTCCGGTGCCAGACGGATTCAGTAACACGGTTGTAGCACTTCCAGCATTCAGTGCCGGTCGGCCTCATTGCCCTGTCAGAGCGATACTGAGAGAGACACTCTGCTTAGCATTCCTTCTAGGTCTTGTTACCTGCAGTCACCCTACCTCAAGGAAAAACTCGGGTTGAGTTCCACTGCAACTAAAAATCAGTTCTTCGTGGAACACAGCAGGCTTTTGGAAGATGCACAGGCCCCTAGGCTGACCCACGGCATTCTTTCCTTTAGGCCACGCCCTACCCGCAGAACACGCTGTATCGAGAAGTTGATTTAGGGAAGGGCCCACTGAGTGAGTACCATGTGTCTCTTTTGAAGTTTTCGAAACAATAGGTACTGAGGCTTCCTGTCAACCTCGAAATGGGGGCCTGAGGGCACAGGCCTTTTTTCCCCAATGTTGACAATTACATTCGGGCAGCCTGGAAGCTTCTGCAAAAACACTTGTGTTTCCAGGATTCTAGTCATTTCATGCAGGGCTCGGATAGGAAGCTGACTTTTCTCCAAGAGACAGGGTGCCTCCGTTTCCTGGCTGGGATATTATCCTGCCCTGTGTTTTTTCTTATTTGGGTGTACGCGCACCTCTCACGGTTGTGGCCTCTCCCATTGCGGAGCGCCGGCCCCTGAGGCTTAGGTTCAGCGGCTAAGGCTCACGGGTCCGGCACTACGGCAGCATGTGGGATCTTCCCGGATCGGGGTACGAACCCGTGTCTCCTGCATCGGCAGGCTGACTTTCAACTACCGTTCCACAAAGAGAGCCTGACCCTGCTTTAGAGCTAAAGGGACCCGAAACGCAAACACTGGCTTTTCACTACGGCCCTGGGTTTCCATGCAGAAAGCTGGGTGGGCAGCAGCTTCCATGGGGCATTTTGGCTGTGCTCCTCTAGTTTAACGAGGGTAGGTCTTTCCGGACTCCTAGGACATGAGCACCAGTTTCCTTACAAGAACACTCAGGAATCCAGGCTCCAGTGGGCCTGTGGAGCAGCACCCAGCCCCGTAGGTCCTTCAGCGCACCCCCGTGTATGGTCAGTGAAGCGCCACACACTGCACTCTTCCCTGGGAGAGCTAGATATCCTCCGCTCTGCCACAGCTTCAGAAAGACGTTCCTAGCCAGTCCAGCAGGTCAAAAACACTCTTGTTGCCGGGATTGTAGTCCCTGCAGGCGTGCCTGCGAGAGGCAAATGAGCTTTCTCGAAAGAAGCAGGGTGCTCCCGGTTCCTGAGTAAGCTTCCCTGCCCAGCTTTAGGGCGAAAGGGAAACTCAGTGTCCACACGAGACTCGAAAATCGCCCTGGTGGGCCGTGCCGATTGGAAGGCGTGCAGCACTTTGCCTGAGGCATGACTTGCTGTTCTGCTTTCGTTTTCGGTGGTGCGCCTTTAAGGACTCCTAAGACCGTCGTGTCAGCACCCGTGTCCGTCCAAGAACACTGAGTACCGCCAGGCTCCTAGGGCCCGCTTGAGCGTCATCCAGCCCCGAGGGCCCTTAGGTGTACGCCTGCTTACGCCGAGTGTAGGGCAACATACTGCACTCTTCCTTGGGAGAGACAGATTTCCTCAGCTCTCCAACAGCTTCTGTTTCAAGGTTGTATCCAGTCCAACATGACAAGGAAGTTGGCTCCCTCGCCTTACCTGAGCTCTACCTCGAAAAACACTCTGCTTAGCGCTCCTTGTCGGACCTCAAACCTGCAGTCACCTTACCTAAGGAAAAAGTCAGGCTGGGTTCCACTGCAACGGACGCACAGTTCTTCGTGGAACGCTGCAGGCTTTTGGAAGATGCACAGGCCCCTAGGCCGACCTGGGGCTTTCGAAAAGTTAGGCAGTTCCCTACAAGCCGAAAACCCTGCAGAGAAAAGTTGATTTAGGGAAGGGGTCAGTGGGTAGCTTGTGTCTCTTCTGACTTCGTCGGAATACCAGGTGCGTAAGCAGTGCGTCCACCTCGAATGGGGGGCCTGATATCACAAGCCTTGTTCTTCCCCGCTGGACGGCGCCATGCGTGAGCCCTTGACGCTTCCGGGTGATAGTGCGTTTGCCGGCTTACTAGTCAGTGCAGGCATGGCACTGAGTAAAAAATGAGTTTCCTCGAAAGAAATAGGGTACTACGGCTTCCTGGGTGGGAGCTTTCCCTGCCCTGCTTTATAGCGAAAGGGAGACTCAACATGAACGCTCGCCTCGACGTGTGGCCCTGCTTTGCCATGCAGAAGGGGAGGCGTGCGGCACCTTCTATGACACCCACGTCGCAGCTCTGCTTTACTTTAAAGGCAGTAAGCTGTAAAGGCCTCCTAGGACCCTCGCGTCCGCACACGATTCTGTATAAGAACACGGAGTAACTGCAGGCTCCTAGTGGCCTGGTGAGCCTCATCCAGTCGCGAAGATCCTTAGCTGTACCCCTCTGTAGCTGAGTGTAGGCCAACATATTGAACTCGTACGTCGGAGAGCTAGACCGCCTCCGGTGCCAGACGGATTCAGTAACACGGTTGTAGCACTTCCAGCATTCAGTGCCGGTCGGCCTCATTGCCCTGTCAGAGCGATACTGAGAGAGACACTCTGCTTAGCATTCCTTCTAGGTCTTGTTACCTGCAGTCACCCTACCTCAAGGAAAAACTCGGGTTGAGTTCCACTGCAACTAAAAATCAGTTCTTCGTGGAACACAGCAGGCTTTTGGAAGATGCACAGGCCCCTAGGCTGACCCACGGCATTCTTTCCTTTAGGCCACGCCCTACCCGCAGAACACGCTGTATCGAGAAGTTGATTTAGGGAAGGGCCCACTGAGTGAGTACCATGTGTCTCTTTTGAAGTTTTCGAAACAATAGGTACTGAGGCTTCCTGTCAACCTCGAAATGGGGGCCTGAGGGCACAGGCCTTTTTTCCCCAATGTTGACAATTACATTCGGGCAGCCTGGAAGCTTCTGCAAAAACACTTGTGTTTCCAGGATTCTAGTCATTTCATGCAGGGCTCGGATAGGAAGCTGACTTTTCTCCAAGAGACAGGGTGCCTCCGTTTCCTGGCTGGGATATTATCCTGCCCTGTGTTTTTTCTTATTTGGGTGTACGCGCACCTCTCACGGTTGTGGCCTCTCCCATTGCGGAGCGCCGGCCCCTGAGGCTTAGGTTCAGCGGCTAAGGCTCACGGGTCCGGCACTACGGCAGCATGTGGGATCTTCCCGGATCGGGGTACGAACCCGTGTCTCCTGCATCGGCAGGCTGACTTTCAACTACCGTTCCACAAAGAGAGCCTGACCCTGCTTTAGAGCTAAAGGGACCCGAAACGCAAACACTGGCTTTTCACTACGGCCCTGGGTTTCCATGCAGAAAGCTGGGTGGGCAGCAGCTTCCATGGGGCATTTTGGCTGTGCTCCTCTAGTTTAACGAGGGTAGGTCTTTCCGGACTCCTAGGACATGAGCACCAGTTTCCTTACAAGAACACTCAGGAATCCAGGCTCCAGTGGGCCTGTGGAGCAGCACCCAGCCCCGTAGGTCCTTCAGCGCACCCCCGTGTATGGTCAGTGAAGCGCCACACACTGCACTCTTCCCTGGGAGAGCTAGATATCCTCCGCTCTGCCACAGCTTCAGAAAGACGTTCCTAGCCAGTCCAACAGGTCAAAAACACTCTTGTTGCCGGGATTGTAGTCCCTGCAGGCGTGCCTGCGAGAGGCAAATGAGCTTTCTCGAAAGAAGCAGGGTGCTCCCGGTTCCTGAGTAAGCTTCCCTGCCCAGCTTTAGGGCGAAAGGGAAACTCAGTGTCCACACGAGACTCGAAAATCGCCCTGGTGGGCCGTGCCGATTGGAAGGCGTGCAGCACTTTGCCTGAGGCATGACTTGCTGTTCTGCTTTCGTTTTCGGTGGTGCGCCTTTAAGGACTCCTAAGACCGTCGTGTCAGCACCCGTGTCCGTCCAAGAACACTGAGTACCGCCAGGCTCCTAGGGCCCGCTTGAGCGTCATCCAGCCCCGAGGGCCCTTAGGTGTACGCCTGCTTACGCCGAGTGTAGGGCAACATACTGCACTCTTCCTTGGGAGAGACAGATTTCCTCAGCTCTCCAACAGCTTCTGTTTCAAGGTTGTATCCAGTCCAACATGACAAGGAAGTTGGCTCCCTCGCCTTACCTGAGCTCTACCTCGAAAAACACTCTGCTTAGCGCTCCTTGTCGGACCTCAAACCTGCAGTCACCTTACCTAAGGAAAAAGTCAGGCTGGGTTCCACTGCAACGGACGCACAGTTCTTCGTGGAACGCTGCAGGCTTTTGGAAGATGCACAGGCCCCTAGGCCGACCTGGGGCTTTCGAAAAGTTAGGCAGTTCCCTACAAGCCGAAAACCCTGCAGAGAAAAGTTGATTTAGGGAAGGGGTCAGTGGGTAGCTTGTGTCTCTTCTGACTTCGTCGGAATACCAGGTGCGTAAGCAGTGCGTCCACCTCGAATGGGGGGCCTGATATCACAAGCCTTGTTCTTCCCCGCTGGACGGCGCCATGCGTGAGCCCTTGACGCTTCCGGGTGATAGTGCGTTTGCCGGCTTACTAGTCAGTGCAGGCATGGCACTGAGTAAAAAATGAGTTTCCTCGAAAGAAATAGGGTACTACGGCTTCCTGGGTGGGAGCTTTCCCTGCCCTGCTTTATAGCGAAAGGGAGACTCAACATGAACGCTCGCCTCGACGTGTGGCCCTGCTTTGCCATGCAGAAGGGGAGGCGTGCGGCACCTTCTATGACACCCACGTCGCAGCTCTGCTTTACTTTAAAGGCAGTAAGCTGTAAAGGCCTCCTAGGACCCTCGCGTCCGCACACGATTCTGTATAAGAACACGGAGTAACTGCAGGCTCCTAGTGGCCTGGTGAGCCTCATCCAGTCGCGAAGATCCTTAGCTGTACCCCTCTGTAGCTGAGTGTAGGCCAACATATTGAACTCGTACGTCGGAGAGCTAGACCGCCTCCGGTGCCAGACGGATTCAGTAACACGGTTGTAGCACTTCCAGCATTCAGTGCCGGTCGGCCTCATTGCCCTGTCAGAGCGATACTGAGAGAGACACTCTGCTTAGCATTCCTTCTAGGTCTTGTTACCTGCAGTCACCCTACCTCAAGGAAAAACTCGGGTTGAGTTCCACTGCAACTAAAAATCAGTTCTTCGTGGAACACAGCAGGCTTTTGGAAGATGCACAGGCCCCTAGGCTGACCCACGGCATTCTTTCCTTTAGGCCACGCCCTACCCGCAGAACACGCTGTATCGAGAAGTTGATTTAGGGAAGGGCCCACTGAGTGAGTACCATGTGTCTCTTTTGAAGTTTTCGAAACAATAGGTACTGAGGCTTCCTGTCAACCTCGAAATGGGGGCCTGAGGGCACAGGCCTTTTTTCCCCAATGTTGACAATTACATTCGGGCAGCCTGGAAGCTTCTGCAAAAACACTTGTGTTTCCAGGATTCTAGTCATTTCATGCAGGGCTCGGATAGGAAGCTGACTTTTCTCCAAGAGACAGGGTGCCTCCGTTTCCTGGCTGGGATATTATCCTGCCCTGTGTTTTTTCTTATTTGGGTGTACGCGCACCTCTCACGGTTGTGGCCTCTCCCATTGCGGAGCGCCGGCCCCTGAGGCTTAGGTTCAGCGGCTAAGGCTCACGGGTCCGGCACTACGGCAGCATGTGGGATCTTCCCGGATCGGGGTACGAACCCGTGTCTCCTGCATCGGCAGGCTGACTTTCAACTACCGTTCCACAAAGAGAGCCTGACCCTGCTTTAGAGCTAAAGGGACCCGAAACGCAAACACTGGCTTTTCACTACGGCCCTGGGTTTCCATGCAGAAAGCTGGGTGGGCAGCAGCTTCCATGGGGCATTTTGGCTGTGCTCCTCTAGTTTAACGAGGGTAGGTCTTTCCGGACTCCTAGGACATGAGCACCAGTTTCCTTACAAGAACACTCAGGAATCCAGGCTCCAGTGGGCCTGTGGAGCAGCACCCAGCCCCGTAGGTCCTTCAGCGCACCCCCGTGTATGGTCAGTGAAGCGCCACACACTGCACTCTTCCCTGGGAGAGCTAGATATCCTCCGCTCTGCCACAGCTTCAGAAAGACGTTCCTAGCCAGTCCAGCAGGTCAAAAACACTCTTGTTGCCGGGATTGTAGTCCCTGCAGGCGTGCCTGCGAGAGGCAAATGAGCTTTCTCGAAAGAAGCAGGGTGCTCCCGGTTCCTGAGTAAGCTTCCCTGCCCAGCTTTAGGGCGAAAGGGAAACTCAGTGTCCACACGAGACTCGAAAATCGCCCTGGTGGGCCGTGCCGATTGGAAGGCGTGCAGCACTTTGCCTGAGGCATGACTTGCTGTTCTGCTTTCGTTTTCGGTGGTGCGCCTTTAAGGACTCCTAAGACCGTCGTGTCAGCACCCGTGTCCGTCCAAGAACACTGAGTACCGCCAGGCTCCTAGGGCCCGCTTGAGCGTCATCCAGCCCCGAGGGCCCTTAGGTGTACGCCTGCTTACGCCGAGTGTAGGGCAACATACTGCACTCTTCCTTGGGAGAGACAGATTTCCTCAGCTCTCCAACAGCTTCTGTTTCAAGGTTGTATCCAGTCCAACATGACAAGGAAGTTGGCTCCCTCGCCTTACCTGAGCTCTACCTCGAAAAACACTCTGCTTAGCGCTCCTTGTCGGACCTCAAACCTGCAGTCACCTTACCTAAGGAAAAAGTCAGGCTGGGTTCCACTGCAACGGACGCACAGTTCTTCGTGGAACGCTGCAGGCTTTTGGAAGATGCACAGGCCCCTAGGCCGACCTGGGGCTTTCGAAAAGTTAGGCAGTTCCCTACAAGCCGAAAACCCTGCAGAGAAAAGTTGATTTAGGGAAGGGGTCAGTGGGTAGCTTGTGTCTCTTCTGACTTCGTCGGAATACCAGGTGCGTAAGCAGTGCGTCCACCTCGAATGGGGGGCCTGATATCACAAGCCTTGTTCTTCCCCGCTGGACGGCGCCATGCGTGAGCCCTTGACGCTTCCGGGTGATAGTGCGTTTGCCGGCTTACTAGTCAGTGCAGGCATGGCACTGAGTAAAAAATGAGTTTCCTCGAAAGAAATAGGGTACTACGGCTTCCTGGGTGGGAGCTTTCCCTGCCCTGCTTTATAGCGAAAGGGAGACTCAACATGAACGCTCGCCTCGACGTGTGGCCCTGCTTTGCCATGCAGAAGGGGAGGCGTGCGGCACCTTCTATGACACCCACGTCGCAGCTCTGCTTTACTTTAAAGGCAGTAAGCTGTAAAGGCCTCCTAGGACCCTCGCGTCCGCACACGATTCTGTATAAGAACACGGAGTAACTGCAGGCTCCTAGTGGCCTGGTGAGCCTCATCCAGTCGCGAAGATCCTTAGCTGTACCCCTCTGTAGCTGAGTGTAGGCCAACATATTGAACTCGTACGTCGGAGAGCTAGACCGCCTCCGGTGCCAGACGGATTCAGTAACACGGTTGTAGCACTTCCAGCATTCAGTGCCGGTCGGCCTCATTGCCCTGTCAGAGCGATACTGAGAGAGACACTCTGCTTAGCATTCCTTCTAGGTCTTGTTACCTGCAGTCACCCTACCTCAAGGAAAAACTCGGGTTGAGTTCCACTGCAACTAAAAATCAGTTCTTCGTGGAACACAGCAGGCTTTTGGAAGATGCACAGGCCCCTAGGCTGACCCACGGCATTCTTTCCTTTAGGCCACGCCCTACCCGCAGAACACGCTGTATCGAGAAGTTGATTTAGGGAAGGGCCCACTGAGTGAGTACCATGTGTCTCTTTTGAAGTTTTCGAAACAATAGGTACTGAGGCTTCCTGTCAACCTCGAAATGGGGGCCTGAGGGCACAGGCCTTTTTTCCCCAATGTTGACAATTACATTCGGGCAGCCTGGAAGCTTCTGCAAAAACACTTGTGTTTCCAGGATTCTAGTCATTTCATGCAGGGCTCGGATAGGAAGCTGACTTTTCTCCAAGAGACAGGGTGCCTCCGTTTCCTGGCTGGGATATTATCCTGCCCTGTGTTTTTTCTTATTTGGGTGTACGCGCACCTCTCACGGTTGTGGCCTCTCCCATTGCGGAGCGCCGGCCCCTGAGGCTTAGGTTCAGCGGCTAAGGCTCACGGGTCCGGCACTACGGCAGCATGTGGGATCTTCCCGGATCGGGGTACGAACCCGTGTCTCCTGCATCGGCAGGCTGACTTTCAACTACCGTTCCACAAAGAGAGCCTGACCCTGCTTTAGAGCTAAAGGGACCCGAAACGCAAACACTGGCTTTTCACTACGGCCCTGGGTTTCCATGCAGAAAGCTGGGTGGGCAGCAGCTTCCATGGGGCATTTTGGCTGTGCTCCTCTAGTTTAACGAGGGTAGGTCTTTCCGGACTCCTAGGACATGAGCACCAGTTTCCTTACAAGAACACTCAGGAATCCAGGCTCCAGTGGGCCTGTGGAGCAGCACCCAGCCCCGTAGGTCCTTCAGCGCACCCCCGTGTATGGTCAGTGAAGCGCCACACACTGCACTCTTCCCTGGGAGAGCTAGATATCCTCCGCTCTGCCACAGCTTCAGAAAGACGTTCCTAGCCAGTCCAGCAGGTCAAAAACACTCTTGTTGCCGGGATTGTAGTCCCTGCAGGCGTGCCTGCGAGAGGCAAATGAGCTTTCTCGAAAGAAGCAGGGTGCTCCCGGTTCCTGAGTAAGCTTCCCTGCCCAGCTTTAGGGCGAAAGGGAAACTCAGTGTCCACACGAGACTCGAAAATCGCCCTGGTGGGCCGTGCCGATTGGAAGGCGTGCAGCACTTTGCCTGAGGCATGACTTGCTGTTCTGCTTTCGTTTTCGGTGGTGCGCCTTTAAGGACTCCTAAGACCGTCGTGTCAGCACCCGTGTCCGTCCAAGAACACTGAGTACCGCCAGGCTCCTAGGGCCCGCTTGAGCGTCATCCAGCCCCGAGGGCCCTTAGGTGTACGCCTGCTTACGCCGAGTGTAGGGCAACATACTGCACTCTTCCTTGGGAGAGACAGATTTCCTCAGCTCTCCAACAGCTTCTGTTTCAAGGTTGTATCCAGTCCAACATGACAAGGAAGTTGGCTCCCTCGCCTTACCTGAGCTCTACCTCGAAAAACACTCTGCTTAGCGCTCCTTGTCGGACCTCAAACCTGCAGTCACCTTACCTAAGGAAAAAGTCAGGCTGGGTTCCACTGCAACGGACGCACAGTTCTTCGTGGAACGCTGCAGGCTTTTGGAAGATGCACAGGCCCCTAGGCCGACCTGGGGCTTTCGAAAAGTTAGGCAGTTCCCTACAAGCCGAAAACCCTGCAGAGAAAAGTTGATTTAGGGAAGGGGTCAGTGGGTAGCTTGTGTCTCTTCTGACTTCGTCGGAATACCAGGTGCGTAAGCAGTGCGTCCACCTCGAATGGGGGGCCTGATATCACAAGCCTTGTTCTTCCCCGCTGGACGGCGCCATGCGTGAGCCCTTGACGCTTCCGGGTGATAGTGCGTTTGCCGGCTTACTAGTCAGTGCAGGCATGGCACTGAGTAAAAAATGAGTTTCCTCGAAAGAAATAGGGTACTACGGCTTCCTGGGTGGGAGCTTTCCCTGCCCTGCTTTATAGCGAAAGGGAGACTCAACATGAACGCTCGCCTCGACGTGTGGCCCTGCTTTGCCATGCAGAAGGGGAGGCGTGCGGCACCTTCTATGACACCCACGTCGCAGCTCTGCTTTACTTTAAAGGCAGTAAGCTGTAAAGGCCTCCTAGGACCCTCGCGTCCGCACACGATTCTGTATAAGAACACGGAGTAACTGCAGGCTCCTAGTGGCCTGGTGAGCCTCATCCAGTCGCGAAGATCCTTAGCTGTACCCCTCTGTAGCTGAGTGTAGGCCAACATATTGAACTCGTACGTCGGAGAGCTAGACCGCCTCCGGTGCCAGACGGATTCAGTAACACGGTTGTAGCACTTCCAGCATTCAGTGCCGGTCGGCCTCATTGCCCTGTCAGAGCGATACTGAGAGAGACACTCTGCTTAGCATTCCTTCTAGGTCTTGTTACCTGCAGTCACCCTACCTCAAGGAAAAACTCGGGTTGAGTTCCACTGCAACTAAAAATCAGTTCTTCGTGGAACACAGCAGGCTTTTGGAAGATGCACAGGCCCCTAGGCTGACCCACGGCATTCTTTCCTTTAGGCCACGCCCTACCCGCAGAACACGCTGTATCGAGAAGTTGATTTAGGGAAGGGCCCACTGAGTGAGTACCATGTGTCTCTTTTGAAGTTTTCGAAACAATAGGTACTGAGGCTTCCTGTCAACCTCGAAATGGGGGCCTGAGGGCACAGGCCTTTTTTCCCCAATGTTGACAATTACATTCGGGCAGCCTGGAAGCTTCTGCAAAAACACTTGTGTTTCCAGGATTCTAGTCATTTCATGCAGGGCTCGGATAGGAAGCTGACTTTTCTCCAAGAGACAGGGTGCCTCCGTTTCCTGGCTGGGATATTATCCTGCCCTGTGTTTTTTCTTATTTGGGTGTACGCGCACCTCTCACGGTTGTGGCCTCTCCCATTGCGGAGCGCCGGCCCCTGAGGCTTAGGTTCAGCGGCTAAGGCTCACGGGTCCGGCACTACGGCAGCATGTGGGATCTTCCCGGATCGGGGTACGAACCCGTGTCTCCTGCATCGGCAGGCTGACTTTCAACTACCGTTCCACAAAGAGAGCCTGACCCTGCTTTAGAGCTAAAGGGACCCGAAACGCAAACACTGGCTTTTCACTACGGCCCTGGGTTTCCATGCAGAAAGCTGGGTGGGCAGCAGCTTCCATGGGGCATTTTGGCTGTGCTCCTCTAGTTTAACGAGGGTAGGTCTTTCCGGACTCCTAGGACATGAGCACCAGTTTCCTTACAAGAACACTCAGGAATCCAGGCTCCAGTGGGTCTGTGGAGCAGCACCCAGCCCCGTAGGTCCTTCAGCGCACCCCCGTGTATGGTCAGTGAAGCGCCACACACTGCACTCTTCCCTGGGAGAGCTAGATATCCTCCGCTCTGCCACAGCTTCAGAAAGACCTTCCTAGCCAGTCCAGCAGGTCAAAAACACTCTTGTTGCCGGGATTGTAGTCCCTGCAGGCGTGCCTGCGAGAGGCAAATGAGCTTTCTCGAAAGAAGCAGGGTGCTCCCGGTTCCTGAGTAAGCTTCCCTGCCCAGCTTTAGGGCGAAAGGGAAACTCAGTGTCCACACGAGACTCGAAAATCGCCCTGGTGGGCCGTGCCGATTGGAAGGCGTGCAGCACTTTGCCTGAGGCATGACTTGCTGTTCTGCTTTCGTTTTCGGTGGTGCGCCTTTAAGGACTCCTAAGACCGTCGTGTCAGCACCCGTGTCCGTCCAAGAACACTGAGTACCGCCAGGCTCCTAGGGCCCGCTTGAGCGTCATCCAGCCCTGAGGGCCCTTAGGTGTACGCCTGCTTACGCCGAGTGTAGGGCAACATACTGCACTCTTCCTTGGGAGAGACAGATTTCCTCAGCTCTCCAACAGCTTCTGTTTCAAGGTTGTATCCAGTCCAACATGACAAGGAAGTTGGCTCCCTCGCCTTACCTGAGCTCTACCTCGAAAAACACTCTGCTTAGCGCTCCTTGTCGGACCTCAAACCTGCAGTCACCTTACCTAAGGAAAAAGTCAGGCTGGGTTCCACTGCAACGGACGCACAGTTCTTCGTGGAACGCTGCAGGCTTTTGGAAGATGCACAGGCCCCTAGGCCGACCTGGGGCTTTCGAAAAGTTAGGCAGTTCCCTACAAGCCGAAAACCCTGCAGAGAAAAGTTGATTTAGGGAAGGGGTCAGTGGGTAGCTTGTGTCTCTTCTGACTTCGTCGGAATACCAGGTGCGTAAGCAGTGCGTCCACCTCGAATGGGGGGCCTGATATCACAAGCCTTGTTCTTCCCCGCTGGACGGCGCCATGCGTGAGCCCTTGACGCTTCCGGGTGATAGTGCGTTTGCCGGCTTACTAGTCAGTGCAGGCATGGCACTGAGTAAAAAATGAGTTTCCTCGAAAGAAATAGGGTACTACGGCTTCCTGGGTGGGAGCTTTCCCTGCCCTGCTTTATAGCGAAAGGGAGACTCAACATGAACGCTCGCCTCGACGTGTGGCCCTGCTTTGCCATGCAGAAGGGGAGGCGTGCGGCACCTTCTATGACACCCACGTCGCAGCTCTGCTTTACTTTAAAGGCAGTAAGCTGTAAAGGCCTCCTAGGACCCTCGCGTCCGCACACGATTCTGTATAAGAACACGGAGTAACTGCAGGCTCCTAGTGGCCTGGTGAGCCTCATCCAGTCGCGAAGATCCTTAGCTGTACCCCTCTGTAGCTGAGTGTAGGCCAACATATTGAACTCGTACGTCGGAGAGCTAGACCGCCTCCGGTGCCAGACGGATTCAGTAACACGGTTGTAGCACTTCCAGCATTCAGTGCCGGTCGGCCTCATTGCCCTGTCAGAGCGATACTGAGAGAGACACTCTGCTTAGCATTCCTTCTAGGTCTTGTTACCTGCAGTCACCCTACCTCAAGGAAAAACTCGGGTTGAGTTCCACTGCAACTAAAAATCAGTTCTTCGTGGAACACAGCAGGCTTTTGGAAGATGCACAGGCCCCTAGGCTGACCCACGGCATTCTTTCCTTTAGGCCACGCCCTACCCGCAGAACACGCTGTATCGAGAAGTTGATTTAGGGAAGGGCCCACTGAGTGAGTACCATGTGTCTCTTTTGAAGTTTTCGAAACAATAGGTACTGAGGCTTCCTGTCAACCTCGAAATGGGGGCCTGAGGGCACAGGCCTTTTTTCCCCAATGTTGACAATTACATTCGGGCAGCCTGGAAGCTTCTGCAAAAACACTTGTGTTTCCAGGATTCTAGTCATTTCATGCAGGGCTCGGATAGGAAGCTGACTTTTCTCCAAGAGACAGGGTGCCTCCGTTTCCTGGCTGGGATATTATCCTGCCCTGTGTTTTTTCTTATTTGGGTGTACGCGCACCTCTCACGGTTGTGGCCTCTCCCATTGCGGAGCGCCGGCCCCTGAGGCTTAGGTTCAGCGGCTAAGGCTCACGGGTCCGGCACTACGGCAGCATGTGGGATCTTCCCGGATCGGGGTACGAACCCGTGTCTCCTGCATCGGCAGGCTGACTTTCAACTACCGTTCCACAAAGAGAGCCTGACCCTGCTTTAGAGCTAAAGGGACCCGAAACGCAAACACTGGCTTTTCACTACGGCCCTGGGTTTCCATGCAGAAAGCTGGGTGGGCAGCAGCTTCCATGGGGCATTTTGGCTGTGCTCCTCTAGTTTAACGAGGGTAGGTCTTTCCGGACTCCTAGGACATGAGCACCAGTTTCCTTACAAGAACACTCAGGAATCCAGGCTCCAGTGGGCCTGTGGAGCAGCACCCAGCCCCGTAGGTCCTTCAGCGCACCCCCGTGTATGGTCAGTGAAGCGCCACACACTGCACTCTTCCCTGGGAGAGCTAGATATCCTCCGCTCTGCCACAGCTTCAGAAAGACGTTCCTAGCCAGTCCAGCAGGTCAAAAACACTCTTGTTGCCGGGATTGTAGTCCCTGCAGGCGTGCCTGCGAGAGGCAAATGAGCTTTCTCGAAAGAAGCAGGGTGCTCCCGGTTCCTGAGTAAGCTTCCCTGCCCAGCTTTAGGGCGAAAGGGAAACTCAGTGTCCACACGAGACTCGAAAATCGCCCTGGTGGGCCGTGCCGATTGGAAGGCGTGCAGCACTTTGCCTGAGGCATGACTTGCTGTTCTGCTTTCGTTTTCGGTGGTGCGCCTTTAAGGACTCCTAAGACCGTCGTGTCAGCACCCGTGTCCGTCCAAGAACACTGAGTACCGCCAGGCTCCTAGGGCCCGCTTGAGCGTCATCCAGCCCCGAGGGCCCTTAGGTGTACGCCTGCTTACGCCGAGTGTAGGGCAACATACTGCACTCTTCCTTGGGAGAGACAGATTTCCTCAGCTCTCCAACAGCTTCTGTTTCAAGGTTGTATCCAGTCCAACATGACAAGGAAGTTGGCTCCCTCGCCTTACCTGAGCTCTACCTCGAAAAACACTCTGCTTAGCGCTCCTTGTCGGACCTCAAACCTGCAGTCACCTTACCTAAGGAAAAAGTCAGGCTGGGTTCCACTGCAACGGACGCACAGTTCTTCGTGGAACGCTGCAGGCTTTTGGAAGATGCACAGGCCCCTAGGCCGACCTGGGGCTTTCGAAAAGTTAGGCAGTTCCCTACAAGCCGAAAACCCTGCAGAGAAAAGTTGATTTAGGGAAGGGGTCAGTGGGTAGCTTGTGTCTCTTCTGACTTCGTCGGAATACCAGGTGCGTAAGCAGTGCGTCCACCTCGAATGGGGGGCCTGATATCACAAGCCTTGTTCTTCCCCGCTGGACGGCGCCATGCGTGAGCCCTTGACGCTTCCGGGTGATAGTGCGTTTGCCGGCTTACTAGTCAGTGCAGGCATGGCACTGAGTAAAAAATGAGTTTCCTCGAAAGAAATAGGGTACTACGGCTTCCTGGGTGGGAGCTTTCCCTGCCCTGCTTTATAGCGAAAGGGAGACTCAACATGAACGCTCGCCTCGACGTGTGGCCCTGCTTTGCCATGCAGAAGGGGTGGCGTGCGGCACCTTCTATGACACCCACGTCGCAGCTCTGCTTTACTTTAAAGGCAGTAAGCTGTAAAGGCCTCCTAGGACCCTCGCGTCCGCACACGATTCTGTATAAGAACACGGAGTAACTGCAGGCTCCTAGTGGCCTGGTGAGCCTCATCCAGTCGCGAAGATCCTTAGCTGTACCCCTCTGTAGCTGAGTGTAGGCCAACATATTGAACTCGTACGTCGGAGAGCTAGACCGCCTCCGGTGCCAGACGGATTCAGTAACACGGTTGTAGCACTTCCAGCATTCAGTGCCGGTCGGCCTCATTGCCCTGTCAGAGCGATACTGAGAGAGACACTCTGCTTAGCATTCCTTCTAGGTCTTGTTACCTGCAGTCACCCTACCTCAAGGAAAAACTCGGGTTGAGTTCCACTGCAACTAAAAATCAGTTCTTCGTGGAACACAGCAGGCTTTTGGAAGATGCACAGGCCCCTAGGCTGACCCACGGCATTCTTTCCTTTAGGCCACGCCCTACCCGCAGAACACGCTGTATCGAGAAGTTGATTTAGGGAAGGGCCCACTGAGTGAGTACCATGTGTCTCTTTTGAAGTTTTCGAAACAATAGGTACTGAGGCTTCCTGTCAACCTCGAAATGGGGGCCTGAGGGCACAGGCCTTTTTTCCCCAATGTTGACAATTACATTCGGGCAGCCTGGAAGCTTCTGCAAAAACACTTGTGTTTCCAGGATTCTAGTCATTTCATGCAGGGCTCGGATAGGAAGCTGACTTTTCTCCAAGAGACAGGGTGCCTCCGTTTCCTGGCTGGGATATTATCCTGCCCTGTGTTTTTTCTTATTTGGGTGTACGCGCACCTCTCACGGTTGTGGCCTCTCCCATTGCGGAGCGCCGGCCCCTGAGGCTTAGGTTCAGCGGCTAAGGCTCACGGGTCCGGCACTACGGCAGCATGTGGGATCTTCCCGGATCGGGGTACGAACCCGTGTCTCCTGCATCGGCAGGCTGACTTTCAACTACCGTTCCACAAAGAGAGCCTGACCCTGCTTTAGAGCTAAAGGGACCCGAAACGCAAACACTGGCTTTTCACTACGGCCCTGGGTTTCCATGCAGAAAGCTGGGTGGGCAGCAGCTTCCATGGGGCATTTTGGCTGTGCTCCTCTAGTTTAACGAGGGTAGGTCTTTCCGGACTCCTAGGACATGAGCACCAGTTTCCTTACAAGAACACTCAGGAATCCAGGCTCCAGTGGGCCTGTGGAGCAGCACCCAGCCCCGTAGGTCCTTCAGCGCACCCCCGTGTATGGTCAGTGAAGCGCCACACACTGCACTCTTCCCTGGGAGAGCTAGATATCCTCCGCTCTGCCACAGCTTCAGAAAGACGTTCCTAGCCAGTCCAGCAGGTCAAAAACACTCTTGTTGCCGGGATTGTAGTCCCTGCAGGCGTGCCTGCGAGAGGCAAATGAGCTTTCTCGAAAGAAGCAGGGTGCTCCCGGTTCCTGAGTAAGCTTCCCTGCCCAGCTTTAGGGCGAAAGGGAAACTCAGTGTCCACACGAGACTCGAAAATCGCCCTGGTGGGCCGTGCCGATTGGAAGGCGTGCAGCACTTTGCCTGAGGCATGACTTGCTGTTCTGCTTTCGTTTTCGGTGGTGCGCCTTTAAGGACTCCTAAGACCGTCGTGTCAGCACCCGTGTCCGTCCAAGAACACTGAGTACCGCCAGGCTCCTAGGGCCCGCTTGAGCGTCATCCAGCCCCGAGGGCCCTTAGGTGTACGCCTGCTTACGCCGAGTGTAGGGCAACATACTGCACTCTTCCTTGGGAGAGACAGATTTCCTCAGCTCTCCAACAGCTTCTGTTTCAAGGTTGTATCCAGTCCAACATGACAAGGAAGTTGGCTCCCTCGCCTTACCTGAGCTCTACCTCGAAAAACACTCTGCTTAGCGCTCCTTGTCGGACCTCAAACCTGCAGTCACCTTACCTAAGGAAAAAGTCAGGCTGGGTTCCACTGCAACGGACGCACAGTTCTTCGTGGAACGCTGCAGGCTTTTGGAAGATGCACAGGCCCCTAGGCCGACCTGGGGCTTTCGAAAAGTTAGGCAGTTCCCTACAAGCCGAAAACCCTGCAGAGAAAAGTTGATTTAGGGAAGGGGTCAGTGGGTAGCTTGTGTCTCTTCTGACTTCGTCGGAATACCAGGTGCGTAAGCAGTGCGTCCACCTCGAATGGGGGGCCTGATATCACAAGCCTTGTTCTTCCCCGCTGGAAAGCGCCATGCGTGAGCCCTTGACGCTTCCGGGTGATAGTGCGTTTGCCGGCTTACTAGTCAGTGCAGGCATGGCACTGAGTAAAAAATGAGTTTCCTCGAAAGAAATAGGGTACTACGGCTTCCTGGGTGGGAGCTTTCCCTGCCCTGCTTTATAGCGAAAGGGAGACTCAACATGAACGCTCGCCTCGACGTGTGGCCCTGCTTTGCCATGCAGAAGGGGAGGCGTGCGGCACCTTCTATGACACCCACGTCGCAGCTCTGCTTTACTTTAAAGGCAGTAAGCTGTAAAGGCCTCCTAGGACCCTCGCGTCCGCACACGATTCTGTATAAGAACACGGAGTAACTGCAGGCTCCTAGTGGCCTGGTGAGCCTCATCCAGTCGCGAAGATCCTTAGCTGTACCCCTCTGTAGCTGAGTGTAGGCCAACATATTGAACTCGTACGTCGGAGAGCTAGACCGCCTCCGGTGCCAGACGGATTCAGTAACACGGTTGTAGCACTTCCAGCATTCAGTGCCGGTCGGCCTCATTGCCCTGTCAGAGCGATACTGAGAGAGACACTCTGCTTAGCATTCCTTCTAGGTCTTGTTACCTGCAGTCACCCTACCTCAAGGAAAAACTCGGGTTGAGTTCCACTGCAACTAAAAATCAGTTCTTCGTGGAACACAGCAGGCTTTTGGAAGATGCACAGGCCCCTAGGCTGACCCACGGCATTCTTTCCTTTAGGCCACGCCCTACCCGCAGAACACGCTGTATCGAGAAGTTGATTTAGGGAAGGGCCCACTGAGTGAGTACCATGTGTCTCTTTTGAAGTTTTCGAAACAATAGGTACTGAGGCTTCCTGTCAACCTCGAAATGGGGGCCTGAGGGCACAGGCCTTTTTTCCCCAATGTTGACAATTACATTCGGGCAGCCTGGAAGCTTCTGCAAAAACACTTGTGTTTCCAGGATTCTAGTCATTTCATGCAGGGCTCGGATAGGAAGCTGACTTTTCTCCAAGAGACAGGGTGCCTCCGTTTCCTGGCTGGGATATTATCCTGCCCTGTGTTTTTTCTTATTTGGGTGTACGCGCACCTCTCACGGTTGTGGCCTCTCCCATTGCGGAGCGCCGGCCCCTGAGGCTTAGGTTCAGCGGCTAAGGCTCACGGGTCCGGCACTACGGCAGCATGTGGGATCTTCCCGGATCGGGGTACGAACCCGTGTCTCCTGCATCGGCAGGCTGACTTTCAACTACCGTTCCACAAAGAGAGCCTGACCCTGCTTTAGAGCTAAAGGGACCCGAAACGCAAACACTGGCTTTTCACTACGGCCCTGGGTTTCCATGCAGAAAGCTGGGTGGGCAGCAGCTTCCATGGGGCATTTTGGCTGTGCTCCTCTAGTTTAACGAGGGTAGGTCTTTCCGGACTCCTAGGACATGAGCACCAGTTTCCTTACAAGAACACTCAGGAATCCAGGCTCCAGTGGGCCTGTGGAGCAGCACCCAGCCCCGTAGGTCCTTCAGCGCACCCCCGTGTATGGTCAGTGAAGCGCCACACACTGCACTCTTCCCTGGGAGAGCTAGATATCCTCCGCTCTGCCACAGCTTCAGAAAGACCTTCCTAGCCAGTCCAGCAGGTCAAAAACACTCTTGTTGCCGGGATTGTAGTCCCTGCAGGCGTGCCTGCGAGAGGCAAATGAGCTTTCTCGAAAGAAGCAGGGTGCTCCCGGTTCCTGAGTAAGCTTCCCTGCCCAGCTTTAGGGCGAAAGGGAAACTCAGTGTCCACACGAGACTCGAAAATCGCCCTGGTGGGCCGTGCCGATTGGAAGGCGTGCAGCACTTTGCCTGAGGCATGACTTGCTGTTCTGCTTTCGTTTTCGGTGGTGCGCCTTTAAGGACTCCTAAGACCGTCGTGTCAGCACCCGTGTCCGTCCAAGAACACTGAGTACCGCCAGGCTCCTAGGGCCCGCTTGAGCGTCATCCAGCCCCGAGGGCCCTTAGGTGTACGCCTGCTTACGCCGAGTGTAGGGCAACATACTGCACTCTTCCTTGGGAGAGACAGATTTCCTCAGCTCTCCAACAGCTTCTGTTTCAAGGTTGTATCCAGTCCAACATGACAAGGAAGTTGGCTCCCTCGCCTTACCTGAGCTCTACCTCGAAAAACACTCTGCTTAGCGCTCCTTGTCGGACCTCAAACCTGCAGTCACCTTACCTAAGGAAAAAGTCAGGCTGGGTTCCACTGCAACGGACGCACAGTTCTTCGTGGAACGCTGCAGGCTTTTGGAAGATGCACAGGCCCCTAGGCCGACCTGGGGCTTTCGAAAAGTTAGGCAGTTCCCTACAAGCCGAAAACCCTGCAGAGAAAAGTTGATTTAGGGAAGGGGTCAGTGGGTAGCTTGTGTCTCTTCTGACTTCGTCGGAATACCAGGTGCGTAAGCAGTGCGTCCACCTCGAATGGGGGGCCTGATATCACAAGCCTTGTTCTTCCCCGCTGGACGGCGCCATGCGTGAGCCCTTGACGCTTCCGGGTGATAGTGCGTTTGCCGGCTTACTAGTCAGTGCAGGCATGGCACTGAGTAAAAAATGAGTTTCCTCGAAAGAAATAGGGTACTACGGCTTCCTGGGTGGGAGCTGTCCCTGCCCTGCTTTATAGCGAAAGGGAGACTCAACATGAACGCTCGCCTCGACGTGTGGCCCTGCTTTGCCATGCAGAAGGGGAGGCGTGCGGCACCTTCTATGACACCCACGTCGCAGCTCTGCTTTACTTTAAAGGCAGTAAGCTGTAAAGGCCTCCTAGGACCCTCGCGTCCGCACACGATTCTGTATAAGAACACGGAGTAACTGCAGGCTCCTAGTGGCCTGGTGAGCCTCATCCAGTCGCGAAGATCCTTAGCTGTACCCCTCTGTAGCTGAGTGTAGGCCAACATATTGAACTCGTACGTCGGAGAGCTAGACCGCCTCCGGTGCCAGACGGATTCAGTAACACGGTTGTAGCACTTCCAGCATTCAGTGCCGGTCGGCCTCATTGCCCTGTCAGAGCGATACTGAGAGAGACACTCTGCTTAGCATTCCTTCTAGGTCTTGTTACCTGCAGTCACCCTACCTCAAGGAAAAACTCGGGTTGAGTTCCACTGCAACTAAAAATCAGTTCTTCGTGGAACACAGCAGGCTTTTGGAAGATGCACAGGCCCCTAGGCTGACCCACGGCATTCTTTCCTTTAGGCCACGCCCTACCCGCAGAACACGCTGTATCGAGAAGTTGATTTAGGGAAGGGCCCACTGAGTGAGTACCATGTGTCTCTTTTGAAGTTTTCGAAACAATAGGTACTGAGGCTTCCTGTCAACCTCGAAATGGGGGCCTGAGGGCACAGGCCTTTTTTCCCCAATGTTGACAATTACATTCGGGCAGCCTGGAAGCTTCTGCAAAAACACTTGTGTTTCCAGGATTCTAGTCATTTCATGCAGGGCTCGGATAGGAAGCTGACTTTTCTCCAAGAGACAGGGTGCCTCCGTTTCCTGGCTGGGATATTATCCTGCCCTGTGTTTTTTCTTATTTGGGTGTACGCGCACCTCTCACGGTTGTGGCCTCTCCCATTGCGGAGCGCCGGCCCCTGAGGCTTAGGTTCAGCGGCTAAGGCTCACGGGTCCGGCACTACGGCAGCATGTGGGATCTTCCCGGATCGGGGTACGAACCCGTGTCTCCTGCATCGGCAGGCTGACTTTCAACTACCGTTCCACAAAGAGAGCCTGACCCTGCTTTAGAGCTAAAGGGACCCGAAACGCAAACACTGGCTTTTCACTACGGCCCTGGGTTTCCATGCAGAAAGCTGGGTGGGCAGCAGCTTCCATGGGGCATTTTGGCTGTGCTCCTCTAGTTTAACGAGGGTAGGTCTTTCCGGACTCCTAGGACATGAGCACCAGTTTCCTTACAAGAACACTCAGGAATCCAGGCTCCAGTGGGCCTGTGGAGCAGCACCCAGCCCCGTAGGTCCTTCAGCGCACCCCCGTGTATGGTCAGTGAAGCGCCACACACTGCACTCTTCCCTGGGAGAGCTAGATA
Source organism: Mesoplodon mirus (assembly GCF_964341445.2). NCBI lineage: Eukaryota > Metazoa > Chordata > Mammalia > Artiodactyla > Ziphiidae > Mesoplodon > Mesoplodon mirus. The sequence continues at coordinate 163,920 of NW_028295400.1, read as the reverse complement.
TCCTCCGCTCTGCCACAGCTTCAGAAAGACCTTCCTAGCCAGTCCAGCAGGTCAAAAACACTCTTGTTGCCGGGATTGTAGTCCCTGCAGGCGTGCCTGCGAGAGGCAAATGAGCTTTCTCGAAAGAAGCAGGGTGCTCCCGGTTCCTGAGTAAGCTTCCCTGCCCAGCTTTAGGGCGAAAGGGAAACTCAGTGTCCACACGAGACTCGAAAATCGCCCTGGTGGGCCGTGCCGATTGGAAGGCGTGCAGCACTTTGCCTGAGGCATGACTTGCTGTTCTGCTTTCGTTTTCGGTGGTGCGCCTTTAAGGACTCCTAAGACCGTCGTGTCAGCACCCGTGTCCGTCCAAGAACACTGAGTACCGCCAGGCTCCTAGGGCCCGCTTGAGCGTCATCCAGCCCCGAGGGCCCTTAGGTGTACGCCTGCTTACGCCGAGTGTAGGGCAACATACTGCACTCTTCCTTGGGAGAGACAGATTTCCTCAGCTCTCCAACAGCTTCTGTTTCAAGGTTGTATCCAGTCCAACATGACAAGGAAGTTGGCTCCCTCGCCTTACCTGAGCTCTACCTCGAAAAACACTCTGCTTAGCGCTCCTTGTCGGACCTCAAACCTGCAGTCACCTTACCTAAGGAAAAAGTCAGGCTGGGTTCCACTGCAACGGACGCACAGTTCTTCGTGGAACGCTGCAGGCTTTTGGAAGATGCACAGGCCCCTAGGCCGACCTGGGGCTTTCGAAAAGTTAGGCAGTTCCCTACAAGCCGAAAACCCTGCAGAGAAAAGTTGATTTAGGGAAGGGGTCAGTGGGTAGCTTGTGTCTCTTCTGACTTCGTCGGAATACCAGGTACGTAAGCAGTGCGTCCACCTCGAATGGGGGGCCTGATATCACAAGCCTTGTTCTTCCCCGCTGGACGGCGCCATGCGTGAGCCCTTGACGCTTCCGGGTGATAGTGCGTTTGCCGGCTTACTAGTCAGTGCAGGCATGGCACTGAGTAAAAAATGAGTTTCCTCGAAAGAAATAGGGTACTACGGCTTCCTGGGTGGGAGCTTTCCCTGCCCTGCTTTATAGCGAAAGGGAGACTCAACATGAACGCTCGCCTCGACGTGTGGCCCTGCTTTGCCATGCAGAAGGGGAGGCGTGCGGCACCTTCTGTGACACCCACGTCGCAGCTCTGCTTTACTTTAAAGGCAGTAAGCTGTAAAGGCCTCCTAGGACCCTCGCGTCCGCACACGATTCTGTATAAGAACACGGAGTAACTGCAGGCTCCTAGTGGCCTGGTGAGCCTCATCCAGTCGCGAAGATCCTTAGCTGTACCCCTCTGTAGCTGAGTGTAGGCCAACATATTGAACTCGTACGTCGGAGAGCTAGACCGCCTCCGGTGCCAGACGGATTCAGTAACACGGTTGTAGCACTTCCAGCATTCAGTGCCGGTCGGCCTCATTGCCCTGTCAGAGCGATACTGAGAGAGACACTCTGCTTAGCATTCCTTCTAGGTCTTGTTACCTGCAGTCACCCTACCTCAAGGAAAAACTCGGGTTGAGTTCCACTGCAACTAAAAATCAGTTCTTCGTGGAACACAGCAGGCTTTTGGAAGATGCACAGGCCCCTAGGCTGACCCACGGCATTCTTTCCTTTAGGCCACGCCCTACCCGCAGAACACGCTGTATCGAGAAGTTGATTTAGGGAAGGGCCCACTGAGTGAGTACCATGTGTCTCTTTTGAAGTTTTCGAAACAATAGGTACTGAGGCTTCCTGTCAACCTCGAAATGGGGGCCTGAGGGCACAGGCCTTTTTTCCCCAATGTTGACAATTACATTCGGGCAGCCTGGAAGCTTCTGCAAAAACACTTGTGTTTCCAGGATTCTAGTCATTTCATGCAGGGCTCGGATAGGAAGCTGACTTTTCTCCAAGAGACAGGGTGCCTCCGTTTCCTGGCTGGGATATTATCCTGCCCTGTGTTTTTTCTTATTTGGGTGTACGCGCACCTCTCACGGTTGTGGCCTCTCCCATTGCGGAGCGCCGGCCCCTGAGGCTTAGGTTCAGCGGCTAAGGCTCACGGGTCCGGCACTACGGCAGCATGTGGGATCTTCCCGGATCGGGGTACGAACCCGTGTCTCCTGCATCGGCAGGCTGACTTTCAACTACCGTTCCACAAAGAGAGCCTGACCCTGCTTTAGAGCTAAAGGGACCCGAAACGCAAACACTGGCTTTTCACTACGGCCCTGGGTTTCCATGCAGAAAGCTGGGTGGGCAGCAGCTTCCATGGGGCATTTTGGCTGTGCTCCTCTAGTTTAACGAGGGTAGGTCTTTCCGGACTCCTAGGACATGAGCACCAGTTTCCTTACAAGAACACTCAGGAATCCAGGCTCCAGTGGGCCTGTGGAGCAGCACCCAGCCCCGTAGGTCCTTCAGCGCACCCCCGTGTATGGTCAGTGAAGCGCCACACACTGCACTCTTCCCTGGGAGAGCTAGATATCCTCCGCTCTGCCACAGCTTCAGAAAGACCTTCCTAGCCAGTCCAGCAGGTCAAAAACACTCTTGTTGCCGGGATTGTAGTCCCTGCAGGCGTGCCTGCGAGAGGCAAATGAGCTTTCTCGAAAGAAGCAGGGTGCTCCCGGTTCCTGAGTAAGCTTCCCTGCCCAGCTTTAGGGCGAAAGGGAAACTCAGTGTCCACACGAGACTCGAAAATCGCCCTGGTGGGCCGTGCCGATTGGAAGGCGTGCAGCACTTTGCCTGAGGCATGACTTGCTGTTCTGCTTTCGTTTTCGGTGGTGCGCCTTTAAGGACTCCTAAGACCGTCGTGTCAGCACCCGTGTCCGTCCAAGAACACTGAGTACCGCCAGGCTCCTAGGGCCCGCTTGAGCGTCATCCAGCCCCGAGGGCCCTTAGGTGTACGCCTGCTTACGCCGAGTGTAGGGCAACATACTGCACTCTTCCTTGGGAGAGACAGATTTCCTCAGCTCTCCAACAGCTTCTGTTTCAAGGTTGTATCCAGTCCAACATGACAAGGAAGTTGGCTCCCTCGCCTTACCTGAGCTCTACCTCGAAAAACACTCTGCTTAGCGCTCCTTGTCGGACCTCAAACCTGCAGTCACCTTACCTAAGGAAAAAGTCAGGCTGGGTTCCACTGCAACGGACGCACAGTTCTTCGTGGAACGCTGCAGGCTTTTGGAAGATGCACAGGCCCCTAGGCCGACCTGGGGCTTTCGAAAAGTTAGGCAGTTCCCTACAAGCCGAAAACCCTGCAGAGAAAAGTTGATTTAGGGAAGGGGTCAGTGGGTAGCTTGTGTCTCTTCTGACTTCGTCGGAATACCAGGTGCGTAAGCAGTGCGTCCACCTCGAATGGGGGGCCTGATATCACAAGCCTTGTTCTTCCCCGCTGGACGGCGCCATGCGTGAGCCCTTGACGCTTCCGGGTGATAGTGCGTTTGCCGGCTTACTAGTCAGTGCAGGCATGGCACTGAGTAAAAAATGAGTTTCCTCGAAAGAAATAGGGTACTACGGCTTCCTGGGTGGGAGCTTTCCCTGCCCTGCTTTATAGCGAAAGGGAGACTCAACATGAACGCTCGCCTCGACGTGTGGCCCTGCTTTGCCATGCAGAAGGGGAGGCGTGCGGCACCTTCTATGACACCCACGTCGCAGCTCTGCTTTACTTTAAAGGCAGTAAGCTGTAAAGGCCTCCTAGGACCCTCGCGTCCGCACACGATTCTGTATAAGAACACGGAGTAACTGCAGGCTCCTAGTGGCCTGGTGAGCCTCATCCAGTCGCGAAGATCCTTAGCTGTACCCCTCTGTAGCTGAGTGTAGGCCAACATATTGAACTCGTACGTCGGAGAGCTAGACCGCCTCCGGTGCCAGACGGATTCAGTAACACGGTTGTAGCACTTCCAGCATTCAGTGCCGGTCGGCCTCATTGCCCTGTCAGAGCGATACTGAGAGAGACACTCTGCTTAGCATTCCTTCTAGGTCTTGTTACCTGCAGTCACCCTACCTCAAGGAAAAACTCGGGTTGAGTTCCACTGCAACTAAAAATCAGTTCTTCGTGGAACACAGCAGGCTTTTGGAAGATGCACAGGCCCCTAGGCTGACCCACGGCATTCTTTCCTTTAGGCCACGCCCTACCCGCAGAACACGCTGTATCGAGAAGTTGATTTAGGGAAGGGCCCACTGAGTGAGTACCATGTGTCTCTTTTGAAGTTTTCGAAACAATAGGTACTGAGGCTTCCTGTCAACCTCGAAATGGGGGCCTGAGGGCACAGGCCTTTTTTCCCCAATGTTGACAATTACATTCGGGCAGCCTGGAAGCTTCTGCAAAAACACTTGTGTTTCCAGGATTCTAGTCATTTCATGCAGGGCTCGGATAGGAAGCTGACTTTTCTCCAAGAGACAGGGTGCCTCCGTTTCCTGGCTGGGATATTATCCTGCCCTGTGTTTTTTCTTATTTGGGTGTACGCGCACCTCTCACGGTTGTGGCCTCTCCCATTGCGGAGCGCCGGCCCCTGAGGCTTAGGTTCAGCGGCTAAGGCTCACGGGTCCGGCACTACGGCAGCATGTGGGATCTTCCCGGATCGGGGTACGAACCCGTGTCTCCTGCATCGGCAGGCTGACTTTCAACTACCGTTCCACAAAGAGAGCCTGACCCTGCTTTAGAGCTAAAGGGACCCGAAACGCAAACACTGGCTTTTCACTACGGCCCTGGGTTTCCATGCAGAAAGCTGGGTGGGCAGCAGCTTCCATGGGGCATTTTGGCTGTGCTCCTCTAGTTTAACGAGGGTAGGTCTTTCCGGACTCCTAGGACATGAGCACCAGTTTCCTTACAAGAACACTCAGGAATCCAGGCTCCAGTGGGCCTGTGGAGCAGCACCCAGCCCCGTAGGTCCTTCAGCGCACCCCCGTGTATGGTCAGTGAAGCGCCACACACTGCACTCTTCCCTGGGAGAGCTAGATATCCTCCGCTCTGCCACAGCTTCAGAAAGACGTTCCTAGCCAGTCCAGCAGGTCAAAAACACTCTTGTTGCCGGGATTGTAGTCCCTGCAGGCGTGCCTGCGAGAGGCAAATGAGCTTTCTCGAAAGAAGCAGGGTGCTCCCGGTTCCTGAGTAAGCTTCCCTGCCCAGCTTTAGGGCGAAAGGGAAACTCAGTGTCCACACGAGACTCGAAAATCGCCCTGGTGGGCCGTGCCGATTGGAAGGCGTGCAGCACTTTGCCTGAGGCATGACTTGCTGTTCTGCTTTCGTTTTCGGTGGTGCGCCTTTAAGGACTCCTAAGACCGTCGTGTCAGCACCCGTGTCCGTCCAAGAACACTGAGTACCGCCAGGCTCCTAGGGCCCGCTTGAGCGTCATCCAGCCCCGAGGGCCCTTAGGTGTACGCCTGCTTACGCCGAGTGTAGGGCAACATACTGCACTCTTCCTTGGGAGAGACAGATTTCCTCAGCTCTCCAACAGCTTCTGTTTCAAGGTTGTATCCAGTCCAACATGACAAGGAAGTTGGCTCCCTCGCCTTACCTGAGCTCTACCTCGAAAAACACTCTGCTTAGCGCTCCTTGTCGGACCTCAAACCTGCAGTCACCTTACCTAAGGAAAAAGTCAGGCTGGGTTCCACTGCAACGGACGCACAGTTCTTCGTGGAACGCTGCAGGCTTTTGGAAGATGCACAGGCCCCTAGGCCGACCTGGGGCTTTCGAAAAGTTAGGCAGTTCCCTACAAGCCGAAAACCCTGCAGAGAAAAGTTGATTTAGGGAAGGGGTCAGTGGGTAGCTTGTGTCTCTTCTGACTTCGTCGGAATACCAGGTACGTAAGCAGTGCGTCCACCTCGAATGGGGGGCCTGATATCACAAGCCTTGTTCTTCCCCGCTGGACGGCGCCATGCGTGAGCCCTTGACGCTTCCGGGTGATAGTGCGTTTGCCGGCTTACTAGTCAGTGCAGGCATGGCACTGAGTAAAAAATGAGTTTCCTCGAAAGAAATAGGGTACTACGGCTTCCTGGGTGGGAGCTTTCCCTGCCCTGCTTTATAGCGAAAGGGAGACTCAACATGAACGCTCGCCTCGACGTGTGGCCCTGCTTTGCCATGCAGAAGGGGAGGCGTGCGGCACCTTCTATGACACCCACGTCGCAGCTCTGCTTTACTTTAAAGGCAGTAAGCTGTAAAGGCCTCCTAGGACCCTCGCGTCCGCACACGATTCTGTATAAGAACACGGAGTAACTGCAGGCTCCTAGTGGCCTGGTGAGCCTCATCCAGTCGCGAAGATCCTTAGCTGTACCCCTCTGTAGCTGAGTGTAGGCCAACATATTGAACTCGTACGTCGGAGAGCTAGACCGCCTCCGGTGCCAGACGGATTCAGTAACACGGTTGTAGCACTTCCAGCATTCAGTGCCGGTCGGCCTCATTGCCCTGTCAGAGCGATACTGAGAGAGACACTCTGCTTAGCATTCCTTCTAGGTCTTGTTACCTGCAGTCACCCTACCTCAAGGAAAAACTCGGGTTGAGTTCCACTGCAACTAAAAATCAGTTCTTCGTGGAACACAGCAGGCTTTTGGAAGATGCACAGGCCCCTAGGCTGACCCACGGCATTCTTTCCTTTAGGCCACGCCCTACCCGCAGAACACGCTGTATCGAGAAGTTGATTTAGGGAAGGGCCCACTGAGTGAGTACCATGTGTCTCTTTTGAAGTTTTCGAAACAATAGGTACTGAGGCTTCCTGTCAACCTCGAAATGGGGGCCTGAGGGCACAGGCCTTTTTTCCCCAATGTTGACAATTACATTCGGGCAGCCTGGAAGCTTCTGCAAAAACACTTGTGTTTCCAGGATTCTAGTCATTTCATGCAGGGCTCGGATAGGAAGCTGACTTTTCTCCAAGAGACAGGGTGCCTCCGTTTCCTGGCTGGGATATTATCCTGCCCTGTGTTTTTTCTTATTTGGGTGTACGCGCACCTCTCACGGTTGTGGCCTCTCCCATTGCGGAGCGCCGGCCCCTGAGGCTTAGGTTCAGCGGCTAAGGCTCACGGGTCCGGCACTACGGCAGCATGTGGGATCTTCCCGGATCGGGGTACGAACCCGTGTCTCCTGCATCGGCAGGCTGACTTTCAACTACCGTTCCACAAAGAGAGCCTGACCCTGCTTTAGAGCTAAAGGGACCCGAAACGCAAACACTGGCTTTTCACTACGGCCCTGGGTTTCCATGCAGAAAGCTGGGTGGGCAGCAGCTTCCATGGGGCATTTTGGCTGTGCTCCTCTAGTTTAACGAGGGTAGGTCTTTCCGGACTCCTAGGACATGAGCACCAGTTTCCTTACAAGAACACTCAGGAATCCAGGCTCCAGTGGGCCTGTGGAGCAGCACCCAGCCCCGTAGGTCCTTCAGCGCACCCCCGTGTATGGTCAGTGAAGCGCCACACACTGCACTCTTCCCTGGGAGAGCTAGATATCCTCCGCTCTGCCACAGCTTCAGAAAGACCTTCCTAGCCAGTCCAGCAGGTCAAAAACACTCTTGTTGCCGGGATTGTAGTCCCTGCAGGCGTGCCTGCGAGAGGCAAATGAGCTTTCTCGAAAGAAGCAGGGTGCTCCCGGTTCCTGAGTAAGCTTCCCTGCCCAGCTTTAGGGCGAAAGGGAAACTCAGTGTCCACACGAGACTCGAAAATCGCCCTGGTGGGCCGTGCCGATTGGAAGGCGTGCAGCACTTTGCCTGAGGCATGACTTGCTGTTCTGCTTTCGTTTTCGGTGGTGCGCCTTTAAGGACTCCTAAGACCGTCGTGTCAGCACCCGTGTCCGTCCAAGAACACTGAGTACCGCCAGGCTCCTAGGGCCCGCTTGAGCGTCATCCAGCCCCGAGGGCCCTTAGGTGTACGCCTGCTTACGCCGAGTGTAGGGCAACATACTGCACTCTTCCTTGGGAGAGACAGATTTCCTCAGCTCTCCAACAGCTTCTGTTTCAAGGTTGTATCCAGTCCAACATGACAAGGAAGTTGGCTCCCTCGCCTTACCTGAGCTCTACCTCGAAAAACACTCTGCTTAGCGCTCCTTGTCGGACCTCAAACCTGCAGTCACCTTACCTAAGGAAAAAGTCAGGCTGGGTTCCACTGCAACGGACGCACAGTTCTTCGTGGAACGCTGCAGGCTTTTGGAAGATGCACAGGCCCCTAGGCCGACCTGGGGCTTTCGAAAAGTTAGGCAGTTCCCTACAAGCCGAAAACCCTGCAGAGAAAAGTTGATTTAGGGAAGGGGTCAGTGGGTAGCTTGTGTCTCTTCTGACTTCGTCGGAATACCAGGTACGTAAGCAGTGCGTCCACCTCGAATGGGGGGCCTGATATCACAAGCCTTGTTCTTCCCCGCTGGACGGCGCCATGCGTGAGCCCTTGACGCTTCCGGGTGATAGTGCGTTTGCCGGCTTACTAGTCAGTGCAGGCATGGCACTGAGTAAAAAATGAGTTTCCTCGAAAGAAATAGGGTACTACGGCTTCCTGGGTGGGAGCTTTCCCTGCCCTGCTTTATAGCGAAAGGGAGACTCAACATGAACGCTCGCCTCGACGTGTGGCCCTGCTTTGCCATGCAGAAGGGGAGGCGTGCGGCACCTTCTGTGACACCCACGTCGCAGCTCTGCTTTACTTTAAAGGCAGTAAGCTGTAAAGGCCTCCTAGGACCCTCGCGTCCGCACACGATTCTGTATAAGAACACGGAGTAACTGCAGGCTCCTAGTGGCCTGGTGAGCCTCATCCAGTCGCGAAGATCCTTAGCTGTACCCCTCTGTAGCTGAGTGTAGGCCAACATATTGAACTCGTACGTCGGAGAGCTAGACCGCCTCCGGTGCCAGACGGATTCAGTAACACGGTTGTAGCACTTCCAGCATTCAGTGCCGGTCGGCCTCATTGCCCTGTCAGAGCGATACTGAGAGAGACACTCTGCTTAGCATTCCTTCTAGGTCTTGTTACCTGCAGTCACCCTACCTCAAGGAAAAACTCGGGTTGAGTTCCACTGCAACTAAAAATCAGTTCTTCGTGGAACACAGCAGGCTTTTGGAAGATGCACAGGCCCCTAGGCTGACCCACGGCATTCTTTCCTTTAGGCCACGCCCTACCCGCAGAACACGCTGTATCGAGAAGTTGATTTAGGGAAGGGCCCACTGAGTGAGTACCATGTGTCTCTTTTGAAGTTTTCGAAACAATAGGTACTGAGGCTTCCTGTCAACCTCGAAATGGGGGCCTGAGGGCACAGGCCTTTTTTCCCCAATGTTGACAATTACATTCGGGCAGCCTGGAAGCTTCTGCAAAAACACTTGTGTTTCCAGGATTCTAGTCATTTCATGCAGGGCTCGGATAGGAAGCTGACTTTTCTCCAAGAGACAGGGTGCCTCCGTTTCCTGGCTGGGATATTATCCTGCCCTGTGTTTTTTCTTATTTGGGTGTACGCGCACCTCTCACGGTTGTGGCCTCTCCCATTGCGGAGCGCCGGCCCCTGAGGCTTAGGTTCAGCGGCTAAGGCTCACGGGTCCGGCACTACGGCAGCATGTGGGATCTTCCCGGATCGGGGTACGAACCCGTGTCTCCTGCATCGGCAGGCTGACTTTCAACTACCGTTCCACAAAGAGAGCCTGACCCTGCTTTAGAGCTAAAGGGACCCGAAACGCAAACACTGGCTTTTCACTACGGCCCTGGGTTTCCATGCAGAAAGCTGGGTGGGCAGCAGCTTCCATGGGGCATTTTGGCTGTGCTCCTCTAGTTTAACGAGGGTAGGTCTTTCCGGACTCCTAGGACATGAGCACCAGTTTCCTTACAAGAACACTCAGGAATCCAGGCTCCAGTGGGCCTGTGGAGCAGCACCCAGCCCCGTAGGTCCTTCAGCGCACCCCCGTGTATGGTCAGTGAAGCGCCACACACTGCACTCTTCCCTGGGAGAGCTAGATATCCTCCGCTCTGCCACAGCTTCAGAAAGACCTTCCTAGCCAGTCCAGCAGGTCAAAAACACTCTTGTTGCCGGGATTGTAGTCCCTGCAGGCGTGCCTGCGAGAGGCAAATGAGCTTTCTCGAAAGAAGCAGGGTGCTCCCGGTTCCTGAGTAAGCTTCCCTGCCCAGCTTTAGGGCGAAAGGGAAACTCAGTGTCCACACGAGACTCGAAAATCGCCCTGGTGGGCCGTGCCGATTGGAAGGCGTGCAGCACTTTGCCTGAGGCATGACTTGCTGTTCTGCTTTCGTTTTCGGTGGTGCGCCTTTAAGGACTCCTAAGACCGTCGTGTCAGCACCCGTGTCCGTCCAAGAACACTGAGTACCGCCAGGCTCCTAGGGCCCGCTTGAGCGTCATCCAGCCCCGAGGGCCCTTAGGTGTACGCCTGCTTACGCCGAGTGTAGGGCAACATACTGCACTCTTCCTTGGGAGAGACAGATTTCCTCAGCTCTCCAACAGCTTCTGTTTCAAGGTTGTATCCAGTCCAACATGACAAGGAAGTTGGCTCCCTCGCCTTACCTGAGCTCTACCTCGAAAAACACTCTGCTTAGCGCTCCTTGTCGGACCTCAAACCTGCAGTCACCTTACCTAAGGAAAAAGTCAGGCTGGGTTCCACTGCAACGGACGCACAGTTCTTCGTGGAACGCTGCAGGCTTTTGGAAGATGCACAGGCCCCTAGGCCGACCTGGGGCTTTCGAAAAGTTAGGCAGTTCCCTACAAGCCGAAAACCCTGCAGAGAAAAGTTGATTTAGGGAAGGGGTCAGTGGGTAGCTTGTGTCTCTTCTGACTTCGTCGGAATACCAGGTGCGTAAGCAGTGCGTCCACCTCGAATGGGGGGCCTGATATCACAAGCCTTGTTCTTCCCCGCTGGACAGCGCCATGCGTGAGCCCTTGACGCTTCCGGGTGATAGTGCGTTTGCCGGCTTACTAGTCAGTGCAGGCATGGCACTGAGTAAAAAATGAGTTTCCTCGAAAGAAATAGGGTACTACGGCTTCCTGGGTGGGAGCTTTCCCTGCCCTGCTTTATAGCGAAAGGGAGACTCAACATGAACGCTCGCCTCGACGTGTGGCCCTGCTTTGCCATGCAGAAGGGGAGGCGTGCGGCACCTTCTATGACACCCACGTCGCAGCTCTGCTTTACTTTAAAGGCAGTAAGCTGTAAAGGCCTCCTAGGACCCTCGCGTCCGCACACGATTCTGTATAAGAACACGGAGTAACTGCAGGCTCCTAGTGGCCTGGTGAGCCTCATCCAGTCGCGAAGATCCTTAGCTGTACCCCTCTGTAGCTGAGTGTAGGCCAACATATTGAACTCGTACGTCGGAGAGCTAGACCGCCTCCGGTGCCAGACGGATTCAGTAACACGGTTGTAGCACTTCCAGCATTCAGTGCCGGTCGGCCTCATTGCCCTGTCAGAGCGATACTGAGAGAGACACTCTGCTTAGCATTCCTTCTAGGTCTTGTTACCTGCAGTCACCCTACCTCAAGGAAAAACTCGGGTTGAGTTCCACTGCAACTAAAAATCAGTTCTTCGTGGAACACAGCAGGCTTTTGGAAGATGCACAGGCCCCTAGGCTGACCCACGGCATTCTTTCCTTTAGGCCACGCCCTACCCGCAGAACACGCTGTATCGAGAAGTTGATTTAGGGAAGGGCCCACTGAGTGAGTACCATGTGTCTCTTTTGAAGTTTTCGAAACAATAGGTACTGAGGCTTCCTGTCAACCTCGAAATGGGGGCCTGAGGGCACAGGCCTTTTTTCCCCAATGTTGACAATTACATTCGGGCAGCCTGGAAGCTTCTGCAAAAACACTTGTGTTTCCAGGATTCTAGTCATTTCATGCAGGGCTCGGATAGGAAGCTGACTTTTCTCCAAGAGACAGGGTGCCTCCGTTTCCTGGCTGGGATATTATCCTGCCCTGTGTTTTTTCTTATTTGGGTGTACGCGCACCTCTCACGGTTGTGGCCTCTCCCATTGCGGAGCGCCGGCCCCTGAGGCTTAGGTTCAGCGGCTAAGGCTCACGGGTCCGGCACTACGGCAGCATGTGGGATCTTCCCGGATCGGGGTACGAACCCGTGTCTCCTGCATCGGCAGGCTGACTTTCAACTACCGTTCCACAAAGAGAGCCTGACCCTGCTTTAGAGCTAAAGGGACCCGAAACGCAAACACTGGCTTTTCACTACGGCCCTGGGTTTCCATGCAGAAAGCTGGGTGGGCAGCAGCTTCCATGGGGCATTTTGGCTGTGCTCCTCTAGTTTAACGAGGGTAGGTCTTTCCGGACTCCTAGGACATGAGCACCAGTTTCCTTACAAGAACACTCAGGAATCCAGGCTCCAGTGGGCCTGTGGAGCAGCACCCAGCCCCGTAGGTCCTTCAGCGCACCCCCGTGTATGGTCAGTGAAGCGCCACACACTGCACTCTTCCCTGGGAGAGCTAGATATCCTCCGCTCTGCCACAGCTTCAGAAAGACCTTCCTAGCCAGTCCAGCAGGTCAAAAACACTCTTGTTGCCGGGATTGTAGTCCCTGCAGGCGTGCCTGCGAGAGGCAAATGAGCTTTCTCGAAAGAAGCAGGGTGCTCCCGGTTCCTGAGTAAGCTTCCCTGCCCAGCTTTAGGGCGAAAGGGAAACTCAGTGTCCACACGAGACTCGAAAATCGCCCTGGTGGGCCGTGCCGATTGGAAGGCGTGCAGCACTTTGCCTGAGGCATGACTTGCTGTTCTGCTTTCGTTTTCGGTGGTGCGCCTTTAAGGACTCCTAAGACCGTCGTGTCAGCACCCGTGTCCGTCCAAGAACACTGAGTACCGCCAGGCTCCTAGGGCCCGCTTGAGCGTCATCCAGCCCCGAGGGCCCTTAGGTGTACGCCTGCTTACGCCGAGTGTAGGGCAACATACTGCACTCTTCCTTGGGAGAGACAGATTTCCTCAGCTCTCCAACAGCTTCTGTTTCAAGGTTGTATCCAGTCCAACATGACAAGGAAGTTGGCTCCCTCGCCTTACCTGAGCTCTACCTCGAAAAACACTCTGCTTAGCGCTCCTTGTCGGACCTCAAACCTGCAGTCACCTTACCTAAGGAAAAAGTCAGGCTGGGTTCCACTGCAACGGACGCACAGTTCTTCGTGGAACGCTGCAGGCTTTTGGAAGATGCACAGGCCCCTAGGCCGACCTGGGGCTTTCGAAAAGTTAGGCAGTTCCCTACAAGCCGAAAACCCTGCAGAGAAAAGTTGATTTAGGGAAGGGGTCAGTGGGTAGCTTGTGTCTCTTCTGACTTCGTCGGAATACCAGGTGCGTAAGCAGTGCGTCCACCTCGAATGGGGGGCCTGATATCACAAGCCTTGTTCTTCCCCGCTGGAAGGCGCCATGCATGAGCCCTTGACGCTTCCGGGTGATAGTGCGTTTGCCGGCTTACTAGTCAGTGCAGGCATGGCACTGAGTAAAAAATGAGTTTCCTCGAAAGAAATAGGGTACTACGGCTTCCTGGGTGGGAGCTCTCCCTGCCCTGCTTTATAGCGAAAGGGAGACTCAACATGAACGCTCGCCTCGACGTGTGGCCCTGCTTTGCCATGCAGAAGGGGAGGCGTGCGGCACCTTCTATGACACCCACGTCGCAGCTCTGCTTTACTTTAAAGGCAGTAAGCTGTAAAGGCCTCCTAGGACCCTCGCGTCCGCACACGATTCTGTATAAGAACACGGAGTAACTGCAGGCTCCTAGTGGCCTGGTGAGCCTCATCCAGTCGCGAAGATCCTTAGCTGTACCCCTCTGTAGCTGAGTGTAGGCCAACATATTGAACTCGTACGTCGGAGAGCTAGACCGCCTCCGGTGCCAGACGGATTCAGTAACACGGTTGTAGCACTTCCAGCATTCAGTGCCGGTCGGCCTCATTGCCCTGTCAGAGCGATACTGAGAGAGACACTCTGCTTAGCATTCCTTCTAGGTCTTGTTACCTGCAGTCACCCTACCTCAAGGAAAAACTCGGGTTGAGTTCCACTGCAACTAAAAATCAGTTCTTCGTGGAACACAGCAGGCTTTTGGAAGATGCACAGGCCCCTAGGCTGACCCACGGCATTCTTTCCTTTAGGCCACGCCCTACCCGCAGAACACGCTGTATCGAGAAGTTGATTTAGGGAAGGGCCCACTGAGTGAGTACCATGTGTCTCTTTTGAAGTTTTCGAAACAATAGGTACTGAGGCTTCCTGTCAACCTCGAAATGGGGGCCTGAGGGCACAGGCCTTTTTCCCCCAATGTTGACAATTACATTCGGGCAGCCTGGAAGCTTCTGCAAAAACACTTGTGTTTCCAGGATTCTAGTCATTTCATGCAGGGCTCGGATAGGAAGCTGACTTTTCTCCAAGAGACAGGGTGCCTCCGTTTCCTGGCTGGGATATTATCCTGCCCTGTGTTTTTTCTTATTTGGGTGTACGCGCACCTCTCACGGTTGTGGCCTCTCCCATTGCGGAGCGCCGGCCCCTGAGGCTTAGGTTCAGCGGCTAAGGCTCACGGGTCCGGCACTACGGCAGCATGTGGGATCTTCCCGGATCGGGGTACGAACCCGTGTCTCCTGCATCGGCAGGCTGACTTTCAACTACCGTTCCACAAAGAGAGCCTGACCCTGCTTTAGAGCTAAAGGGACCCGAAACGCAAACACTGGCTTTTCACTACGGCCCTGGGTTTCCATGCAGAAAGCTGGGTGGGCAGCAGCTTCCATGGGGCATTTTGGCTGTGCTCCTCTAGTTTAACGAGGGTAGGTCTTTCCGGACTCCTAGGACATGAGCACCAGTTTCCTTACAAGAACACTCAGGAATCCAGGCTCCAGTGGGCCTGTGGAGCAGCACCCAGCCCCGTAGGTCCTTCAGCGCACCCCCGTGTATGGTCAGTGAAGCGCCACACACTGCACTCTTCCCTGGGAGAGCTAGATATCCTCCGCTCCGCCACAGCTTCAGAAAGACCTTCCTAGCCAGTCCAGCAGGTCAAAAACACTCTTGTTGCCGGGATTGTAGTCCCTGCAGGCGTGCCTGCGAGAGGCAAATGAGCTTTCTCGAAAGAAGCAGGGTGCTCCCGGTTCCTGAGTAAGCTTCCCTGCCCAGCTTTAGGGCGAAAGGGAAACTCAGTGTCCACACGAGACTCGAAAATCGCCCTGGTGGGCCGTGCCGATTGGAAGGCGTGCAGCACTTTGCCTGAGGCATGACTTGCTGTTCTGCTTTCGTTTTCGGTGGTGCGCCTTTAAGGACTCCTAAGACCGTCGTGTCAGCACCCGTGTCCGTCCAAGAACACTGAGTACCGCCAGGCTCCTAGGGCCCGCTTGAGCGTCATCCAGCCCCGAGGGCCCTTAGGTGTACGCCTGCTTACGCCGAGTGTAGGGCAACATACTGCACTCTTCCTTGGGAGAGACAGATTTCCTCAGCTCTCCAACAGCTTCTGTTTCAAGGTTGTATCCAGTCCAACATGACAAGGAAGTTGGCTCCCTCGCCTTACCTGAGCTCTACCTCGAAAAACACTCTGCTTAGCGCTCCTTGTCGGACCTCAAACCTGCAGTCACCTTACCTAAGGAAAAAGTCAGGCTGGGTTCCACTGCAACGGACGCACAGTTCTTCGTGGAACGCTGCAGGCTTTTGGAAGATGCACAGGCCCCTAGGCCGACCTGGGGCTTTCGAAAAGTTAGGCAGTTCCCTACAAGCCGAAAACCCTGCAGAGAAAAGTTGATTTAGGGAAGGGGTCAGTGGGTAGCTTGTGTCTCTTCTGACTTCGTCGGAATACCAGGTGCGTAAGCAGTGCGTCCACCTCGAATGGGGGGCCTGATATCACAAGCCTTGTTCTTCCCCGCTGGAAGGCGCCATGCGTGAGCCCTTGACGCTTCCGGGTGATAGTGCGTTTGCCGGCTTACTAGTCAGTGCAGGCATGGCACTGAGTAAAAAATGAGTTTCCTCGAAAGAAATAGGGTACTACGGCTTCCTGGGTGGGAGCTCTCCCTGCCCTGCTTTATAGCGAAAGGGAGACTCAACATGAACGCTCGCCTCGACGTGTGGCCCTGCTTTGCCATGCAGAAGGGGAGGCGTGCGGCACCTTCTATGACACCCACGTCGCAGCTCTGCTTTACTTTAAAGGCAGTAAGCTGTAAAGGCCTCCTAGGACCCTCGCGTCCGCACACGATTCTGTATAAGAACACGGAGTAACTGCAGGCTCCTAGTGGCCTGGTGAGCCTCATCCAGTCGCGAAGATCCTTAGCTGTACCCCTCTGTAGCTGAGTGTAGGCCAACATATTGAACTCGTACGTCGGAGAGCTAGACCGCCTCCGGTGCCAGACGGATTCAGTAACACGGTTGTAGCACTTCCAGCATTCAGTGCCGGTCGGCCTCATTGCCCTGTCAGAGCGATACTGAGAGAGACACTCTGCTTAGCATTCCTTCTAGGTCTTGTTACCTGCAGTCACCCTACCTCAAGGAAAAACTCGGGTTGAGTTCCACTGCAACTAAAAATCAGTTCTTCGTGGAACACAGCAGGCTTTTGGAAGATGCACAGGCCCCTAGGCTGACCCACGGCATTCTTTCCTTTAGGCCACGCCCTACCCGCAGAACACGCTGTATCGAGAAGTTGATTTAGGGAAGGGCCCACTGAGTGAGTACCATGTGTCTCTTTTGAAGTTTTCGAAACAATAGGTACTGAGGCTTCCTGTCAACCTCGAAATGGGGGCCTGAGGGCACAGGCCTTTTTTCCCCAATGTTGACAATTACATTCGGGCAGCCTGGAAGCTTCTGCAAAAACACTTGTGTTTCCAGGATTCTAGTCATTTCATGCAGGGCTCGGATAGGAAGCTGACTTTTCTCCAAGAGACAGGGTGCCTCCGTTTCCTGGCTGGGATATTATCCTGCCCTGTGTTTTTTCTTATTTGGGTGTACGCGCACCTCTCACGGTTGTGGCCTCTCCCATTGCGGAGCGCCGGCCCCTGAGGCTTAGGTTCAGCGGCTAAGGCTCACGGGTCCGGCACTACGGCAGCATGTGGGATCTTCCCGGATCGGGGTACGAACCCGTGTCTCCTGCATCGGCAGGCTGACTTTCAACTACCGTTCCACAAAGAGAGCCTGACCCTGCTTTAGAGCTAAAGGGACCCGAAACGCAAACACTGGCTTTTCACTACGGCCCTGGGTTTCCATGCAGAAAGCTGGGTGGGCAGCAGCTTCCATGGGGCATTTTGGCTGTGCTCCTCTAGTTTAACGAGGGTAGGTCTTTCCGGACTCCTAGGACATGAGCACCAGTTTCCTTACAAGAACACTCAGGAATCCAGGCTCCAGTGGGCCTGTGGAGCAGCACCCAGCCCCGTAGGTCCTTCAGCGCACCCCCGTGTATGGTCAGTGAAGCGCCACACACTGCACTCTTCCCTGGGAGAGCTAGATATCCTCCGCTCTGCCACAGCTTCAGAAAGACCTTCCTAGCCAGTCCAGCAGGTCAAAAACACTCTTGTTGCCGGGATTGTAGTCCCTGCAGGCGTGCCTGCGAGAGGCAAATGAGCTTTCTCGAAAGAAGCAGGGTGCTCCCGGTTCCTGAGTAAGCTTCCCTGCCCAGCTTTAGGGCGAAAGGGAAACTCAGTGTCCACACGAGACTCGAAAATCGCCCTGGTGGGCCGTGCCGATTGGAAGGCGTGCAGCACTTTGCCTGAGGCATGACTTGCTGTTCTGCTTTCGTTTTCGGTGGTGCGCCTTTAAGGACTCCTAAGACCGTCGTGTCAGCACCCGTGTCCGTCCAAGAACACTGAGTACCGCCAGGCTCCTAGGGCCCGCTTGAGCGTCATCCAGCCCCGAGGGCCCTTAGGTGTACGCCTGCTTACGCCGAGTGTAGGGCAACATACTGCACTCTTCCTTGGGAGAGACAGATTTCCTCAGCTCTCCAACAGCTTCTGTTTCAAGGTTGTATCCAGTCCAACATGACAAGGAAGTTGGCTCCCTCGCCTTACCTGAGCTCTACCTCGAAAAACACTCTGCTTAGCGCTCCTTGTCGGACCTCAAACCTGCAGTCACCTTACCTAAGGAAAAAGTCAGGCTGGGTTCCACTGCAACGGACGCACAGTTCTTCGTGGAACGCTGCAGGCTTTTGGAAGATGCACAGGCCCCTAGGCCGACCTGGGGCTTTCGAAAAGTTAGGCAGTTCCCTACAAGCCGAAAACCCTGCAGAGAAAAGTTGATTTAGGGAAGGGGTCAGTGGGTAGCTTGTGTCTCTTCTGACTTCGTCGGAATACCAGGTGCGTAAACAGTGCGTCCACCTCGAATGGGGGGCCTGATATCACAAGCCTTGTTCTTCCCCGCTGGAAGGCGCCATGCGTGAGCCCTTGACGCTTCCGGGTGATAGTGCGTTTGCCGGCTTACTAGTCAGTGCAGGCATGGCACTGAGTAAAAAATGAGTTTCCTCGAAAGAAATAGGGTACTACGGCTTCCTGGGTGGGAGCTCTCCCTGCCCTGCTTTATAGCGAAAGGGAGACTCAACATGAACGCTCGCCTCGACGTGTGGCCCTGCTTTGCCATGCAGAAGGGGAGGCGTGCGGCACCTTCTATGACACCCACGTCGCAGCTCTGCTTTACTTTAAAGGCAGTAAGCTGTAAAGGCCTCCTAGGACCCTCGCGTCCGCACACGATTCTGTATAAGAACACGGAGTAACTGCAGGCTCCTAGTGGCCTGGTGAGCCTCATCCAGTCGCGAAGATCCTTAGCTGTACCCCTCTGTAGCTGAGTGTAGGCCAACATATTGAACTCGTACGTCGGAGAGCTAGACCGCCTCCGGTGCCAGACGGATTCAGTAACACGGTTGTAGCACTTCCAGCATTCAGTGCCGGTCGGCCTCATTGCCCTGTCAGAGCGATACTGAGAGAGACACTCTGCTTAGCATTCCTTCTAGGTCTTGTTACCTGCAGTCACCCTACCTCAAGGAAAAACTCGGGTTGAGTTCCACTGCAACTAAAAATCAGTTCTTCGTGGAACACAGCAGGCTTTTGGAAGATGCACAGGCCCCTAGGCTGACCCACGGCATTCTTTCCTTTAGGCCACGCCCTACCCGCAGAACACGCTGTATCGAGAAGTTGATTTAGGGAAGGGCCCACTGAGTGAGTACCATGTGTCTCTTTTGAAGTTTTCGAAACAATAGGTACTGAGGCTTCCTGTCAACCTCGAAATGGGGGCCTGAGGGCACAGGCCTTTTTTCCCCAATGTTGACAATTACATTCGGGCAGCCTGGAAGCTTCTGCAAAAACACTTGTGTTTCCAGGATTCTAGTCATTTCATGCAGGGCTCGGATAGGAAGCTGACTTTTCTCCAAGAGACAGGGTGCCTCCGTTTCCTGGCTGGGATATTATCCTGCCCTGTGTTTTTTCTTATTTGGGTGTACGCGCACCTCTCACGGTTGTGGCCTCTCCCATTGCGGAGCGCCGGCCCCTGAGGCTTAGGTTCAGCGGCTAAGGCTCACGGGTCCGGCACTACGGCAGCATGTGGGATCTTCCCGGATCGGGGTACGAACCCGTGTCTCCTGCATCGGCAGGCTGACTTTCAACTACCGTTCCACAAAGAGAGCCTGACCCTGCTTTAGAGCTAAAGGGACCCGAAACGCAAACACTGGCTTTTCACTACGGCCCTGGGTTTCCATGCAGAAAGCTGGGTGGGCAGCAGCTTCCATGGGGCATTTTGGCTGTGCTCCTCTAGTTTAACGAGGGTAGGTCTTTCCGGACTCCTAGGACATGAGCACCAGTTTCCTTACAAGAACACTCAGGAATCCAGGCTCCAGTGGGCCTGTGGAGCAGCACCCAGCCCCGTAGGTCCTTCAGCGCACCCCCGTGTATGGTCAGTGAAGCGCCACACACTGCACTCTTCCCTGGGAGAGCTAGATATCCTCCGCTCTGCCACAGCTTCAGAAAGACCTTCCTAGCCAGTCCAGCAGGTCAAAAACACTCTTGTTGCCGGGATTGTAGTCCCTGCAGGCGTGCCTGCGAGAGGCAAATGAGCTTTCTCGAAAGAAGCAGGGTGCTCCCGGTTCCTGAGTAAGCTTCCCTGCCCAGCTTTAGGGCGAAAGGGAAACTCAGTGTCCACACGAGACTCGAAAATCGCCCTGGTGGGCCGTGCCGATTGGAAGGCGTGCAGCACTTTGCCTGAGGCATGACTTGCTGTTCTGCTTTCGTTTTCGGTGGTGCGCCTTTAAGGACTCCTAAGACCGTCGTGTCAGCACCCGTGTCCGTCCAAGAACACTGAGTACCGCCAGGCTCCTAGGGCCCGCTTGAGCGTCATCCAGCCCCGAGGGCCCTTAGGTGTACGCCTGCTTACGCCGAGTGTAGGGCAACATACTGCACTCTTCCTTGGGAGAGACAGATTTCCTCAGCTCTCCAACAGCTTCTGTTTCAAGGTTGTATCCAGTCCAACATGACAAGGAAGTTGGCTCCCTCGCCTTACCTGAGCTCTACCTCGAAAAACACTCTGCTTAGCGCTCCTTGTCGGACCTCAAACCTGCAGTCACCTTACCTAAGGAAAAAGTCAGGCTGGGTTCCACTGCAACGGACGCACAGTTCTTCGTGGAACGCTGCAGGCTTTTGGAAGATGCACAGGCCCCTAGGCCGACCTGGGGCTTTCGAAAAGTTAGGCAGTTCCCTACAAGCCGAAAACCCTGCAGAGAAAAGTTGATTTAGGGAAGGGGTCAGTGGGTAGCTTGTGTCTCTTCTGACTTCGTCGGAATACCAGGTGCGTAAGCAGTGCGTCCACCTCGAATGGGGGGGCCTGATATCACAAGCCTTGTTCTTCCCCGCTGGACGGCGCCATGCGTGAGCCCTTGACGCTTCCGGGTGATAGTGCGTTTGCCGGCTTACTAGTCAGTGCAGGCATGGCACTGAGTAAAAAATGAGTTTCCTCGAAAGAAATAGGGTACTACGGCTTCCTGGGTGGGAGCTTTCCCTGCCCTGCTTTATAGCGAAAGGGAGACTCAACATGAACGCTCGCCTCGACGTGTGGCCCTGCTTTGCCATGCAGAAGGGGAGGCGTGCGGCACCTTCTATGACACCCACGTCGCAGCTCTGCTTTACTTTAAAGGCAGTAAGCTGTAAAGGCCTCCTAGGACCCTCGCGTCCGCACACGATTCTGTATAAGAACACGGAGTAACTGCAGGCTCCTAGTGGCCTGGTGAGCCTCATCCAGTCGCGAAGATCCTTAGCTGTACCCCTCTGTAGCTGAGTGTAGGCCAACATATTGAACTCGTACGTCGGAGAGCTAGACCGCCTCCGGTGCCAGACGGATTCAGTAACACGGTTGTAGCACTTCCAGCATTCAGTGCCGGTCGGCCTCATTGCCCTGTCAGAGCGATACTGAGAGAGACACTCTGCTTAGCATTCCTTCTAGGTCTTGTTACCTGCAGTCACCCTACCTCAAGGAAAAACTCGGGTTGAGTTCCACTGCAACTAAAAATCAGTTCTTCGTGGAACACAGCAGGCTTTTGGAAGATGCACAGGCCCCTAGGCTGACCCACGGCATTCTTTCCTTTAGGCCACGCCCTACCCGCAGAACACGCTGTATCGAGAAGTTGATTTAGGGAAGGGCCCACTGAGTGAGTACCATGTGTCTCTTTTGAAGTTTTCGAAACAATAGGTACTGAGGCTTCCTGTCAACCTCGAAATGGGGGCCTGAGGGCACAGGCCTTTTTTCCCCAATGTTGACAATTACATTCGGGCAGCCTGGAAGCTTCTGCAAAAACACTTGTGTTTCCAGGATTCTAGTCATTTCATGCAGGGCTCGGATAGGAAGCTGACTTTTCTCCAAGAGACAGGGTGCCTCCGTTTCCTGGCTGGGATATTATCCTGCCCTGTGTTTTTTCTTATTTGGGTGTACGCGCACCTCTCACGGTTGTGGCCTCTCCCATTGCGGAGCGCCGGCCCCTGAGGCTTAGGTTCAGCGGCTAAGGCTCACGGGTCCGGCACTACGGCAGCATGTGGGATCTTCCCGGATCGGGGTACGAACCCGTGTCTCCTGCATCGGCAGGCTGACTTTCAACTACCGTTCCACAAAGAGAGCCTGACCCTGCTTTAGAGCTAAAGGGACCCGAAACGCAAACACTGGCTTTTCACTACGGCCCTGGGTTTCCATGCAGAAAGCTGGGTGGGCAGCAGCTTCCATGGGGCATTTTGGCTGTGCTCCTCTAGTTTAACGAGGGTAGGTCTTTCCGGACTCCTAGGACATGAGCACCAGTTTCCTTACAAGAACACTCAGGAATCCAGGCTCCAGTGGGCCTGTGGAGCAGCACCCAGCCCCGTAGGTCCTTCAGCGCACCCCCGTGTATGGTCAGTGAAGCGCCACACACTGCACTCTTCCCTGGGAGAGCTAGATATCCTCCGCTCTGCCACAGCTTCAGAAAGACCTTCCTAGCCAGTCCAGCAGGTCAAAAACACTCTTGTTGCCGGGATTGTAGTCCCTGCAGGCGTGCCTGCGAGAGGCAAATGAGCTTTCTCGAAAGAAGCAGGGTGCTCCCGGTTCCTGAGTAAGCTTCCCTGCCCAGCTTTAGGGCGAAAGGGAAACTCAGTGTCCACACGAGACTCGAAAATCGCCCTGGTGGGCCGTGCCGATTGGAAGGCGTGCAGCACTTTGCCTGAGGCATGACTTGCTGTTCTGCTTTCGTTTTCGGTGGTGCGCCTTTAAGGACTCCTAAGACCGTCGTGTCAGCACCCGTGTCCGTCCAAGAACACTGAGTACCGCCAGGCTCCTAGGGCCCGCTTGAGCGTCATCCAGCCCCGAGGGCCCTTAGGTGTACGCCTGCTTACGCCGAGTGTAGGGCAACATACTGCACTCTTCCTTGGGAGAGACAGATTTCCTCAGCTCTCCAACAGCTTCTGTTTCAAGGTTGTATCCAGTCCAACATGACAAGGAAGTTGGCTCCCTCGCCTTACCTGAGCTCTACCTCGAAAAACACTCTGCTTAGCGCTCCTTGTCGGACCTCAAACCTGCAGTCACCTTACCTAAGGAAAAAGTCAGGCTGGGTTCCACTGCAACGGACGCACAGTTCTTCGTGGAACGCTGCAGGCTTTTGGAAGATGCACAGGCCCCTAGGCCGACCTGGGGCTTTCGAAAAGTTAGGCAGTTCCCTACAAGCCGAAAACCCTGCAGAGAAAAGTTGATTTAGGGAAGGGGTCAGTGGGTAGCTTGTGTCTCTTCTGACTTCGTCGGAATACCAGGTGCGTAAGCAGTGCGTCCACCTCGAATGGGGGGGCCTGATATCACAAGCCTTGTTCTTCCCCGCTGGACAGCGCCATGCGTGAGCCCTTGACGCTTCCGGGTGATAGTGCGTTTGCCGGCTTACTAGTCAGTGCAGGCATGGCACTGAGTAAAAAATGAGTTTCCTCGAAAGAAATAGGGTACTACGGCTTCCTGGGTGGGAGCTTTCCCTGCCCTGCTTTATAGCGAAAGGGAGACTCAACATGAACGCTCGCCTCGACGTGTGGCCCTGCTTTGCCATGCAGAAGGGGAGGCGTGCGGCACCTTCTATGACACCCACGTCGCAGCTCTGCTTTACTTTAAAGGCAGTAAGCTGTAAAGGCCTCCTAGGACCCTCGCGTCCGCACACGATTCTGTATAAGAACACGGAGTAACTGCAGGCTCCTAGTGGCCTGGTGAGCCTCATCCAGTCGCGAAGATCCTTAGCTGTACCCCTCTGTAGCTGAGTGTAGGCCAACATATTGAACTCGTACGTCGGAGAGCTAGACCGCCTCCGGTGCCAGACGGATTCAGTAACACGGTTGTAGCACTTCCAGCATTCAGTGCCGGTCGGCCTCATTGCCCTGTCAGAGCGATACTGAGAGAGACACTCTGCTTAGCATTCCTTCTAGGTCTTGTTACCTGCAGTCACCCTACCTCAAGGAAAAACTCGGGTTGAGTTCCACTGCAACTAAAAATCAGTTCTTCGTGGAACACAGCAGGCTTTTGGAAGATGCACAGGCCCCTAGGCTGACCCACGGCATTCTTTCCTTTAGGCCACGCCCTACCCGCAGAACACGCTGTATCGAGAAGTTGATTTAGGGAAGGGCCCACTGAGTGAGTACCATGTGTCTCTTTTGAAGTTTTCGAAACAATAGGTACTGAGGCTTCCTGTCAACCTCGAAATGGGGGCCTGAGGGCACAGGCCTTTTTTCCCCAATGTTGACAATTACATTCGGGCAGCCTGGAAGCTTCTGCAAAAACACTTGTGTTTCCAGGATTCTAGTCATTTCATGCAGGGCTCGGATAGGAAGCTGACTTTTCTCCAAGAGACAGGGTGCCTCCGTTTCCTGGCTGGGATATTATCCTGCCCTGTGTTTTTTCTTATTTGGGTGTACGCGCACCTCTCACGGTTGTGGCCTCTCCCATTGCGGAGCGCCGGCCCCTGAGGCTTAGGTTCAGCGGCTAAGGCTCACGGGTCCGGCACTACGGCAGCATGTGGGATCTTCCCGGATCGGGGTACGAACCCGTGTCTCCTGCATCGGCAGGCTGACTTTCAACTACCGTTCCACAAAGAGAGCCTGACCCTGCTTTAGAGCTAAAGGGACCCGAAACGCAAACACTGGCTTTTCACTACGGCCCTGGGTTTCCATGCAGAAAGCTGGGTGGGCAGCAGCTTCCATGGGGCATTTTGGCTGTGCTCCTCTAGTTTAACGAGGGTAGGTCTTTCCGGACTCCTAGGACATGAGCACCAGTTTCCTTACAAGAACACTCAGGAATCCAGGCTCCAGTGGGCCTGTGGAGCAGCACCCAGCCCCGTAGGTCCTTCAGCGCACCCCCGTGTATGGTCAGTGAAGCGCCACACACTGCACTCTTCCCTGGGAGAGCTAGATATCCTCCGCTCCGCCACAGCTTCAGAAAGACCTTCCTAGCCAGTCCAGCAGGTCAAAAACACTCTTGTTGCCGGGATTGTAGTCCCTGCAGGCGTGCCTGCGAGAGGCAAATGAGCTTTCTCGAAAGAAGCAGGGTGCTCCCGGTTCCTGAGTAAGCTTCCCTGCCCAGCTTTAGGGCGAAAGGGAAACTCAGTGTCCACACGAGACTCGAAAATCGCCCTGGTGGGCCGTGCCGATTGGAAGGCGTGCAGCACTTTGCCTGAGGCATGACTTGCTGTTCTGCTTTCGTTTTCGGTGGTGCGCCTTTAAGGACTCCTAAGACCGTCGTGTCAGCACCCGTGTCCGTCCAAGAACACTGAGTACCGCCAGGCTCCTAGGGCCCGCTTGAGCGTCATCCAGCCCCGAGGGCCCTTAGGTGTACGCCTGCTTACGCCGAGTGTAGGGCAACATACTGCACTCTTCCTTGGGAGAGACAGATTTCCTCAGCTCTCCAACAGCTTCTGTTTCAAGGTTGTATCCAGTCCAACATGACAAGGAAGTTGGCTCCCTCGCCTTACCTGAGCTCTACCTCGAAAAACACTCTGCTTAGCGCTCCTTGTCGGACCTCAAACCTGCAGTCACCTTACCTAAGGAAAAAGTCAGGCTGGGTTCCACTGCAACGGACGCACAGTTCTTCGTGGAACGCTGCAGGCTTTTGGAAGATGCACAGGCCCCTAGGCCGACCTGGGGCTTTCGAAAAGTTAGGCAGTTCCCTACAAGCCGAAAACCCTGCAGAGAAAAGTTGATTTAGGGAAGGGGTCAGTGGGTAGCTTGTGTCTCTTCTGACTTCGTCGGAATACCAGGTGCGTAAGCAGTGCGTCCACCTCGAATG
Source organism: Mesoplodon mirus (assembly GCF_964341445.2). Taxonomy (NCBI): domain Eukaryota; kingdom Metazoa; phylum Chordata; class Mammalia; order Artiodactyla; family Ziphiidae; genus Mesoplodon; species Mesoplodon mirus. The sequence goes on along the minus strand of NW_028295400.1, from coordinate 138,318 downwards.
GGGGGGCCTGATATCACAAGCCTTGTTCTTCCCCGCTGGACAGCGCCATGCGTGAGCCCTTGACGCTTCCGGGTGATAGTGCGTTTGCCGGCTTACTAGTCAGTGCAGGCATGGCACTGAGTAAAAAATGAGTTTCCTCGAAAGAAATAGGGTACTACGGCTTCCTGGGTGGGAGCTCTCCCTGCCCTGCTTTATAGCGAAAGGGAGACTCAACATGAACGCTCGCCTCGACGTGTGGCCCTGCTTTGCCATGCAGAAGGGGAGGCGTGCGGCACCTTCTATGACACCCACGTCGCAGCTCTGCTTTACTTTAAAGGCAGTAAGCTGTAAAGGCCTCCTAGGACCCTCGCGTCCGCACACGATTCTGTATAAGAACACGGAGTAACTGCAGGCTCCTAGTGGCCTGGTGAGCCTCATCCAGTCGCGAAGATCCTTAGCTGTACCCCTCTGTAGCTGAGTGTAGGCCAACATATTGAACTCGTACGTCGGAGAGCTAGACCGCCTCCGGTGCCAGACGGATTCAGTAACACGGTTGTAGCACTTCCAGCATTCAGTGCCGGTCGGCCTCATTGCCCTGTCAGAGCGATACTGAGAGAGACACTCTGCTTAGCATTCCTTCTAGGTCTTGTTACCTGCAGTCACCCTACCTCAAGGAAAAACTCGGGTTGAGTTCCACTGCAACTAAAAATCAGTTCTTCGTGGAACACAGCAGGCTTTTGGAAGATGCACAGGCCCCTAGGCTGACCCACGGCATTCTTTCCTTTAGGCCACGCCCTACCCGCAGAACACGCTGTATCGAGAAGTTGATTTAGGGAAGGGCCCACTGAGTGAGTACCATGTGTCTCTTTTGAAGTTTTCGAAACAATAGGTACTGAGGCTTCCTGTCAACCTCGAAATGGGGGCCTGAGGGCACAGGCCTTTTTTCCCCAATGTTGACAATTACATTCGGGCAGCCTGGAAGCTTCTGCAAAAACACTTGTGTTTCCAGGATTCTAGTCATTTCATGCAGGGCTCGGATAGGAAGCTGACTTTTCTCCAAGAGACAGGGTGCCTCCGTTTCCTGGCTGGGATATTATCCTGCCCTGTGTTTTTTCTTATTTGGGTGTACGCGCACCTCTCACGGTTGTGGCCTCTCCCATTGCGGAGCGCCGGCCCCTGAGGCTTAGGTTCAGCGGCTAAGGCTCACGGGTCCGGCACTACGGCAGCATGTGGGATCTTCCCGGATCGGGGTACGAACCCGTGTCTCCTGCATCGGCAGGCTGACTTTCAACTACCGTTCCACAAAGAGAGCCTGACCCTGCTTTAGAGCTAAAGGGACCCGAAACGCAAACACTGGCTTTTCACTACGGCCCTGGGTTTCCATGCAGAAAGCTGGGTGGGCAGCAGCTTCCATGGGGCATTTTGGCTGTGCTCCTCTAGTTTAACGAGGGTAGGTCTTTCCGGACTCCTAGGACATGAGCACCAGTTTCCTTACAAGAACACTCAGGAATCCAGGCTCCAGTGGGCCTGTGGAGCAGCACCCAGCCCCGTAGGTCCTTCAGCGCACCCCCGTGTATGGTCAGTGAAGCGCCACACACTGCACTCTTCCCTGGGAGAGCTAGATATCCTCCGCTCCGCCACAGCTTCAGAAAGACCTTCCTAGCCAGTCCAGCAGGTCAAAAACACTCTTGTTGCCGGGATTGTAGTCCCTGCAGGCGTGCCTGCGAGAGGCAAATGAGCTTTCTCGAAAGAAGCAGGGTGCTCCCGGTTCCTGAGTAAGCTTCCCTGCCCAGCTTTAGGGCGAAAGGGAAACTCAGTGTCCACACGAGACTCGAAAATCGCCCTGGTGGGCCGTGCCGATTGGAAGGCGTGCAGCACTTTGCCTGAGGCATGACTTGCTGTTCTGCTTTCGTTTTCGGTGGTGCGCCTTTAAGGACTCCTAAGACCGTCGTGTCAGCACCCGTGTCCGTCCAAGAACACTGAGTACCGCCAGGCTCCTAGGGCCCGCTTGAGCGTCATCCAGCCCCGAGGGCCCTTAGGTGTACGCCTGCTTACGCCGAGTGTAGGGCAACATACTGCACTCTTCCTTGGGAGAGACAGATTTCCTCAGCTCTCCAACAGCTTCTGTTTCAAGGTTGTATCCAGTCCAACATGACAAGGAAGTTGGCTCCCTCGCCTTACCTGAGCTCTACCTCGAAAAACACTCTGCTTAGCGCTCCTTGTCGGACCTCAAACCTGCAGTCACCTTACCTAAGGAAAAAGTCAGGCTGGGTTCCACTGCAACGGACGCACAGTTCTTCGTGGAACGCTGCAGGCTTTTGGAAGATGCACAGGCCCCTAGGCCGACCTGGGGCTTTCGAAAAGTTAGGCAGTTCCCTACAAGCCGAAAACCCTGCAGAGAAAAGTTGATTTAGGGAAGGGGTCAGTGGGTAGCTTGTGTCTCTTCTGACTTCGTCGGAATACCAGGTGCGTAAGCAGTGCGTCCACCTCGAATGGGGGGGCCTGATATCACAAGCCTTGTTCTTCCCCGCTGGACGGCGCCATGCGTGAGCCCTTGACGCTTCCGGGTGATAGTGCGTTTGCCGGCTTACTAGTCAGTGCAGGCATGGCACTGAGTAAAAAATGAGTTTCCTCGAAAGAAATAGGGTACTACGGCTTCCTGGGTGGGAGCTTTCCCTGCCCTGCTTTATAGCGAAAGGGAGACTCAACATGAACGCTCGCCTCGACGTGTGGCCCTGCTTTGCCATGCAGAAGGGGAGGCGTGCGGCACCTTCTATGACACCCACGTCGCAGCTCTGCTTTACTTTAAAGGCAGTAAGCTGTAAAGGCCTCCTAGGACCCTCGCGTCCGCACACGATTCTGTATAAGAACACGGAGTAACTGCAGGCTCCTAGTGGCCTGGTGAGCCTCATCCAGTCGCGAAGATCCTTAGCTGTACCCCTCTGTAGCTGAGTGTAGGCCAACATATTGAACTCGTACGTCGGAGAGCTAGACCGCCTCCGGTGCCAGACGGATTCAGTAACACGGTTGTAGCACTTCCAGCATTCAGTGCCGGTCGGCCTCATTGCCCTGTCAGAGCGATACTGAGAGAGACACTCTGCTTAGCATTCCTTCTAGGTCTTGTTACCTGCAGTCACCCTACCTCAAGGAAAAACTCGGGTTGAGTTCCACTGCAACTAAAAATCAGTTCTTCGTGGAACACAGCAGGCTTTTGGAAGATGCACAGGCCCCTAGGCTGACCCACGGCATTCTTTCCTTTAGGCCACGCCCTACCCGCAGAACACGCTGTATCGAGAAGTTGATTTAGGGAAGGGCCCACTGAGTGAGTACCATGTGTCTCTTTTGAAGTTTTCGAAACAATAGGTACTGAGGCTTCCTGTCAACCTCGAAATGGGGGCCTGAGGGCACAGGCCTTTTTTCCCCAATGTTGACAATTACATTCGGGCAGCCTGGAAGCTTCTGCAAAAACACTTGTGTTTCCAGGATTCTAGTCATTTCATGCAGGGCTCGGATAGGAAGCTGACTTTTCTCCAAGAGACAGGGTGCCTCCGTTTCCTGGCTGGGATATTATCCTGCCCTGTGTTTTTTCTTATTTGGGTGTACGCGCACCTCTCACGGTTGTGGCCTCTCCCATTGCGGAGCGCCGGCCCCTGAGGCTTAGGTTCAGCGGCTAAGGCTCACGGGTCCGGCACTACGGCAGCATGTGGGATCTTCCCGGATCGGGGTACGAACCCGTGTCTCCTGCATCGGCAGGCTGACTTTCAACTACCGTTCCACAAAGAGAGCCTGACCCTGCTTTAGAGCTAAAGGGACCCGAAACGCAAACACTGGCTTTTCACTACGGCCCTGGGTTTCCATGCAGAAAGCTGGGTGGGCAGCAGCTTCCATGGGGCATTTTGGCTGTGCTCCTCTAGTTTAACGAGGGTAGGTCTTTCCGGACTCCTAGGACATGAGCACCAGTTTCCTTACAAGAACACTCAGGAATCCAGGCTCCAGTGGGCCTGTGGAGCAGCACCCAGCCCCGTAGGTCCTTCAGCGCACCCCCGTGTATGGTCAGTGAAGCGCCACACACTGCACTCTTCCCTGGGAGAGCTAGATATCCTCCGCTCTGCCACAGCTTCAGAAAGACCTTCCTAGCCAGTCCAGCAGGTCAAAAACACTCTTGTTGCCGGGATTGTAGTCCCTGCAGGCGTGCCTGCGAGAGGCAAATGAGCTTTCTCGAAAGAAGCAGGGTGCTCCCGGTTCCTGAGTAAGCTTCCCTGCCCAGCTTTAGGGCGAAAGGGAAACTCAGTGTCCACACGAGACTCGAAAATCGCCCTGGTGGGCCGTGCCGATTGGAAGGCGTGCAGCACTTTGCCTGAGGCATGACTTGCTGTTCTGCTTTCGTTTTCGGTGGTGCGCCTTTAAGGACTCCTAAGACCGTCGTGTCAGCACCCGTGTCCGTCCAAGAACACTGAGTACCGCCAGGCTCCTAGGGCCCGCTTGAGCGTCATCCAGCCCCGAGGGCCCTTAGGTGTACGCCTGCTTACGCCGAGTGTAGGGCAACATACTGCACTCTTCCTTGGGAGAGACAGATTTCCTCAGCTCTCCAACAGCTTCTGTTTCAAGGTTGTATCCAGTCCAACATGACAAGGAAGTTGGCTCCCTCGCCTTACCTGAGCTCTACCTCGAAAAACACTCTGCTTAGCGCTCCTTGTCGGACCTCAAACCTGCAGTCACCTTACCTAAGGAAAAAGTCAGGCTGGGTTCCACTGCAACGGACGCACAGTTCTTCGTGGAACGCTGCAGGCTTTTGGAAGATGCACAGGCCCCTAGGCCGACCTGGGGCTTTCGAAAAGTTAGGCAGTTCCCTACAAGCCGAAAACCCTGCAGAGAAAAGTTGATTTAGGGAAGGGGTCAGTGGGTAGCTTGTGTCTCTTCTGACTTCGTCGGAATACCAGGTGCGTAAGCAGTGCGTCCACCTCGAATGGGGGGCCTGATATCACAAGCCTTGTTCTTCCCCGCTGGAAGGCGCCATGCGTGAGCCCTTGACGCTTCCGGGTGATAGTGCGTTTGCCGGCTTACTAGTCAGTGCAGGCATGGCACTGAGTAAAAAATGAGTTTCCTCGAAAGAAATAGGGTACTACGGCTTCCTGGGTGGGAGCTCTCCCTGCCCTGCTTTATAGCGAAAGGGAGACTCAACATGAACGCTCGCCTCGACGTGTGGCCCTGCTTTGCCATGCAGAAGGGGAGGCGTGCGGCACCTTCTATGACACCCACGTCGCAGCTCTGCTTTACTTTAAAGGCAGTAAGCTGTAAAGGCCTCCTAGGACCCTCGCGTCCGCACACGATTCTGTATAAGAACACGGAGTAACTGCAGGCTCCTAGTGGCCTGGTGAGCCTCATCCAGTCGCGAAGATCCTTAGCTGTACCCCTCTGTAGCTGAGTGTAGGCCAACATATTGAACTCGTACGTCGGAGAGCTAGACCGCCTCCGGTGCCAGACGGATTCAGTAACACGGTTGTAGCACTTCCAGCATTCAGTGCCGGTCGGCCTCATTGCCCTGTCAGAGCGATACTGAGAGAGACACTCTGCTTAGCATTCCTTCTAGGTCTTGTTACCTGCAGTCACCCTACCTCAAGGAAAAACTCGGGTTGAGTTCCACTGCAACTAAAAATCAGTTCTTCGTGGAACACAGCAGGCTTTTGGAAGATGCACAGGCCCCTAGGCTGACCCACGGCATTCTTTCCTTTAGGCCACGCCCTACCCGCAGAACACGCTGTATCGAGAAGTTGATTTAGGGAAGGGCCCACTGAGTGAGTACCATGTGTCTCTTTTGAAGTTTTCGAAACAATAGGTACTGAGGCTTCCTGTCAACCTCGAAATGGGGGCCTGAGGGCACAGGCCTTTTTTCCCCAATGTTGACAATTACATTCGGGCAGCCTGGAAGCTTCTGCAAAAACACTTGTGTTTCCAGGATTCTAGTCATTTCATGCAGGGCTCGGATAGGAAGCTGACTTTTCTCCAAGAGACAGGGTGCCTCCGTTTCCTGGCTGGGATATTATCCTGCCCTGTGTTTTTTCTTATTTGGGTGTACGCGCACCTCTCACGGTTGTGGCCTCTCCCATTGCGGAGCGCCGGCCCCTGAGGCTTAGGTTCAGCGGCTAAGGCTCACGGGTCCGGCACTACGGCAGCATGTGGGATCTTCCCGGATCGGGGTACGAACCCGTGTCTCCTGCATCGGCAGGCTGACTTTCAACTACCGTTCCACAAAGAGAGCCTGACCCTGCTTTAGAGCTAAAGGGACCCGAAACGCAAACACTGGCTTTTCACTACGGCCCTGGGTTTCCATGCAGAAAGCTGGGTGGGCAGCAGCTTCCATGGGGCATTTTGGCTGTGCTCCTCTAGTTTAACGAGGGTAGGTCTTTCCGGACTCCTAGGACATGAGCACCAGTTTCCTTACAAGAACACTCAGGAATCCAGGCTCCAGTGGGCCTGTGGAGCAGCACCCAGCCCCGTAGGTCCTTCAGCGCACCCCCGTGTATGGTCAGTGAAGCGCCACACACTGCACTCTTCCCTGGGAGAGCTAGATATCCTCCGCTCTGCCACAGCTTCAGAAAGACCTTCCTAGCCAGTCCAGCAGGTCAAAAACACTCTTGTTGCCGGGATTGTAGTCCCTGCAGGCGTGCCTGCGAGAGGCAAATGAGCTTTCTCGAAAGAAGCAGGGTGCTCCCGGTTCCTGAGTAAGCTTCCCTGCCCAGCTTTAGGGCGAAAGGGAAACTCAGTGTCCACACGAGACTCGAAAATCGCCCTGGTGGGCCGTGCCGATTGGAAGGCGTGCAGCACTTTGCCTGAGGCATGACTTGCTGTTCTGCTTTCGTTTTCGGTGGTGCGCCTTTAAGGACTCCTAAGACCGTCGTGTCAGCACCCGTGTCCGTCCAAGAACACTGAGTACCGCCAGGCTCCTAGGGCCCGCTTGAGCGTCATCCAGCCCCGAGGGCCCTTAGGTGTACGCCTGCTTACGCCGAGTGTAGGGCAACATACTGCACTCTTCCTTGGGAGAGACAGATTTCCTCAGCTCTCCAACAGCTTCTGTTTCAAGGTTGTATCCAGTCCAACATGACAAGGAAGTTGGCTCCCTCGCCTTACCTGAGCTCTACCTCGAAAAACACTCTGCTTAGCGCTCCTTGTCGGACCTCAAACCTGCAGTCACCTTACCTAAGGAAAAAGTCAGGCTGGGTTCCACTGCAACGGACGCACAGTTCTTCGTGGAACGCTGCAGGCTTTTGGAAGATGCACAGGCCCCTAGGCCGACCTGGGGCTTTCGAAAAGTTAGGCAGTTCCCTACAAGCCGAAAACCCTGCAGAGAAAAGTTGATTTAGGGAAGGGGTCAGTGGGTAGCTTGTGTCTCTTCTGACTTCGTCGGAATACCAGGTGCGTAAGCAGTGCGTCCACCTCGAATGGGGGGCCTGATATCACAAGCCTTGTTCTTCCCCGCTGGAAGGCGCCATGCGTGAGCCCTTGACGCTTCCGGGTGATAGTGCGTTTGCCGGCTTACTAGTCAGTGCAGGCATGGCACTGAGTAAAAAATGAGTTTCCTCGAAAGAAATAGGGTACTACGGCTTCCTGGGTGGGAGCTCTCCCTGCCCTGCTTTATAGCGAAAGGGAGACTCAACATGAACGCTCGCCTCGACGTGTGGCCCTGCTTTGCCATGCAGAAGGGGAGGCGTGCGGCACCTTCTATGACACCCACGTCGCAGCTCTGCTTTACTTTAAAGGCAGTAAGCTGTAAAGGCCTCCTAGGACCCTCGCGTCCGCACACGATTCTGTATAAGAACACGGAGTAACTGCAGGCTCCTAGTGGCCTGGTGAGCCTCATCCAGTCGCGAAGATCCTTAGCTGTACCCCTCTGTAGCTGAGTGTAGGCCAACATATTGAACTCGTACGTCGGAGAGCTAGACCGCCTCCGGTGCCAGACGGATTCAGTAACACGGTTGTAGCACTTCCAGCATTCAGTGCCGGTCGGCCTCATTGCCCTGTCAGAGCGATACTGAGAGAGACACTCTGCTTAGCATTCCTTCTAGGTCTTGTTACCTGCAGTCACCCTACCTCAAGGAAAAACTCGGGTTGAGTTCCACTGCAACTAAAAATCAGTTCTTCGTGGAACACAGCAGGCTTTTGGAAGATGCACAGGCCCCTAGGCTGACCCACGGCATTCTTTCCTTTAGGCCACGCCCTACCCGCAGAACACGCTGTATCGAGAAGTTGATTTAGGGAAGGGCCCACTGAGTGAGTACCATGTGTCTCTTTTGAAGTTTTCGAAACAATAGGTACTGAGGCTTCCTGTCAACCTCGAAATGGGGGCCTGAGGGCACAGGCCTTTTTTCCCCAATGTTGACAATTACATTCGGGCAGCCTGGAAGCTTCTGCAAAAACACTTGTGTTTCCAGGATTCTAGTCATTTCATGCAGGGCTCGGATAGGAAGCTGACTTTTCTCCAAGAGACAGGGTGCCTCCGTTTCCTGGCTGGGATATTATCCTGCCCTGTGTTTTTTCTTATTTGGGTGTACGCGCACCTCTCACGGTTGTGGCCTCTCCCATTGCGGAGCGCCGGCCCCTGAGGCTTAGGTTCAGCGGCTAAGGCTCACGGGTCCGGCACTACGGCAGCATGTGGGATCTTCCCGGATCGGGGTACGAACCCGTGTCTCCTGCATCGGCAGGCTGACTTTCAACTACCGTTCCACAAAGAGAGCCTGACCCTGCTTTAGAGCTAAAGGGACCCGAAACGCAAACACTGGCTTTTCACTACGGCCCTGGGTTTCCATGCAGAAAGCTGGGTGGGCAGCAGCTTCCATGGGGCATTTTGGCTGTGCTCCTCTAGTTTAACGAGGGTAGGTCTTTCCGGACTCCTAGGACATGAGCACCAGTTTCCTTACAAGAACACTCAGGAATCCAGGCTCCAGTGGGCCTGTGGAGCAGCACCCAGCCCCGTAGGTCCTTCAGCGCACCCCCGTGTATGGTCAGTGAAGCGCCACACACTGCACTCTTCCCTGGGAGAGCTAGATATCCTCCGCTCCGCCACAGCTTCAGAAAGACGTTCCTAGCCAGTCCAGCAGGTCAAAAACACTCTTGTTGCCGGGATTGTAGTCCCTGCAGGCGTGCCTGCGAGAGGCAAATGAGCTTTCTCGAAAGAAGCAGGGTGCTCCCGGTTCCTGAGTAAGCTTCCCTGCCCAGCTTTAGGGCGAAAGGGAAACTCAGTGTCCACACGAGACTCGAAAATCGCCCTGGTGGGCCGTGCCGATTGGAAGGCGTGCAGCACTTTGCCTGAGGCATGACTTGCTGTTCTGCTTTCGTTTTCGGTGGTGCGCCTTTAAGGACTCCTAAGACCGTCGTGTCAGCACCCGTGTCCGTCCAAGAACACTGAGTACCGCCAGGCTCCTAGGGCCCGCTTGAGCGTCATCCAGCCCCGAGGGCCCTTAGGTGTACGCCTGCTTACGCCGAGTGTAGGGCAACATACTGCACTCTTCCTTGGGAGAGACAGATTTCCTCAGCTCTCCAACAGCTTCTGTTTCAAGGTTGTATCCAGTCCAACATGACAAGGAAGTTGGCTCCCTCGCCTTACCTGAGCTCTACCTCGAAAAACACTCTGCTTAGCGCTCCTTGTCGGACCTCAAACCTGCAGTCACCTTACCTAAGGAAAAAGTCAGGCTGGGTTCCACTGCAACGGACGCACAGTTCTTCGTGGAACGCTGCAGGCTTTTGGAAGATGCACAGGCCCCTAGGCCGACCTGGGGCTTTCGAAAAGTTAGGCAGTTCCCTACAAGCCGAAAACCCTGCAGAGAAAAGTTGATTTAGGGAAGGGGTCAGTGGGTAGCTTGTGTCTCTTCTGACTTCGTCGGAATACCAGGTGCGTAAGCAGTGCGTCCACCTCGAATGGGGGGGCCTGATATCACAAGCCTTGTTCTTCCCCGCTGGACGGCGCCATGCGTGAGCCCTTGACGCTTCCGGGTGATAGTGCGTTTGCCGGCTTACTAGTCAGTGCAGGCATGGCACTGAGTAAAAAATGAGTTTCCTCGAAAGAAATAGGGTACTACGGCTTCCTGGGTGGGAGCTCTCCCTGCCCTGCTTTATAGCGAAAGGGAGACTCAACATGAACGCTCGCCTCGACGTGTGGCCCTGCTTTGCCATGCAGAAGGGGAGGCGTGCGGCACCTTCTATGACACCCACGTCGCAGCTCTGCTTTACTTTAAAGGCAGTAAGCTGTAAAGGCCTCCTAGGACCCTCGCGTCCGCACACGATTCTGTATAAGAACACGGAGTAACTGCAGGCTCCTAGTGGCCTGGTGAGCCTCATCCAGTCGCGAAGATCCTTAGCTGTACCCCTCTGTAGCTGAGTGTAGGCCAACATATTGAACTCGTACGTCGGAGAGCTAGACCGCCTCCGGTGCCAGACGGATTCAGTAACACGGTTGTAGCACTTCCAGCATTCAGTGCCGGTCGGCCTCATTGCCCTGTCAGAGCGATACTGAGAGAGACACTCTGCTTAGCATTCCTTCTAGGTCTTGTTACCTGCAGTCACCCTACCTCAAGGAAAAACTCGGGTTGAGTTCCACTGCAACTAAAAATCAGTTCTTCGTGGAACACAGCAGGCTTTTGGAAGATGCACAGGCCCCTAGGCTGACCCACGGCATTCTTTCCTTTAGGCCACGCCCTACCCGCAGAACACGCTGTATCGAGAAGTTGATTTAGGGAAGGGCCCACTGAGTGAGTACCATGTGTCTCTTTTGAAGTTTTCGAAACAATAGGTACTGAGGCTTCCTGTCAACCTCGAAATGGGGGCCTGAGGGCACAGGCCTTTTTTCCCCAATGTTGACAATTACATTCGGGCAGCCTGGAAGCTTCTGCAAAAACACTTGTGTTTCCAGGATTCTAGTCATTTCATGCAGGGCTCGGATAGGAAGCTGACTTTTCTCCAAGAGACAGGGTGCCTCCGTTTCCTGGCTGGGATATTATCCTGCCCTGTGTTTTTTCTTATTTGGGTGTACGCGCACCTCTCACGGTTGTGGCCTCTCCCATTGCGGAGCGCCGGCCCCTGAGGCTTAGGTTCAGCGGCTAAGGCTCACGGGTCCGGCACTACGGCAGCATGTGGGATCTTCCCGGATCGGGGTACGAACCCGTGTCTCCTGCATCGGCAGGCTGACTTTCAACTACCGTTCCACAAAGAGAGCCTGACCCTGCTTTAGAGCTAAAGGGACCCGAAACGCAAACACTGGCTTTTCACTACGGCCCTGGGTTTCCATGCAGAAAGCTGGGTGGGCAGCAGCTTCCATGGGGCATTTTGGCTGTGCTCCTCTAGTTTAACGAGGGTAGGTCTTTCCGGACTCCTAGGACATGAGCACCAGTTTCCTTACAAGAACACTCAGGAATCCAGGCTCCAGTGGGCCTGTGGAGCAGCACCCAGCCCCGTAGGTCCTTCAGCGCACCCCCGTGTATGGTCAGTGAAGCGCCACACACTGCACTCTTCCCTGGGAGAGCTAGATATCCTCCGCTCTGCCACAGCTTCAGAAAGACGTTCCTAGCCAGTCCAGCAGGTCAAAAACACTCTTGTTGCCGGGATTGTAGTCCCTGCAGGCGTGCCTGCGAGAGGCAAATGAGCTTTCTCGAAAGAAGCAGGGTGCTCCCGGTTCCTGAGTAAGCTTCCCTGCCCAGCTTTAGGGCGAAAGGGAAACTCAGTGTCCACACGAGACTCGAAAATCGCCCTGGTGGGCCGTGCCGATTGGAAGGCGTGCAGCACTTTGCCTGAGGCATGACTTGCTGTTCTGCTTTCGTTTTCGGTGGTGCGCCTTTAAGGACTCCTAAGACCGTCGTGTCAGCACCCGTGTCCGTCCAAGAACACTGAGTACCGCCAGGCTCCTAGGGCCCGCTTGAGCGTCATCCAGCCCCGAGGGCCCTTAGGTGTACGCCTGCTTACGCCGAGTGTAGGGCAACATACTGCACTCTTCCTTGGGAGAGACAGATTTCCTCAGCTCTCCAACAGCTTCTGTTTCAAGGTTGTATCCAGTCCAACATGACAAGGAAGTTGGCTCCCTCGCCTTACCTGAGCTCTACCTCGAAAAACACTCTGCTTAGCGCTCCTTGTCGGGCCTCAAACCTGCAGTCACCTTACCTAAGGAAAAAGTCAGGCTGGGTTCCACTGCAACGGACGCACAGTTCTTCGTGGAACGCTGCAGGCTTTTGGAAGATGCACAGGCCCCTAGGCCGACCTGGGGCTTTCGAAAAGTTAGGCAGTTCCCTACAAGCCGAAAACCCTGCAGAGAAAAGTTGATTTAGGGAAGGGGTCAGTGGGTAGCTTGTGTCTCTTCTGACTTCGTCGGAATACCAGGTGCGTAAGCAGTGCGTCCACCTCGAATGGGGGGGCCTGATATCACAAGCCTTGTTCTTCCCCGCTGGACGGCGCCATGCGTGAGCCCTTGACGCTTCCGGGTGATAGTGCGTTTGCCGGCTTACTAGTCAGTGCAGGCATGGCACTGAGTAAAAAATGAGTTTCCTCGAAAGAAATAGGGTACTACGGCTTCCTGGGTGGGAGCTTTCCCTGCCCTGCTTTATAGCGAAAGGGAGACTCAACATGAACGCTCGCCTCGACGTGTGGCCCTGCTTTGCCATGCAGAAGGGGAGGCGTGCGGCACCTTCTATGACACCCACGTCGCAGCTCTGCTTTACTTTAAAGGCAGTAAGCTGTAAAGGCCTCCTAGGACCCTCGCGTCCGCACACGATTCTGTATAAGAACACGGAGTAACTGCAGGCTCCTAGTGGCCTGGTGAGCCTCATCCAGTCGCGAAGATCCTTAGCTGTACCCCTCTGTAGCTGAGTGTAGGCCAACATATTGAACTCGTACGTCGGAGAGCTAGACCGCCTCCGGTGCCAGACGGATTCAGTAACACGGTTGTAGCACTTCCAGCATTCAGTGCCGGTCGGCCTCATTGCCCTGTCAGAGCGATACTGAGAGAGACACTCTGCTTAGCATTCCTTCTAGGTCTTGTTACCTGCAGTCACCCTACCTCAAGGAAAAACTCGGGTTGAGTTCCACTGCAACTAAAAATCAGTTCTTCGTGGAACACAGCAGGCTTTTGGAAGATGCACAGGCCCCTAGGCTGACCCACGGCATTCTTTCCTTTAGGCCACGCCCTACCCGCAGAACACGCTGTATCGAGAAGTTGATTTAGGGAAGGGCCCACTGAGTGAGTACCATGTGTCTCTTTTGAAGTTTTCGAAACAATAGGTACTGAGGCTTCCTGTCAACCTCGAAATGGGGGCCTGAGGGCACAGGCCTTTTTTCCCCAATGTTGACAATTACATTCGGGCAGCCTGGAAGCTTCTGCAAAAACACTTGTGTTTCCAGGATTCTAGTCATTTCATGCAGGGCTCGGATAGGAAGCTGACTTTTCTCCAAGAGACAGGGTGCCTCCGTTTCCTGGCTGGGATATTATCCTGCCCTGTGTTTTTTCTTATTTGGGTGTACGCGCACCTCTCACGGTTGTGGCCTCTCCCATTGCGGAGCGCCGGCCCCTGAGGCTTAGGTTCAGCGGCTAAGGCTCACGGGTCCGGCACTACGGCAGCATGTGGGATCTTCCCGGATCGGGGTACGAACCCGTGTCTCCTGCATCGGCAGGCTGACTTTCAACTACCGTTCCACAAAGAGAGCCTGACCCTGCTTTAGAGCTAAAGGGACCCGAAACGCAAACACTGGCTTTTCACTACGGCCCTGGGTTTCCATGCAGAAAGCTGGGTGGGCAGCAGCTTCCATGGGGCATTTTGGCTGTGCTCCTCTAGTTTAACGAGGGTAGGTCTTTCCGGACTCCTAGGACATGAGCACCAGTTTCCTTACAAGAACACTCAGGAATCCAGGCTCCAGTGGGCCTGTGGAGCAGCACCCAGCCCCGTAGGTCCTTCAGCGCACCCCCGTGTATGGTCAGTGAAGCGCCACACACTGCACTCTTCCCTGGGAGAGCTAGATATCCTCCGCTCTGCCACAGCTTCAGAAAGACCTTCCTAGCCAGTCCAGCAGGTCAAAAACACTCTTGTTGCCGGGATTGTAGTCCCTGCAGGCGTGCCTGCGAGAGGCAAATGAGCTTTCTCGAAAGAAGCAGGGTGCTCCCGGTTCCTGAGTAAGCTTCCCTGCCCAGCTTTAGGGCGAAAGGGAAACTCAGTGTCCACACGAGACTCGAAAATCGCCCTGGTGGGCCGTGCCGATTGGAAGGCGTGCAGCACTTTGCCTGAGGCATGACTTGCTGTTCTGCTTTCGTTTTCGGTGGTGCGCCTTTAAGGACTCCTAAGACCGTCGTGTCAGCACCCGTGTCCGTCCAAGAACACTGAGTACCGCCAGGCTCCTAGGGCCCGCTTGAGCGTCATCCAGCCCCGAGGGCCCTTAGGTGTACGCCTGCTTACGCCGAGTGTAGGGCAACATACTGCACTCTTCCTTGGGAGAGACAGATTTCCTCAGCTCTCCAACAGCTTCTGTTTCAAGGTTGTATCCAGTCCAACATGACAAGGAAGTTGGCTCCCTCGCCTTACCTGAGCTCTACCTCGAAAAACACTCTGCTTAGCGCTCCTTGTCGGACCTCAAACCTGCAGTCACCTTACCTAAGGAAAAAGTCAGGCTGGGTTCCACTGCAACGGACGCACAGTTCTTCGTGGAACGCTGCAGGCTTTTGGAAGATGCACAGGCCCCTAGGCCGACCTGGGGCTTTCGAAAAGTTAGGCAGTTCCCTACAAGCCGAAAACCCTGCAGAGAAAAGTTGATTTAGGGAAGGGGTCAGTGGGTAGCTTGTGTCTCTTCTGACTTCGTCGGAATACCAGGTGCGTAAGCAGTGCGTCCACCTCGAATGGGGGGGCCTGATATCACAAGCCTTGTTCTTCCCCGCTGGACGGCGCCATGCGTGAGCCCTTGACGCTTCCGGGTGATAGTGCGTTTGCCGGCTTACTAGTCAGTGCAGGCATGGCACTGAGTAAAAAATGAGTTTCCTCGAAAGAAATAGGGTACTACGGCTTCCTGGGTGGGAGCTCTCCCTGCCCTGCTTTATAGCGAAAGGGAGACTCAACATGAACGCTCGCCTCGACGTGTGGCCCTGCTTTGCCATGCAGAAGGGGAGGCGTGCGGCACCTTCTATGACACCCACGTCGCAGCTCTGCTTTACTTTAAAGGCAGTAAGCTGTAAAGGCCTCCTAGGACCCTCGCGTCCGCACACGATTCTGTATAAGAACACGGAGTAACTGCAGGCTCCTAGTGGCCTGGTGAGCCTCATCCAGTCGCGAAGATCCTTAGCTGTACCCCTCTGTAGCTGAGTGTAGGCCAACATATTGAACTCGTACGTCGGAGAGCTAGACCGCCTCCGGTGCCAGACGGATTCAGTAACACGGTTGTAGCACTTCCAGCATTCAGTGCCGGTCGGCCTCATTGCCCTGTCAGAGCGATACTGAGAGAGACACTCTGCTTAGCATTCCTTCTAGGTCTTGTTACCTGCAGTCACCCTACCTCAAGGAAAAACTCGGGTTGAGTTCCACTGCAACTAAAAATCAGTTCTTCGTGGAACACAGCAGGCTTTTGGAAGATGCACAGGCCCCTAGGCTGACCCACGGCATTCTTTCCTTTAGGCCACGCCCTACCCGCAGAACACGCTGTATCGAGAAGTTGATTTAGGGAAGGGCCCACTGAGTGAGTACCATGTGTCTCTTTTGAAGTTTTCGAAACAATAGGTACTGAGGCTTCCTGTCAACCTCGAAATGGGGGCCTGAGGGCACAGGCCTTTTTTCCCCAATGTTGACAATTACATTCGGGCAGCCTGGAAGCTTCTGCAAAAACACTTGTGTTTCCAGGATTCTAGTCATTTCATGCAGGGCTCGGATAGGAAGCTGACTTTTCTCCAAGAGACAGGGTGCCTCCGTTTCCTGGCTGGGATATTATCCTGCCCTGTGTTTTTTCTTATTTGGGTGTACGCGCACCTCTCACGGTTGTGGCCTCTCCCATTGCGGAGCGCCGGCCCCTGAGGCTTAGGTTCAGCGGCTAAGGCTCACGGGTCCGGCACTACGGCAGCATGTGGGATCTTCCCGGATCGGGGTACGAACCCGTGTCTCCTGCATCGGCAGGCTGACTTTCAACTACCGTTCCACAAAGAGAGCCTGACCCTGCTTTAGAGCTAAAGGGACCCGAAACGCAAACACTGGCTTTTCACTACGGCCCTGGGTTTCCATGCAGAAAGCTGGGTGGGCAGCAGCTTCCATGGGGCATTTTGGCTGTGCTCCTCTAGTTTAACGAGGGTAGGTCTTTCCGGACTCCTAGGACATGAGCACCAGTTTCCTTACAAGAACACTCAGGAATCCAGGCTCCAGTGGGCCTGTGGAGCAGCACCCAGCCCCGTAGGTCCTTCAGCGCACCCCCGTGTATGGTCAGTGAAGCGCCACACACTGCACTCTTCCCTGGGAGAGCTAGATATCCTCCGCTCTGCCACAGCTTCAGAAAGACCTTCCTAGCCAGTCCAGCAGGTCAAAAACACTCTTGTTGCCGGGATTGTAGTCCCTGCAGGCGTGCCTGCGAGAGGCAAATGAGCTTTCTCGAAAGAAGCAGGGTGCTCCCGGTTCCTGAGTAAGCTTCCCTGCCCAGCTTTAGGGCGAAAGGGAAACTCAGTGTCCACACGAGACTCGAAAATCGCCCTGGTGGGCCGTGCCGATTGGAAGGCGTGCAGCACTTTGCCTGAGGCATGACTTGCTGTTCTGCTTTCGTTTTCGGTGGTGCGCCTTTAAGGACTCCTAAGACCGTCGTGTCAGCACCCGTGTCCGTCCAAGAACACTGAGTACCGCCAGGCTCCTAGGGCCCGCTTGAGCGTCATCCAGCCCCGAGGGCCCTTAGGTGTACGCCTGCTTACGCCGAGTGTAGGGCAACATACTGCACTCTTCCTTGGGAGAGACAGATTTCCTCAGCTCTCCAACAGCTTCTGTTTCAAGGTTGTATCCAGTCCAACATGACAAGGAAGTTGGCTCCCTCGCCTTACCTGAGCTCTACCTCGAAAAACACTCTGCTTAGCGCTCCTTGTCGGGCCTCAAACCTGCAGTCACCTTACCTAAGGAAAAAGTCAGGCTGGGTTCCACTGCAACGGACGCACAGTTCTTCGTGGAACGCTGCAGGCTTTTGGAAGATGCACAGGCCCCTAGGCCGACCTGGGGCTTTCGAAAAGTTAGGCAGTTCCCTACAAGCCGAAAACCCTGCAGAGAAAAGTTGATTTAGGGAAGGGGTCAGTGGGTAGCTTGTGTCTCTTCTGACTTCGTCGGAATACCAGGTGCGTAAGCAGTGCGTCCACCTCGAATGGGGGGGCCTGATATCACAAGCCTTGTTCTTCCCCGCTGGACGGCGCCATGCGTGAGCCCTTGACGCTTCCGGGTGATAGTGCGTTTGCCGGCTTACTAGTCAGTGCAGGCATGGCACTGAGTAAAAAATGAGTTTCCTCGAAAGAAATAGGGTACTACGGCTTCCTGGGTGGGAGCTTTCCCTGCCCTGCTTTATAGCGAAAGGGAGACTCAACATGAACGCTCGCCTCGACGTGTGGCCCTGCTTTGCCATGCAGAAGGGGAGGCGTGCGGCACCTTCTATGACACCCACGTCGCAGCTCTGCTTTACTTTAAAGGCAGTAAGCTGTAAAGGCCTCCTAGGACCCTCGCGTCCGCACACGATTCTGTATAAGAACACGGAGTAACTGCAGGCTCCTAGTGGCCTGGTGAGCCTCATCCAGTCGCGAAGATCCTTAGCTGTACCCCTCTGTAGCTGAGTGTAGGCCAACATATTGAACTCGTACGTCGGAGAGCTAGACCGCCTCCGGTGCCAGACGGATTCAGTAACACGGTTGTAGCACTTCCAGCATTCAGTGCCGGTCGGCCTCATTGCCCTGTCAGAGCGATACTGAGAGAGACACTCTGCTTAGCATTCCTTCTAGGTCTTGTTACCTGCAGTCACCCTACCTCAAGGAAAAACTCGGGTTGAGTTCCACTGCAACTAAAAATCAGTTCTTCGTGGAACACAGCAGGCTTTTGGAAGATGCACAGGCCCCTAGGCTGACCCACGGCATTCTTTCCTTTAGGCCACGCCCTACCCGCAGAACACGCTGTATCGAGAAGTTGATTTAGGGAAGGGCCCACTGAGTGAGTACCATGTGTCTCTTTTGAAGTTTTCGAAACAATAGGTACTGAGGCTTCCTGTCAACCTCGAAATGGGGGCCTGAGGGCACAGGCCTTTTTTCCCCAATGTTGACAATTACATTCGGGCAGCCTGGAAGCTTCTGCAAAAACACTTGTGTTTCCAGGATTCTAGTCATTTCATGCAGGGCTCGGATAGGAAGCTGACTTTTCTCCAAGAGACAGGGTGCCTCCGTTTCCTGGCTGGGATATTATCCTGCCCTGTGTTTTTTCTTATTTGGGTGTACGCGCACCTCTCACGGTTGTGGCCTCTCCCATTGCGGAGCGCCGGCCCCTGAGGCTTAGGTTCAGCGGCTAAGGCTCACGGGTCCGGCACTACGGCAGCATGTGGGATCTTCCCGGATCGGGGTACGAACCCGTGTCTCCTGCATCGGCAGGCTGACTTTCAACTACCGTTCCACAAAGAGAGCCTGACCCTGCTTTAGAGCTAAAGGGACCCGAAACGCAAACACTGGCTTTTCACTACGGCCCTGGGTTTCCATGCAGAAAGCTGGGTGGGCAGCAGCTTCCATGGGGCATTTTGGCTGTGCTCCTCTAGTTTAACGAGGGTAGGTCTTTCCGGACTCCTAGGACATGAGCACCAGTTTCCTTACAAGAACACTCAGGAATCCAGGCTCCAGTGGGCCTGTGGAGCAGCACCCAGCCCCGTAGGTCCTTCAGCGCACCCCCGTGTATGGTCAGTGAAGCGCCACACACTGCACTCTTCCCTGGGAGAGCTAGATATCCTCCGCTCTGCCACAGCTTCAGAAAGACCTTCCTAGCCAGTCCAGCAGGTCAAAAACACTCTTGTTGCCGGGATTGTAGTCCCTGCAGGCGTGCCTGCGAGAGGCAAATGAGCTTTCTCGAAAGAAGCAGGGTGCTCCCGGTTCCTGAGTAAGCTTCCCTGCCCAGCTTTAGGGCGAAAGGGAAACTCAGTGTCCACACGAGACTCGAAAATCGCCCTGGTGGGCCGTGCCGATTGGAAGGCGTGCAGCACTTTGCCTGAGGCATGACTTGCTGTTCTGCTTTCGTTTTCGGTGGTGCGCCTTTAAGGACTCCTAAGACCGTCGTGTCAGCACCCGTGTCCGTCCAAGAACACTGAGTACCGCCAGGCTCCTAGGGCCCGCTTGAGCGTCATCCAGCCCCGAGGGCCCTTAGGTGTACGCCTGCTTACGCCGAGTGTAGGGCAACATACTGCACTCTTCCTTGGGAGAGACAGATTTCCTCAGCTCTCCAACAGCTTCTGTTTCAAGGTTGTATCCAGTCCAACATGACAAGGAAGTTGGCTCCCTCGCCTTACCTGAGCTCTACCTCGAAAAACACTCTGCTTAGCGCTCCTTGTCGGACCTCAAACCTGCAGTCACCTTACCTAAGGAAAAAGTCAGGCTGGGTTCCACTGCAACGGACGCACAGTTCTTCGTGGAACGCTGCAGGCTTTTGGAAGATGCACAGGCCCCTAGGCCGACCTGGGGCTTTCGAAAAGTTAGGCAGTTCCCTACAAGCCGAAAACCCTGCAGAGAAAAGTTGATTTAGGGAAGGGGTCAGTGGGTAGCTTGTGTCTCTTCTGACTTCGTCGGAATACCAGGTGCGTAAGCAGTGCGTCCACCTCGAATGGGGGGGCCTGATATCACAAGCCTTGTTCTTCCCCGCTGGACGGCGCCATGCGTGAGCCCTTGACGCTTCCGGGTGATAGTGCGTTTGCCGGCTTACTAGTCAGTGCAGGCATGGCACTGAGTAAAAAATGAGTTTCCTCGAAAGAAATAGGGTACTACGGCTTCCTGGGTGGGAGCTCTCCCTGCCCTGCTTTATAGCGAAAGGGAGACTCAACATGAACGCTCGCCTCGACGTGTGGCCCTGCTTTGCCATGCAGAAGGGGAGGCGTGCGGCACCTTCTATGACACCCACGTCGCAGCTCTGCTTTACTTTAAAGGCAGTAAGCTGTAAAGGCCTCCTAGGACCCTCGCGTCCGCACACGATTCTGTATAAGAACACGGAGTAACTGCAGGCTCCTAGTGGCCTGGTGAGCCTCATCCAGTCGCGAAGATCCTTAGCTGTACCCCTCTGTAGCTGAGTGTAGGCCAACATATTGAACTCGTACGTCGGAGAGCTAGACCGCCTCCGGTGCCAGACGGATTCAGTAACACGGTTGTAGCACTTCCAGCATTCAGTGCCGGTCGGCCTCATTGCCCTGTCAGAGCGATACTGAGAGAGACACTCTGCTTAGCATTCCTTCTAGGTCTTGTTACCTGCAGTCACCCTACCTCAAGGAAAAACTCGGGTTGAGTTCCACTGCAACTAAAAATCAGTTCTTCGTGGAACACAGCAGGCTTTTGGAAGATGCACAGGCCCCTAGGCTGACCCACGGCATTCTTTCCTTTAGGCCACGCCCTACCCGCAGAACACGCTGTATCGAGAAGTTGATTTAGGGAAGGGCCCACTGAGTGAGTACCATGTGTCTCTTTTGAAGTTTTCGAAACAATAGGTACTGAGGCTTCCTGTCAACCTCGAAATGGGGGCCTGAGGGCACAGGCCTTTTTTCCCCAATGTTGACAATTACATTCGGGCAGCCTGGAAGCTTCTGCAAAAACACTTGTGTTTCCAGGATTCTAGTCATTTCATGCAGGGCTCGGATAGGAAGCTGACTTTTCTCCAAGAGACAGGGTGCCTCCGTTTCCTGGCTGGGATATTATCCTGCCCTGTGTTTTTTCTTATTTGGGTGTACGCGCACCTCTCACGGTTGTGGCCTCTCCCATTGCGGAGCGCCGGCCCCTGAGGCTTAGGTTCAGCGGCTAAGGCTCACGGGTCCGGCACTACGGCAGCATGTGGGATCTTCCCGGATCGGGGTACGAACCCGTGTCTCCTGCATCGGCAGGCTGACTTTCAACTACCGTTCCACAAAGAGAGCCTGACCCTGCTTTAGAGCTAAAGGGACCCGAAACGCAAACACTGGCTTTTCACTACGGCCCTGGGTTTCCATGCAGAAAGCTGGGTGGGCAGCAGCTTCCATGGGGCATTTTGGCTGTGCTCCTCTAGTTTAACGAGGGTAGGTCTTTCCGGACTCCTAGGACATGAGCACCAGTTTCCTTACAAGAACACTCAGGAATCCAGGCTCCAGTGGGCCTGTGGAGCAGCACCCAGCCCCGTAGGTCCTTCAGCGCACCCCCGTGTATGGTCAGTGAAGCGCCACACACTGCACTCTTCCCTGGGAGAGCTAGATATCCTCCGCTCTGCCACAGCTTCAGAAAGACCTTCCTAGCCAGTCCAGCAGGTCAAAAACACTCTTGTTGCCGGGATTGTAGTCCCTGCAGGCGTGCCTGCGAGAGGCAAATGAGCTTTCTCGAAAGAAGCAGGGTGCTCCCGGTTCCTGAGTAAGCTTCCCTGCCCAGCTTTAGGGCGAAAGGGAAACTCAGTGTCCACACGAGACTCGAAAATCGCCCTGGTGGGCCGTGCCGATTGGAAGGCGTGCAGCACTTTGCCTGAGGCATGACTTGCTGTTCTGCTTTCGTTTTCGGTGGTGCGCCTTTAAGGACTCCTAAGACCGTCGTGTCAGCACCCGTGTCCGTCCAAGAACACTGAGTACCGCCAGGCTCCTAGGGCCCGCTTGAGCGTCATCCAGCCCCGAGGGCCCTTAGGTGTACGCCTGCTTACGCCGAGTGTAGGGCAACATACTGCACTCTTCCTTGGGAGAGACAGATTTCCTCAGCTCTCCAACAGCTTCTGTTTCAAGGTTGTATCCAGTCCAACATGACAAGGAAGTTGGCTCCCTCGCCTTACCTGAGCTCTACCTCGAAAAACACTCTGCTTAGCGCTCCTTGTCGGACCTCAAACCTGCAGTCACCTTACCTAAGGAAAAAGTCAGGCTGGGTTCCACTGCAACGGACGCACAGTTCTTCGTGGAACGCTGCAGGCTTTTGGAAGATGCACAGGCCCCTAGGCCGACCTGGGGCTTTCGAAAAGTTAGGCAGTTCCCTACAAGCCGAAAACCCTGCAGAGAAAAGTTGATTTAGGGAAGGGGTCAGTGGGTAGCTTGTGTCTCTTCTGACTTCGTCGGAATACCAGGTGCGTAAGCAGTGCGTCCACCTCGAATGGGGGGGCCTGATATCACAAGCCTTGTTCTTCCCCGCTGGACGGCGCCATGCGTGAGCCCTTGACGCTTCCGGGTGATAGTGCGTTTGCCGGCTTACTAGTCAGTGCAGGCATGGCACTGAGTAAAAAATGAGTTTCCTCGAAAGAAATAGGGTACTACGGCTTCCTGGGTGGGAGCTTTCCCTGCCCTGCTTTATAGCGAAAGGGAGACTCAACATGAACGCTCGCCTCGACGTGTGGCCCTGCTTTGCCATGCAGAAGGGGAGGCGTGCGGCACCTTCTATGACACCCACGTCGCAGCTCTGCTTTACTTTAAAGGCAGTAAGCTGTAAAGGCCTCCTAGGACCCTCGCGTCCGCACACGATTCTGTATAAGAACACGGAGTAACTGCAGGCTCCTAGTGGCCTGGTGAGCCTCATCCAGTCGCGAAGATCCTTAGCTGTACCCCTCTGTAGCTGAGTGTAGGCCAACATATTGAACTCGTACGTCGGAGAGCTAGACCGCCTCCGGTGCCAGACGGATTCAGTAACACGGTTGTAGCACTTCCAGCATTCAGTGCCGGTCGGCCTCATTGCCCTGTCAGAGCGATACTGAGAGAGACACTCTGCTTAGCATTCCTTCTAGGTCTTGTTACCTGCAGTCACCCTACCTCAAGGAAAAACTCGGGTTGAGTTCCACTGCAACTAAAAATCAGTTCTTCGTGGAACACAGCAGGCTTTTGGAAGATGCACAGGCCCCTAGGCTGACCCACGGCATTCTTTCCTTTAGGCCACGCCCTACCCGCAGAACACGCTGTATCGAGAAGTTGATTTAGGGAAGGGCCCACTGAGTGAGTACCATGTGTCTCTTTTGAAGTTTTCGAAACAATAGGTACTGAGGCTTCCTGTCAACCTCGAAATGGGGGCCTGAGGGCACAGGCCTTTTTTCCCCAATGTTGACAATTACATTCGGGCAGCCTGGAAGCTTCTGCAAAAACACTTGTGTTTCCAGGATTCTAGTCATTTCATGCAGGGCTCGGATAGGAAGCTGACTTTTCTCCAAGAGACAGGGTGCCTCCGTTTCCTGGCTGGGATATTATCCTGCCCTGTGTTTTTTCTTATTTGGGTGTACGCGCACCTCTCACGGTTGTGGCCTCTCCCATTGCGGAGCGCCGGCCCCTGAGGCTTAGGTTCAGCGGCTAAGGCTCACGGGTCCGGCACTACGGCAGCATGTGGGATCTTCCCGGATCGGGGTACGAACCCGTGTCTCCTGCATCGGCAGGCTGACTTTCAACTACCGTTCCACAAAGAGAGCCTGACCCTGCTTTAGAGCTAAAGGGTCCCGAAACGCAAACACTGGCTTTTCACTACGGCCCTGGGTTTCCATGCAGAAAGCTGGGTGGGCAGCAGCTTCCATGGGGCATTTTGGCTGTGCTCCTCTAGTTTAACGAGGGTAGGTCTTTCCGGACTCCTAGGACATGAGCACCAGTTTCCTTACAAGAACACTCAGGAATCCAGGCTCCAGTGGGCCTGTGGAGCAGCACCCAGCCCCGTAGGTCCTTCAGCGCACCCCCGTGTATGGTCAGTGAAGCGCCACACACTGCACTCTTCCCTGGGAGAGCTAGATATCCTCCGCTCTGCCACAGCTTCAGAAAGACGTTCCTAGCCAGTCCAGCAGGTCAAAAACACTCTTGTTGCCGGGATTGTAGTCCCTGCAGGCGTGCCTGCGAGAGGCAAATGAGCTTTCTCGAAAGAAGCAGGGTGCTCCCGGTTCCTGAGTAAGCTTCCCTGCCCAGCTTTAGGGCGAAAGGGAAACTCAGTGTCCACACGAGACTCGAAAATCGCCCTGGTGGGCCGTGCCGATTGGAAGGCGTGCAGCACTTTGCCTGAGGCATGACTTGCTGTTCTGCTTTCGTTTTCGGTGGTGCGCCTTTAAGGACTCCTAAGACCGTCGTGTCAGCACCCGTGTCCGTCCAAGAACACTGAGTACCGCCAGGCTCCTAGGGCCCGCTTGAGCGTCATCCAGCCCCGAGGGCCCTTAGGTGTACGCCTGCTTACGCCGAGTGTAGGGCAACATACTGCACTCTTCCTTGGGAGAGACAGATTTCCTCAGCTCTCCAACAGCTTCTGTTTCAAGGTTGTATCCAGTCCAACATGACAAGGAAGTTGGCTCCCTCGCCTTACCTGAGCTCTACCTCGAAAAACACTCTGCTTAGCGCTCCTTGTCGGACCTCAAACCTGCAGTCACCTTACCTAAGGAAAAAGTCAGGCTGGGTTCCACTGCAACGGACGCACAGTTCTTCGTGGAACGCTGCAGGCTTTTGGAAGATGCACAGGCCCCTAGGCCGACCTGGGGCTTTCGAAAAGTTAGGCAGTTCCCTACAAGCCGAAAACCCTGCAGAGAAAAGTTGATTTAGGGAAGGGGTCAGTGGGTAGCTTGTGTCTCTTCTGACTTCGTCGGAATACCAGGTGCGTAAGCAGTGCGTCCACCTCGAATGGGGGGCCTGATATCACAAGCCTTGTTCTTCCCCGCTGGACGGCGCCATGCGTGAGCCCTTGACGCTTCCGGGTGATAGTGCGTTTGCCGGCTTACTAGTCAGTGCAGGCATGGCACTGAGTAAAAAATGAGTTTCCTCAAAAGAAATAGGGTACTACGGCTTCCTGGGTGGGAGCTCTCCCTGCCCTGCTTTATAGCGAAAGGGAGACTCAACATGAACGCTCGCCTCGACGTGTGGCCCTGCTTTGCCATGCAGAAGGGGAGGCGTGCGGCACCTTCTATGACACCCACGTCGCAGCTCTGCTTTACTTTAAAGGCAGTAAGCTGTAAAGGCCTCCTAGGACCCTCGCGTCCGCACACGATTCTGTATAAGAACACGGAGTAACTGCAGGCTCCTAGTGGCCTGGTGAGCCTCATCCAGTCGCGAAGATCCTTAGCTGTACCCCTCTGTAGCTGAGTGTAGGCCAACATATTGAACTCGTACGTCGGAGAGCTAGACCGCCTCCGGTGCCAGACGGATTCAGTAACACGGTTGTAGCACTTCCAGCATTCAGTGCCGGTCGGCCTCATTGCCCTGTCAGAGCGATACTGAGAGAGACACTCTGCTTAGCATTCCTTCTAGGTCTTGTTACCTGCAGTCACCCTACCTCAAGGAAAAACTCGGGTTGAGTTCCACTGCAACTAAAAATCAGTTCTTCGTGGAACACAGCAGGCTTTTGGAAGATGCACAGGCCCCTAGGCTGACCCACGGCATTCTTTCCTTTAGGCCACGCCCTACCCGCAGAACACGCTGTATCGAGAAGTTGATTTAGGGAAGGGCCCACTGAGTGAGTACCATGTGTCTCTTTTGAAGTTTTCGAAACAATAGGTACTGAGGCTTCCTGTCAACCTCGAAATGGGGGCCTGAGGGCACAGGCCTTTTTTCCCCAATGTTGACAATTACATTCGGGCAGCCTGGAAGCTTCTGCAAAAACACTTGTGTTTCCAGGATTCTAGTCATTTCATGCAGGGCTCGGATAGGAAGCTGACTTTTCTCCAAGAGACAGGGTGCCTCCGTTTCCTGGCTGGGATATTATCCTGCCCTGTGTTTTTTCTTATTTGGGTGTACGCGCACCTCTCACGGTTGTGGCCTCTCCCATTGCGGAGCGCCGGCCCCTGAGGCTTAGGTTCAGCGGCTAAGGCTCACGGGTCCGGCACTACGGCAGCATGTGGGATCTTCCCGGATCGGGGTACGAACCCGTGTCTCCTGCATCGGCAGGCTGACTTTCAACTACCGTTCCACAAAGAGAGCCTGACCCTGCTTTAGAGCTAAAGGGACCCGAAACGCAAACACTGGCTTTTCACTACGGCCCTGGGTTTCCATGCAGAAAGCTGGGTGGGCAGCAGCTTCCATGGGGCATTTTGGCTGTGCTCCTCTAGTTTAACGAGGGTAGGTCTTTCCGGACTCCTAGGACATGAGCACCAGTTTCCTTACAAGAACACTCAGGAATCCAGGCTCCAGTGGGCCTGTGGAGCAGCACCCAGCCCCGTAGGTCCTTCAGCGCACCCCCGTGTATGGTCAGTGAAGCGCCACACACTGCACTCTTCCCTGGGAGAGCTAGATATCCTCCGCTCTGCCACAGCTTCAGAAAGACGTTCCTAGCCAGTCCAGCAGGTCAAAAACACTCTTGTTGCCGGGATTGTAGTCCCTGCAGGCGTGCCTGCGAGAGGCAAATGAGCTTTCTCGAAAGAAGCAGGGTGCTCCCGGTTCCTGAGTAAGCTTCCCTGCCCAGCTTTAGGGCGAAAGGGAAACTCAGTGTCCACACGAGACTCGAAAATCGCCCTGGTGGGCCGTGCCGATTGGAAGGCGTGCAGCACTTTTCCTGAGGCATGACTTGCTGTTCTGCTTTCGTTTTCGGTGGTGCGCCTTTAAGGACTCCTAAGACCGTCGTGTCAGCACCCGTGTCCGTCCAAGAACACTGAGTACCGCCAGGCTCCTAGGGCCCGCTTGAGCGTCATCCAGCCCCGAGGGCCCTTAGGTGTACGCCTGCTTACGCCGAGTGTAGGGCAACATACTGCACTCTTCCTTGGGAGAGACAGATTTCCTCAGCTCTCCAACAGCTTCTGTTTCAAGGTTGTATCCAGTCCAACATGACAAGGAAGTTGGCTCCCTCGCCTTACCTGAGCTCTACCTCGAAAAACACTCTGCTTAGCGCTCCTTGTCGGACCTCAAACCTGCAGTCACCTTACCTAAGGAAAAAGTCAGGCTGGGTTCCACTGCAACGGACGCACAGTTCTTCGTGGAACGCTGCAGGCTTTTGGAAGATGCACAGGCCCCTAGGCCGACCTGGGGCTTTCGAAAAGTTAGGCAGTTCCCTACAAGCCGAAAACCCTGCAGAGAAAAGTTGATTTAGGGAAGGGGTCAGTGGGTAGCTTGTGTCTCTTCTGACTTCGTCGGAATACCAGGTGCGTAAGCAGTGCGTCCACCTCGAATGGGGGGGCCTGATATCACAAGCCTTGTTCTTCCCCGCTGGACGGCGCCATGCGTGAGCCCTTGACGCTTCCGGGTGATAGTGCGTTTGCCGGCTTACTAGTCAGTGCAGGCATGGCACTGAGTAAAAAATGAGTTTCCTCGAAAGAAATAGGGTACTACGGCTTCCTGGGTGGGAGCTGTCCCTGCCCTGCTTTATAGCGAAAGGGAGACTCAACATGAACGCTCGCCTCGACGTGTGGCCCTGCTTTGCCATGCAGAAGGGGAGGCGTGCGGCACCTTCTATGACACCCACGTCGCAGCTCTGCTTTACTTTAAAGGCAGTAAGCTGTAAAGGCCTCCTAGGACCCTCGCGTCCGCACACGATTCTGTATAAGAACACGGAGTAACTGCAGGCTCCTAGTGGCCTGGTGAGCCTCATCCAGTCGCGAAGATCCTTAGCTGTACCCCTCTGTAGCTGAGTGTAGGCCAACATATTGAACTCGTACGTCGGAGAGCTAGACCGCCTCCGGTGCCAGACGGATTCAGTAACACGGTTGTAGCACTTCCAGCATTCAGTGCCGGTCGGCCTCATTGCCCTGTCAGAGCGATACTGAGAGAGACACTCTGCTTAGCATTCCTTCTAGGTCTTGTTACCTGCAGTCACCCTACCTCAAGGAAAAACTCGGGTTGAGTTCCACTGCAACTAAAAATCAGTTCTTCGTGGAACACAGCAGGCTTTTGGAAGATGCACAGGCCCCTAGGCTGACCCACGGCATTCTTTCCTTTAGGCCACGCCCTACCCGCAGAACACGCTGTATCGAGAAGTTGATTTAGGGAAGGGCCCACTGAGTGAGTACCATGTGTCTCTTTTGAAGTTTTCGAAACAATAGGTACTGAGGCTTCCTGTCAACCTCGAAATGGGGGCCTGAGGGCACAGGCCTTTTTTCCCCAATGTTGACAATTACATTCGGGCAGCCTGGAAGCTTCTGCAAAAACACTTGTGTTTCCAGGATTCTAGTCATTTCATGCAGGGCTCGGATAGGAAGCTGACTTTTCTCCAAGAGACAGGGTGCCTCCGTTTCCTGGCTGGGATATTATCCTGCCCTGTGTTTTTTCTTATTTGGGTGTACGCGCACCTCTCACGGTTGTGGCCTCTCCCATTGCGGAGCGCCGGCCCCTGAGGCTTAGGTTCAGCGGCTAAGGCTCACGGGTCCGGCACTACGGCAGCATGTGGGATCTTCCCGGATCGGGGTACGAACCCGTGTCTCCTGCATCGGCAGGCTGACTTTCAACTACCGTTCCACAAAGAGAGCCTGACCCTGCTTTAGAGCTAAAGGGTCCCGAAACGCAAACACTGGCTTTTCACTACGGCCCTGGGTTTCCATGCAGAAAGCTGGGTGGGCAGCAGCTTCCATGGGGCATTTTGGCTGTGCTCCTCTAGTTTAACGAGGGTAGGTCTTTCCGGACTCCTAGGACATGAGCACCAGTTTCCTTACAAGAACACTCAGGAATCCAGGCTCCAGTGGGCCTGTGGAGCAGCACCCAGCCCCGTAGGTCCTTCAGCGCACCCCCGTGTATGGTCAGTGAAGCGCCACACACTGCACTCTTCCCTGGGAGAGCTAGATATCCTCCGCTCTGCCACAGCTTCAGAAAGACGTTCCTAGCCAGTCCAGCAGGTCAAAAACACTCTTGTTGCCGGGATTGTAGTCCCTGCAGGCGTGCCTGCGAGAGGCAAATGAGCTTTCTCGAAAGAAGCAGGGTGCTCCCGGTTCCTGAGTAAGCTTCCCTGCCCAGCTTTAGGGCGAAAGGGAAACTCAGTGTCCACACGAGACTCGAAAATCGCCCTGGTGGGCCGTGCCGATTGGAAGGCGTGCAGCACTTTGCCTGAGGCATGACTTGCTGTTCTGCTTTCGTTTTCGGTGGTGCGCCTTTAAGGACTCCTAAGACCGTCGTGTCAGCACCCGTGTCCGTCCAAGAACACTGAGTACCGCCAGGCTCCTAGGGCCCGCTTGAGCGTCATCCAGCCCCGAGGGCCCTTAGGTGTACGCCTGCTTACGCCGAGTGTAGGGCAACATACTGCACTCTTCCTTGGGAGAGACAGATTTCCTCAGCTCTCCAACAGCTTCTGTTTCAAGGTTGTATCCAGTCCAACATGACAAGGAAGTTGGCTCCCTCGCCTTACCTGAGCTCTACCTCGAAAAACACTCTGCTTAGCGCTCCTTGTCGGACCTCAAACCTGCAGTCACCTTACCTAAGGAAAAAGTCAGGCTGGGTTCCACTGCAACGGACGCACAGTTCTTCGTGGAACGCTGCAGGCTTTTGGAAGATGCACAGGCCCCTAGGCCGACCTGGGGCTTTCGAAAAGTTAGGCAGTTCCCTACAAGCCGAAAACCCTGCAGAGAAAAGTTGATTTAGGGAAGGGGTCAGTGGGTAGCTTGTGTCTCTTCTGACTTCGTCGGAATACCAGGTACGTAAGCAGTGCGTCCACCTCGAATGGGGGGCCTGATATCACAAGCCTTGTTCTTCCCCGCTGGACGGCGCCATGCGTGAGCCCTTGACGCTTCCGGGTGATAGTGCGTTTGCCGGCTTACTAGTCAGTGCAGGCATGGCACTGAGTAAAAAATGAGTTTCCTCGAAAGAAATAGGGTACTACGGCTTCCTGGGTGGGAGCTTTCCCTGCCCTGCTTTATAGCGAAAGGGAGACTCAACATGAACGCTCGCCTCGACGTGTGGCCCTGCTTTGCCATGCAGAAGGGGAGGCGTGCGGCACCTTCTATGACACCCACGTCGCAGCTCTGCTTTACTTTAAAGGCAGTAAGCTGTAAAGGCCTCCTAGGACCCTCGCGTCCGCACACGATTCTGTATAAGAACACGGAGTAACTGCAGGCTCCTAGTGGCCTGGTGAGCCTCATCCAGTCGCGAAGATCCTTAGCTGTACCCCTCTGTAGCTGAGTGTAGGCCAACATATTGAACTCGTACGTCGGAGAGCTAGACCGCCTCCGGTGCCAGACGGATTCAGTAACACGGTTGTAGCACTTCCAGCATTCAGTGCCGGTCGGCCTCATTGCCCTGTCAGAGCGATACTGAGAGAGACACTCTGCTTAGCATTCCTTCTAGGTCTTGTTACCTGCAGTCACCCTACCTCAAGGAAAAACTCGGGTTGAGTTCCACTGCAACTAAAAATCAGTTCTTCGTGGAACACAGCAGGCTTTTGGAAGATGCACAGGCCCCTAGGCTGACCCACGGCATTCTTTCCTTTAGGCCACGCCCTACCCGCAGAACACGCTGTATCGAGAAGTTGATTTAGGGAAGGGCCCACTGAGTGAGTACCATGTGTCTCTTTTGAAGTTTTCGAAACAATAGGTACTGAGGCTTCCTGTCAACCTCGAAATGGGGGCCTGAGGGCACAGGCCTTTTTTCCCCAATGTTGACAATTACATTCGGGCAGCCTGGAAGCTTCTGCAAAAACACTTGTGTTTCCAGGATTCTAGTCATTTCATGCAGGGCTCGGATAGGAAGCTGACTTTTCTCCAAGAGACAGGGTGCCTCCGTTTCCTGGCTGGGATATTATCCTGCCCTGTGTTTTTTCTTATTTGGGTGTACGCGCACCTCTCACGGTTGTGGCCTCTCCCATTGCGGAGCGCCGGCCCCTGAGGCTTAGGTTCAGCGGCTAAGGCTCACGGGTCCGGCACTACGGCAGCATGTGGGATCTTCCCGGATCGGGGTACGAACCCGTGTCTCCTGCATCGGCAGGCTGACTTTCAACTACCGTTCCACAAAGAGAGCCTGACCCTGCTTTAGAGCTAAAGGGACCCGAAACGCAAACACTGGCTTTTCACTACGGCCCTGGGTTTCCATGCAGAAAGCTGGGTGGGCAGCAGCTTCCATGGGGCATTTTGGCTGTGCTCCTTTAGTTTAACGAGGGTAGGTCTTTCCGGACTCCTAGGACATGAGCACCAGTTTCCTTACAAGAACACTCAGGAATCCAGGCTCCAGTGGGCCTGTGGAGCAGCACCCAGCCCCGTAGGTCCTTCAGCGCACCCCCGTGTATGGTCAGTGAAGCGCCACACACTGCACTCTTCCCTGGGAGAGCTAGATATCCTCCGCTCTGCCACAGCTTCAGAAAGACGTTCCTAGCCAGTCCAGCAGGTCAAAAACACTCTTGTTGCCGGGATTGTAGTCCCTGCAGGCGTGCCTGCGAGAGGCAAATGAGCTTTCTCGAAAGAAGCAGGGTGCTCCCGGTTCCTGAGTAAGCTTCCCTGCCCAGCTTTAGGGCGAAAGGGAAACTCAGTGTCCACACGAGACTCGAAAATCGCCCTGGTGGGCCGTGCCGATTGGAAGGCGTGCAGCACTTTGCCTGAGGCATGACTTGCTGTTCTGCTTTCGTTTTCGGTGGTGCGCCTTTAAGGACTCCTAAGACCGTCGTGTCAGCACCCGTGTCCGTCCAAGAACACTGAGTACCGCCAGGCTCCTAGGGCCCGCTTGAGCGTCATCCAGCCCCGAGGGCCCTTAGGTGTACGCCTGCTTACGCCGAGTGTAGGGCAACATACTGCACTCTTCCTTGGGAGAGACAGATTTCCTCAGCTCTCCAACAGCTTCTGTTTCAAGGTTGTATCCAGTCCAACATGACAAGGAAGTTGGCTCCCTCGCCTTACCTGAGCTCTACCTCGAAAAACACTCTGCTTAGCGCTCCTTGTCGGACCTCAAACCTGCAGTCACCTTACCTAAGGAAAAAGTCAGGCTGGGTTCCACTGCAACGGACGCACAGTTCTTCGTGGAACGCTGCAGGCTTTTGGAAGATGCACAGGCCCCTAGGCCGACCTGGGGCTTTCGAAAAGTTAGGCAGTTCCCTACAAGCCGAAAACCCTGCAGAGAAAAGTTGATTTAGGGAAGGGGTCAGTGGGTAGCTTGTGTCTCTTCTGACTTCGTCGGAATACCAGGTGCGTAAGCAGTGCGTCCACCTCGAATGGGGGGGCCTGATATCACAAGCCTTGTTCTTCCCCGCTGGACGGCGCCATGCGTGAGCCCTTGACGCTTCCGGGTGATAGTGCGTTTGCCGGCTTACTAGTCAGTGCAGGCATGGCACTGAGTAAAAAATGAGTTTCCTCGAAAGAAATAGGGTACTACGGCTTCCTGGGTGGGAGCTCTCCCTGCCCTGCTTTATAGCGAAAGGGAGACTCAACATGAACGCTCGCCTCGACGTGTGGCCCTGCTTTGCCATGCAGAAGGGGAGGCGTGCGGCACCTTCTATGACACCCACGTCGCAGCTCTGCTTTACTTTAAAGGCAGTAAGCTGTAAAGGCCTCCTAGGACCCTCGCGTCCGCACACGATTCTGTATAAGAACACGGAGTAACTGCAGGCTCCTAGTGGCCTGGTGAGCCTCATCCAGTCGCGAAGATCCTTAGCTGTACCCCTCTGTAGCTGAGTGTAGGCCAACATATTGAACTCGTACGTCGGAGATCTAGACCGCCTCCGGTGCCAGACGGATTCAGTAACACGGTTGTAGCACTTCCAGCATTCAGTGCCGGTCGGCCTCATTGCCCTGTCAGAGCGATACTGAGAGAGACACTCTGCTTAGCATTCCTTCTAGGTCTTGTTACCTGCAGTCACCCTACCTCAAGGAAAAACTCGGGTTGAGTTCCACTGCAACTAAAAATCAGTTCTTCGTGGAACACAGCAGGCTTTTGGAAGATGCACAGGCCCCTAGGCTGACCCACGGCATTCTTTCCTTTAGGCCACGCCCTACCCGCAGAACACGCTGTATCGAGAAGTTGATTTAGGGAAGGGCCCACTGAGTGAGTACCATGTGTCTCTTTTGAAGTTTTCGAAACAATAGGTACTGAGGCTTCCTGTCAACCTCGAAATGGGGGCCTGAGGGCACAGGCCTTTTTTCCCCAATGTTGACAATTACATTCGGGCAGCCTGGAAGCTTCTGCAAAAACACTTGTGTTTCCAGGATTCTAGTCATTTCATGCAGGGCTCGGATAGGAAGCTGACTTTTCTCCAAGAGACAGGGTGCCTCCGTTTCCTGGCTGGGATATTATCCTGCCCTGTGTTTTTTCTTATTTGGGTGTACGCGCACCTCTCACGGTTGTGGCCTCTCCCATTGCGGAGCGCCGGCCCCTGAGGCTTAGGTTCAGCGGCTAAGGCTCACGGGTCCGGCACTACGGCAGCATGTGGGATCTTCCCGGATCGGGGTACGAACCCGTGTCTCCTGCATCGGCAGGCTGACTTTCAACTACCGTTCCACAAAGAGAGCCTGACCCTGCTTTAGAGCTAAAGGGTCCCGAAACGCAAACACTGGCTTTTCACTACGGCCCTGGGTTTCCATGCAGAAAGCTGGGTGGGCAGCAGCTTCCATGGGGCATTTTGGCTGTGCTCCTCTAGTTTAACGAGGGTAGGTCTTTCCGGACTCCTAGGACATGAGCACCAGTTTCCTTACAAGAACACTCAGGAATCCAGGCTCCAGTGGGCCTGTGGAGCAGCACCCAGCCCCGTAGGTCCTTCAGCGCACCCCCGTGTATGGTCAGTGAAGCGCCACACACTGCACTCTTCCCTGGGAGAGCTAGATATCCTCCGCTCTGCCACAGCTTCAGAAAGACGTTCCTAGCCAGTCCAGCAGGTCAAAAACACTCTTGTTGCCGGGATTGTAGTCCCTGCAGGCGTGCCTGCGAGAGGCAAATGAGCTTTCTCGAAAGAAGCAGGGTGCTCCCGGTTCCTGAGTAAGCTTCCCTGCCCAGCTTTAGGGCGAAAGGGAAACTCAGTGTCCACACGAGACTCGAAAATCGCCCTGGTGGGCCGTGCCGATTGGAAGGCGTGCAGCACTTTGCCTGAGGCATGACTTGCTGTTCTGCTTTCGTTTTCGGTGGTGCGCCTTTAAGGACTCCTAAGACCGTCGTGTCAGCACCCGTGTCCGTCCAAGAACACTGAGTACCGCCAGGCTCCTAGGGCCCGCTTGAGCGTCATCCAGCCCCGAGGGCCCTTAGGTGTACGCCTGCTTACGCCGAGTGTAGGGCAACATACTGCACTCTTCCTTGGGAGAGACAGATTTCCTCAGCTCTCCAACAGCTTCTGTTTCAAGGTTGTATCCAGTCCAACATGACAAGGAAGTTGGCTCCCTCGCCTTACCTGAGCTCTACCTCGAAAAACACTCTGCTTAGCGCTCCTTGTCGGACCTCAAACCTGCAGTCACCTTACCTAAGGAAAAAGTCAGGCTGGGTTCCACTGCAACGGACGCACAGTTCTTCGTGGAACGCTGCAGGCTTTTGGAAGATGCACAGGCCCCTAGGCCGACCTGGGGCTTTCGAAAAGTTAGGCAGTTCCCTACAAGCCGAAAACCCTGCAGAGAAAAGTTGATTTAGGGAAGGGGTCAGTGGGTAGCTTGTGTCTCTTCTGACTTCGTCGGAATACCAGGTGCGTAAGCAGTGCGTCCACCTCGAATGGGGGGGCCTGATATCACAAGCCTTGTTCTTCCCCGCTGGACGGCGCCATGCGTGAGCCCTTGACGCTTCCGGGTGATAGTGCGTTTGCCGGCTTACTAGTCAGTGCAGGCATGGCACTGAGTAAAAAATGAGTTTCCTCGAAAGAAATAGGGTACTACGGCTTCCTGGGTGGGAGCTCTCCCTGCCCTGCTTTATAGCGAAAGGGAGACTCAACATGAACGCTCGCCTCGACGTGTGGCCCTGCTTTGCCATGCAGAAGGGGAGGCGTGCGGCACCTTCTATGACACCCACGTCGCAGCTCTGCTTTACTTTAAAGGCAGTAAGCTGTAAAGGCCTCCTAGGACCCTCGCGTCCGCACACGATTCTGTATAAGAACACGGAGTAACTGCAGGCTCCTAGTGGCCTGGTGAGCCTCATCCAGTCGCGAAGATCCTTAGCTGTACCCCTCTGTAGCTGAGTGTAGGCCAACATATTGAACTCGTACGTCGGAGAGCTAGACCGCCTCCGGTGCCAGACGGATTCAGTAACACGGTTGTAGCACTTCCAGCATTCAGTGCCGGTCGGCCTCATTGCCCTGTCAGAGCGATACTGAGAGAGACACTCTGCTTAGCATTCCTTCTAGGTCTTGTTACCTGCAGTCACCCTACCTCAAGGAAAAACTCGGGTTGAGTTCCACTGCAACTAAAAATCAGTTCTTCGTGGAACACAGCAGGCTTTTGGAAGATGCACAGGCCCCTAGGCTGACCCACGGCATTCTTTCCTTTAGGCCACGCCCTACCCGCAGAACACGCTGTATCGAGAAGTTGATTTAGGGAAGGGCCCACTGAGTGAGTACCATGTGTCTCTTTTGAAGTTTTCGAAACAATAGGTACTGAGGCTTCCTGTCAACCTCGAAATGGGGGCCTGAGGGCACAGGCCTTTTTTCCCCAATGTTGACAATTACATTCGGGCAGCCTGGAAGCTTCTGCAAAAACACTTGTGTTTCCAGGATTCTAGTCATTTCATGCAGGGCTCGGATAGGAAGCTGACTTTTCTCCAAGAGACAGGGTGCCTCCGTTTCCTGGCTGGGATATTATCCTGCCCTGTGTTTTTTCTTATTTGGGTGTACGCGCACCTCTCACGGTTGTGGCCTCTCCCATTGCGGAGCGCCGGCCCCTGAGGCTTAGGTTCAGCGGCTAAGGCTCACGGGTCCGGCACTACGGCAGCATGTGGGATCTTCCCGGATCGGGGTACGAACCCGTGTCTCCTGCATCGGCAGGCTGACTTTCAACTACCGTTCCACAAAGAGAGCCTGACCCTGCTTTAGAGCTAAAGGGACCCGAAACGCAAACACTGGCTTTTCACTACGGCCCTGGGTTTCCATGCAGAAAGCTGGGTGGGCAGCAGCTTCCATGGGGCATTTTGGCTGTGCTCCTCTAGTTTAACGAGGGTAGGTCTTTCCGGACTCCTAGGACATGAGCACCAGTTTCCTTACAAGAACACTCAGGAATCCAGGCTCCAGTGGGCCTGTGGAGCAGCACCCAGCCCCGTAGGTCCTTCAGCGCACCCCCGTGTATGGTCAGTGAAGCGCCACACACTGCACTCTTCCCTGGGAGAGCTAGATATCCTCCGCTCCGCCACAGCTTCAGAAAGACGTTCCTAGCCAGTCCAGCAGGTCAAAAACACTCTTGTTGCCGGGATTGTAGTCCCTGCAGGCGTGCCTGCGAGAGGCAAATGAGCTTTCTCGAAAGAAGCAGGGTGCTCCCGGTTCCTGAGTAAGCTTCCCTGCCCAGCTTTAGGGCGAAAGGGAAACTCAGTGTCCACACGAGACTCGAAAATCGCCCTGGTGGGCCGTGCCGATTGGAAGGCGTGCAGCACTTTGCCTGAGGCATGACTTGCTGTTCTGCTTTCGTTTTCGGTGGTGCGCCTTTAAGGACTCCTAAGACCGTCGTGTCAGCACCCGTGTCCGTCCAAGAACACTGAGTACCGCCAGGCTCCTAGGGCCCGCT
The DNA here is from genome assembly GCF_964341445.2 of Mesoplodon mirus. Classification (NCBI taxonomy): domain Eukaryota; kingdom Metazoa; phylum Chordata; class Mammalia; order Artiodactyla; family Ziphiidae; genus Mesoplodon; species Mesoplodon mirus. The sequence continues at coordinate 101,698 of NW_028295400.1, read as the reverse complement.
TGAGCGTCATCCAGCCCCGAGGGCCCTTAGGTGTACGCCTGCTTACGCCGAGTGTAGGGCAACATACTGCACTCTTCCTTGGGAGAGACAGATTTCCTCAGCTCTCCAACAGCTTCTGTTTCAAGGTTGTATCCAGTCCAACATGACAAGGAAGTTGGCTCCCTCGCCTTACCTGAGCTCTACCTCGAAAAACACTCTGCTTAGCGCTCCTTGTCGGACCTCAAACCTGCAGTCACCTTACCTAAGGAAAAAGTCAGGCTGGGTTCCACTGCAACGGACGCACAGTTCTTCGTGGAACGCTGCAGGCTTTTGGAAGATGCACAGGCCCCTAGGCCGACCTGGGGCTTTCGAAAAGTTAGGCAGTTCCCTACAAGCCGAAAACCCTGCAGAGAAAAGTTGATTTAGGGAAGGGGTCAGTGGGTAGCTTGTGTCTCTTCTGACTTCGTCGGAATACCAGGTGCGTAAGCAGTGCGTCCACCTCGAATGGGGGGGCCTGATATCACAAGCCTTGTTCTTCCCCGCTGGACGGCGCCATGCGTGAGCCCTTGACGCTTCCGGGTGATAGTGCGTTTGCCGGCTTACTAGTCAGTGCAGGCATGGCACTGAGTAAAAAATGAGTTTCCTCGAAAGAAATAGGGTACTACGGCTTCCTGGGTGGGAGCTCTCCCTGCCCTGCTTTATAGCGAAAGGGAGACTCAACATGAACGCTCGCCTCGACGTGTGGCCCTGCTTTGCCATGCAGAAGGGGAGGCGTGCGGCACCTTCTATGACACCCACGTCGCAGCTCTGCTTTACTTTAAAGGCAGTAAGCTGTAAAGGCCTCCTAGGACCCTCGCGTCCGCACACGATTCTGTATAAGAACACGGAGTAACTGCAGGCTCCTAGTGGCCTGGTGAGCCTCATCCAGTCGCGAAGATCCTTAGCTGTACCCCTCTGTAGCTGAGTGTAGGCCAACATATTGAACTCGTACGTCGGAGAGCTAGACCGCCTCCGGTGCCAGACGGATTCAGTAACACGGTTGTAGCACTTCCAGCATTCAGTGCCGGTCGGCCTCATTGCCCTGTCAGAGCGATACTGAGAGAGACACTCTGCTTAGCATTCCTTCTAGGTCTTGTTACCTGCAGTCACCCTACCTCAAGGAAAAACTCGGGTTGAGTTCCACTGCAACTAAAAATCAGTTCTTCGTGGAACACAGCAGGCTTTTGGAAGATGCACAGGCCCCTAGGCTGACCCACGGCATTCTTTCCTTTAGGCCACGCCCTACCCGCAGAACACGCTGTATCGAGAAGTTGATTTAGGGAAGGGCCCACTGAGTGAGTACCATGTGTCTCTTTTGAAGTTTTCGAAACAATAGGTACTGAGGCTTCCTGTCAACCTCGAAATGGGGGCCTGAGGGCACAGGCCTTTTTTCCCCAATGTTGACAATTACATTCGGGCAGCCTGGAAGCTTCTGCAAAAACACTTGTGTTTCCAGGATTCTAGTCATTTCATGCAGGGCTCGGATAGGAAGCTGACTTTTCTCCAAGAGACAGGGTGCCTCCGTTTCCTGGCTGGGATATTATCCTGCCCTGTGTTTTTTCTTATTTGGGTGTACGCGCACCTCTCACGGTTGTGGCCTCTCCCATTGCGGAGCGCCGGCCCCTGAGGCTTAGGTTCAGCGGCTAAGGCTCACGGGTCCGGCACTACGGCAGCATGTGGGATCTTCCCGGATCGGGGTACGAACCCGTGTCTCCTGCATCGGCAGGCTGACTTTCAACTACCGTTCCACAAAGAGAGCCTGACCCTGCTTTAGAGCTAAAGGGACCCGAAACGCAAACACTGGCTTTTCACTACGGCCCTGGGTTTCCATGCAGAAAGCTGGGTGGGCAGCAGCTTCCATGGGGCATTTTGGCTGTGCTCCTCTAGTTTAACGAGGGTAGGTCTTTCCGGACTCCTAGGACATGAGCACCAGTTTCCTTACAAGAACACTCAGGAATCCAGGCTCCAGTGGGCCTGTGGAGCAGCACCCAGCCCCGTAGGTCCTTCAGCGCACCCCCGTGTATGGTCAGTGAAGCGCCACACACTGCACTCTTCCCTGGGAGAGCTAGATATCCTCCGCTCTGCCACAGCTTCAGAAAGACGTTCCTAGCCAGTCCAGCAGGTCAAAAACACTCTTGTTGCCGGGATTGTAGTCCCTGCAGGCGTGCCTGCGAGAGGCAAATGAGCTTTCTCGAAAGAAGCAGGGTGCTTCCGGTTCCTGAGTAAGCTTCCCTGCCCAGCTTTAGGGCGAAAGGGAAACTCAGTGTCCACACGAGACTCGAAAATCGCCCTGGTGGGCCGTGCCGATTGGAAGGCGTGCAGCACTTTGCCTGAGGCATGACTTGCTGTTCTGCTTTCGTTTTCGGTGGTGCGCCTTTAAGGACTCCTAAGACCGTCGTGTCAGCACCCGTGTCCGTCCAAGAACACTGAGTACCGCCAGGCTCCTAGGGCCCGCTTGAGCGTCATCCAGCCCCGAGGGCCCTTAGGTGTACGCCTGCTTACGCCGAGTGTAGGGCAACATACTGCACTCTTCCTTGGGAGAGACAGATTTCCTCAGCTCTCCAACAGCTTCTGTTTCAAGGTTGTATCCAGTCCAACATGACAAGGAAGTTGGCTCCCTCGCCTTACCTGAGCTCTACCTCGAAAAACACTCTGCTTAGCGCTCCTTGTCGGACCTCAAACCTGCAGTCACCTTACCTAAGGAAAAAGTCAGGCTGGGTTCCACTGCAACGGACGCACAGTTCTTCGTGGAACGCTGCAGGCTTTTGGAAGATGCACAGGCCCCTAGGCCGACCTGGGGCTTTCGAAAAGTTAGGCAGTTCCCTACAAGCCGAAAACCCTGCAGAGAAAAGTTGATTTAGGGAAGGGGTCAGTGGGTAGCTTGTGTCTCTTCTGACTTCGTCGGAATACCAGGTGCGTAAGCAGTGCGTCCACCTCGAATGGGGGGCCTGATATCACAAGCCTTGTTCTTCCCCGCTGGACGGCGCCATGCGTGAGCCCTTGACGCTTCCGGGTGATAGTGCGTTTGCCGGCTTACTAGTCAGTGCAGGCATGGCACTGAGTAAAAAATGAGTTTCCTCGAAAGAAATAGGGTACTACGGCTTCCTGGGTGGGAGCTCTCCCTGCCCTGCTTTATAGCGAAAGGGAGACTCAACATGAACGCTCGCCTCGACGTGTGGCCCTGCTTTGCCATGCAGAAGGGGAGGCGTGCGGCACCTTCTATGACACCCACGTCGCAGCTCTGCTTTACTTTAAAGGCAGTAAGCTGTAAAGGCCTCCTAGGACCCTCGCGTCCGCACACGATTCTGTATAAGAACACGGAGTAACTGCAGGCTCCTAGTGGCCTGGTGAGCCTCATCCAGTCGCGAAGATCCTTAGCTGTACCCCTCTGTAGCTGAGTGTAGGCCAACATATTGAACTCGTACGTCGGAGAGCTAGACCGCCTCCGGTGCCAGACGGATTCAGTAACACGGTTGTAGCACTTCCAGCATTCAGTGCCGGTCGGCCTCATTGCCCTGTCAGAGCGATACTGAGAGAGACACTCTGCTTAGCATTCCTTCTAGGTCTTGTTACCTGCAGTCACCCTACCTCAAGGAAAAACTCGGGTTGAGTTCCACTGCAACTAAAAATCAGTTCTTCGTGGAACACAGCAGGCTTTTGGAAGATGCACAGGCCCCTAGGCTGACCCACGGCATTCTTTCCTTTAGGCCACGCCCTACCCGCAGAACACGCTGTATCGAGAAGTTGATTTAGGGAAGGGCCCACTGAGTGAGTACCATGTGTCTCTTTTGAAGTTTTCGAAACAATAGGTACTGAGGCTTCCTGTCAACCTCGAAATGGGGGCCTGAGGGCACAGGCCTTTTTTCCCCAATGTTGACAATTACATTCGGGCAGCCTGGAAGCTTCTGCAAAAACACTTGTGTTTCCAGGATTCTAGTCATTTCATGCAGGGCTCGGATAGGAAGCTGACTTTTCTCCAAGAGACAGGGTGCCTCCGTTTCCTGGCTGGGATATTATCCTGCCCTGTGTTTTTTCTTATTTGGGTGTACGCGCACCTCTCACGGTTGTGGCCTCTCCCATTGCGGAGCGCCGGCCCCTGAGGCTTAGGTTCAGCGGCTAAGGCTCACGGGTCCGGCACTACGGCAGCATGTGGGATCTTCCCGGATCGGGGTACGAACCCGTGTCTCCTGCATCGGCAGGCTGACTTTCAACTACCGTTCCACAAAGAGAGCCTGACCCTGCTTTAGAGCTAAAGGGACCCGAAACGCAAACACTGGCTTTTCACTACGGCCCTGGGTTTCCATGCAGAAAGCTGGGTGGGCAGCAACTTCCATGGGGCATTTTGGCTGTGCTCCTTTAGTTTAACGAGGGTAGGTCTTTCCGGACTCCTAGGACATGAGCACCAGTTTCCTTACAAGAACACTCAGGAATCCAGGCTCCAGTGGGCCTGTGGAGCAGCACCCAGCCCCGTAGGTCCTTCAGCGCACCCCCGTGTATGGTCAGTGAAGCGCCACACACTGCACTCTTCCCTGGGAGAGCTAGATATCCTCCGCTCTGCCACAGCTTCAGAAAGACGTTCCTAGCCAGTCCAGCAGGTCAAAAACACTCTTGTTGCCGGGATTGTAGTCCCTGCAGGCGTGCCTGCGAGAGGCAAATGAGCTTTCTCGAAAGAAGCAGGGTGCTTCCGGTTCCTGAGTAAGCTTCCCTGCCCAGCTTTAGGGCGAAAGGGAAACTCAGTGTCCACACGAGACTCGAAAATCGCCCTGGTGGGCCGTGCCGATTGGAAGGCGTGCAGCACTTTGCCTGAGGCATGACTTGCTGTTCTGCTTTCGTTTTCGGTGGTGCGCCTTTAAGGACTCCTAAGACCGTCGTGTCAGCACCCGTGTCCGTCCAAGAACACTGAGTACCGCCAGGCTCCTAGGGCCCGCTTGAGCGTCATCCAGCCCCGAGGGCCCTTAGGTGTACGCCTGCTTACGCCGAGTGTAGGGCAACATACTGCACTCTTCCTTGGGAGAGACAGATTTCCTCAGCTCTCCAACAGCTTCTGTTTCAAGGTTGTATCCAGTCCAACATGACAAGGAAGTTGGCTCCCTCGCCTTACCTGAGCTCTACCTCGAAAAACACTCTGCTTAGCGCTCCTTGTCGGACCTCAAACCTGCAGTCACCTTACCTAAGGAAAAAGTCAGGCTGGGTTCCACTGCAACGGACGCACAGTTCTTCGTGGAACGCTGCAGGCTTTTGGAAGATGCACAGGCCCCTAGGCCGACCTGGGGCTTTCGAAAAGTTAGGCAGTTCCCTACAAGCCGAAAACCCTGCAGAGAAAAGTTGATTTAGGGAAGGGGTCAGTGGGTAGCTTGTGTCTCTTCTGACTTCGTCGGAATACCAGGTGCGTAAGCAGTGCGTCCACCTCGAATGGGGGGCCTGATATCACAAGCCTTGTTCTTCCCCGCTGGAAGGCGCCATGCGTGAGCCCTTGACGCTTCCGGGTGATAGTGCGTTTGCCGGCTTACTAGTCAGTGCAGGCATGGCACTGAGTAAAAAATGAGTTTCCTCGAAAGAAATAGGGTACTACGGCTTCCTGGGTGGGAGCTCTCCCTGCCCTGCTTTATAGCGAAAGGGAGACTCAACATGAACGCTCGCCTCGACGTGTGGCCCTGCTTTGCCATGCAGAAGGGGAGGCGTGCGGCACCTTCTATGACACCCACGTCGCAGCTCTGCTTTACTTTAAAGGCAGTAAGCTGTAAAGGCCTCCTAGGACCCTCGCGTCCGCACACGATTCTGTATAAGAACACGGAGTAACTGCAGGCTCCTAGTGGCCTGGTGAGCCTCATCCAGTCGCGAAGATCCTTAGCTGTACCCCTCTGTAGCTGAGTGTAGGCCAACATATTGAACTCGTACGTCGGAGAGCTAGACCGCCTCCGGTGCCAGACGGATTCAGTAACACGGTTGTAGCACTTCCAGCATTCAGTGCCGGTCGGCCTCATTGCCCTGTCAGAGCGATACTGAGAGAGACACTCTGCTTAGCATTCCTTCTAGGTCTTGTTACCTGCAGTCACCCTACCTCAAGGAAAAACTCGGGTTGAGTTCCACTGCAACTAAAAATCAGTTCTTCGTGGAACACAGCAGGCTTTTGGAAGATGCACAGGCCCCTAGGCTGACCCACGGCATTCTTTCCTTTAGGCCACGCCCTACCCGCAGAACACGCTGTATCGAGAAGTTGATTTAGGGAAGGGCCCACTGAGTGAGTACCATGTGTCTCTTTTGAAGTTTTCGAAACAATAGGTACTGAGGCTTCCTGTCAACCTCGAAATGGGGGCCTGAGGGCACAGGCCTTTTTTCCCCAATGTTGACAATTACATTCGGGCAGCCTGGAAGCTTCTGCAAAAACACTTGTGTTTCCAGGATTCTAGTCATTTCATGCAGGGCTCGGATAGGAAGCTGACTTTTCTCCAAGAGACAGGGTGCCTCCGTTTCCTGGCTGGGATATTATCTTGCCCTGTGTTTTTTCTTATTTGGGTGTACGCGCACCTCTCACGGTTGTGGCCTCTCCCATTGCGGAGCACCGGCTCCTGAGGCTTAGGTTCAGCGGCTAAGGCTCACGGGTCCGGCACTACGGCAGCATGTGGGATCTTCCCGGATCGGGGTACGAACCCGTGTCTCCTGCATCGGCAGGCTGACTTTCAACTACCGTTCCACAAAGAGAGCCTGACCCTGCTTTAGAGCTAAAGGGACCCGAAACGCAAACACTGGCTTTTCACTACGGCCCTGGGTTTCCATGCAGAAAGCTGGGTGGGCAGCAGCTTCCATGAGGCATTTTGGCTGTGCTCCTTTAGTTTAACGAGGGTAGGTCTTTCCGGACTCCTAGGACATGAGCACCAGTTTCCTTACAAGAACACTCAGGAATCCAGGCTCCAGTGGGCCTGTGGAGCAGCACCCAGCCCCGTAGGTCCTTCAGCGCACCCCCGTGTATGGTCAGTGAAGCGCCACACACTGCACTCTTCCCTGGGAGAGCTAGATATCCTCCGCTCCGCCACAGCTTCAGAAAGACGTTCCTAGCCAGTCCAGCAGGTCAAAAACACTCTTGTTGCCGGGATTGTAGTCCCTGCAGGCGTGCCTGCGAGAGGCAAATGAGCTTTCTCGAAAGAAGCAGGGTGCTTCCGGTTCCTGAGTAAGCTTCCCTGCCCAGCTTTAGGGCGAAAGGGAAACTCAGTGTCCACACGAGACTCGAAAATCGCCCTGGTGGGCCGTGCCGATTGGAAGGCGTGCAGCACTTTTCCTGAGGCATGACTTGCTGTTCTGCTTTCGTTTTCGGTGGTGCGCCTTTAAGGACTCCTAAGACCGTCGTGTCAGCACCCGTGTCCGTCCAAGAACACTGAGTACCGCCAGGCTCCTAGGGCCCGCTTGAGCGTCATCCAGCCCCGAGGGCCCTTAGGTGTACGCCTGTTTACGCCGAGTGTAGGGCAACATACTGCACTCTTCCTTGGGAGAGACAGATTTCCTCAGCTCTCCAACAGCTTCTGTTTCAAGGTTGTATCCAGTCCAACATGACAAGGAAGTTGGCTCCCTCGCCTTACCTGAGCTCTACCTCGAAAAACACTCTGCTTAGCGCTCCTTGTCGGACCTCAAACCTGCAGTCACCTTACCTAAGGAAAAAGTCAGGCTGGGTTCCACTGCAACGGACGCACAGTTCTTCGTGGAACGCTGCAGGCTTTTGGAAGATGCACAGGCCCCTAGGCCGACCTGGGGCTTTCGAAAAGTTAGGCAGTTCCCTACAAGCCGAAAACCCTGCAGAGAAAAGTTGATTTAGGGAAGGGGTCAGTGGGTAGCTTGTGTCTCTTCTGACTTCGTCGGAATACCAGGTACGTAAGCAGTGCGTCCACCTCGAATGGGGGGCCTGATTATCACAAGCCTTGTTTTTCCCCGCTGGAAAGCGCCATGCGTGAGCCCTTGACGCTTCCGGGTGATAGTGCGTTTGCCGGCTTACTAGTCAGTGCAGGCATGGCACTGAGTAAAAAATGAGTTTCCTCGAAAGAAATAGGGTACTACGACTTCCTGGGTGGGAGCTTTCCCTGCCCTGCTTTATAGCGAAAGGGAAACTCAACATGAACGCTCGCCTCGACGTGTGGCCCTGCTTTGCCATGCAGAAGGGGAGGCGTGCGGCACCTTCTATGACACCCACGTCGCAGCTCTGCTTTACTTTAAAGGCAGTAAGCTGTAAAGGCCTCCTAGGACCCTCGCGTCCGCACACGATTCTGTATAAGAACACGGAGTAACTGCAGGCTCCTAGTGGCCTGGTGAGCCTCATCCAGTCGCGAAGATCCTTAGCTGTACCCCTCTGTAGCTGAGTGTAGGCCAACATATTGAACTCGTACGTCGGAGAGCTAGACCGCCTCCGGTGCCAGACGGATTCAGTAACACGGTTGTAGCACTTCCAGCATTCAGTGCCGGTCGGCCTCATTGCCCTGTCAGAGCGATACTGAGAGAGACACTCTGCTTAGCATTCCTTCTAGGTCTTGTTACCTGCAGTCACCCTACCTCAAGGAAAAACTCGGGTTGAGTTCCACTGCAACTAAAAATCAGTTCTTCGTGGAACACAGCAGGCTTTTGGAAGATGCACAGGCCCCTAGGCTGACCCACGGCATTCTTTCCTTTAGGCCACGCCCTACCCGCAGAACACGCTGTATCGAGAAGTTGATTTAGGGAAGGGCCCACTGAGTGAGTACCATGTGTCTCTTTTGAAGTTTTCGAAACAATAGGTACTGAGGCTTCCTGTCAACCTCGAAATGGGGGCCTGAGGGCACAGGCCTTTTTTCCCCAATGTTGACAATTACATTCGGGCAGCCTGGAAGCTTCTGCAAAAACACTTGTGTTTCCAGGATTCTAGTCATTTCATGCAGGGCTCGGATAGGAAGCTGACTTTTCTCCAAGAGACAGGGTGCCTCCGTTTCCTGGCTGGGATATTATCCTGCCCTGTGTTTTTTCTTATTTGGGTGTACGCGCACCTCTCACGGTTGTGGCCTCTCCCATTGCGGAGCGCCGGCCCCTGAGGCTTAGGTTCAGCGGCTAAGGCTCACGGGTCCGGCACTACGGCAGCATGTGGGATCTTCCCGGATCGGGGTACGAACCCGTGTCTCCTGCATCGGCAGGCTGACTTTCAACTACCGTTCCACAAAGAGAGCCTGACCCTGCTTTAGAGCTAAAGGGACCCGAAACGCAAACACTGGCTTTTCACTACGGCCCTGGGTTTCCATGCAGAAAGCTGGGTGGGCAGCAGCTTCCATGGGGCATTTTGGCTGTGCTCCTTTAGTTTAACGAGGGTAGGTCTTTCCGGACTCCTAGGACATGAGCACCAGTTTCCTTACAAGAACACTCAGGAATCCAGGCTCCAGTGGGCCTGTGGAGCAGCACCCAGCCCCGTAGGTCCTTCAGCGCACCCCCGTGTATGGTCAGTGAAGCGCCACACACTGCACTCTTCCCTGGGAGAGCTAGATATCCTCCGCTCCGCCACAGCTTCAGAAAGACGTTCCTAGCCAGTCCAGCAGGTCAAAAACACTCTTGTTGCCGGGATTGTAGTCCCTGCAGGCGTGCCTGCGAGAGGCAAATGAGCTTTCTCGAAAGAAGCAGGGTGCTTCCGGTTCCTGAGTAAGCTTCCCTGCCCAGCTTTAGGGCGAAAGGGAAACTCAGTGTCCACACGAGACTCGAAAATCGCCCTGGTGGGCCGTGCCGATTGGAAGGCGTGCAGCACTTTTCCTGAGGCATGACTTGCTGTTCTGCTTTCGTTTTCGGTGGTGCGCCTTTAAGGACTCCTAAGACCGTCGTGTCAGCACCCGTGTCCGTCCAAGAACACTGAGTACCGCCAGGCTCCTAGGGCCCGCTTGAGCGTCATCCAGCCCCGAGGGCCCTTAGGTGTACGCCTGCTTACGCCGAGTGTAGGGCAACATACTGCACTCTTCCTTGGGAGAGACAGATTTCCTCAGCTCTCCAACAGCTTCTGTTTCAAGGTTGTATCCAGTCCAACATGACAAGGAAGTTGGCTCCCTCGCCTTACCTGAGCTCTACCTCGAAAAACACTCTGCTTAGCGCTCCTTGTCGGACCTCAAACCTGCAGTCACCTTACCTAAGGAAAAAGTCAGGCTGGGTTCCACTGCAACGGACGCACAGTTCTTCGTGGAACGCTGCAGGCTTTTGGAAGATGCACAGGCCCCTAGGCCGACCTGGGGCTTTCGAAAAGTTAGGCAGTTCCCTACAAGCCGAAAACCCTGCAGAGAAAAGTTGATTTAGGGAAGGGGTCAGTGGGTAGCTTGTGTCTCTTCTGACTTCGTCGGAATACCAGGTACGTAAGCAGTGCGTCCACCTCGAATGGGGGGCCTGATTATCACAAGCCTTGTTTTTCCCCGCTGGAAAGCGCCATGCGTGAGCCCTTGACGCTTCCGGGTGATAGTGCGTTTGCCGGCTTACTAGTCAGTGCAGGCATGGCACTGAGTAAAAAATGAGTTTCCTCGAAAGAAATAGGGTACTACGACTTCCTGGGTGGGAGCTTTCCCTGCCCTGCTTTATAGCGAAAGGGAAACTCAACATGAACGCTCGCCTCGACGTGTGGCCCTGCTTTGCCATGCAGAAGGGGAGGCGTGCGGCACCTTCTATGACACCCACGTCGCAGCTCTGCTTTACTTTAAAGGCAGTAAGCTGTAAAGGCCTCCTAGGACCCTCGCGTCCGCACACGATTCTGTATAAGAACACGGAGTAACTGCAGGCTCCTAGTGGCCTGGTGAGCCTCATCCAGTCGCGAAGATCCTTAGCTGTACCCCTCTGTAGCTGAGTGTAGGCCAACATATTGAACTCGTACGTCGGAGAGCTAGACCGCCTCCGGTGCCAGACGGATTCAGTAACACGGTTGTAGCACTTCCAGCATTCAGTGCCGGTCGGCCTCATTGCCCTGTCAGAGCGATACTGAGAGAGACACTCTGCTTAGCATTCCTTCTAGGTCTTGTTACCTGCAGTCACCCTACCTCAAGGAAAAACTCGGGTTGAGTTCCACTGCAACTAAAAATCAGTTCTTCGTGGAACACAGCAGGCTTTTGGAAGATGCACAGGCCCCTAGGCTGACCCACGGCATTCTTTCCTTTAGGCCACGCCCTACCCGCAGAACACGCTGTATCGAGAAGTTGATTTAGGGAAGGGCCCACTGAGTGAGTACCATGTGTCTCTTTTGAAGTTTTCGAAACAATAGGTACTGAGGCTTCCTGTCAACCTCGAAATGGGGGCCTGAGGGCACAGGCCTTTTTTCCCCAATGTTGACAATTACATTCGGGCAGCCTGGAAGCTTCTGCAAAAACACTTGTGTTTCCAGGATTCTAGTCATTTCATGCAGGGCTCGGATAGGAAGCTGACTTTTCTCCAAGAGACAGGGTGCCTCCGTTTCCTGGCTGGGATATTATCCTGCCCTGTGTTTTTTCTTATTTGGGTGTACGCGCACCTCTCACGGTTGTGGCCTCTCCCATTGCGGAGCGCCGGCCCCTGAGGCTTAGGTTCAGCGGCTAAGGCTCACGGGTCCGGCACTACGGCAGCATGTGGGATCTTCCCGGATCGGGGTACGAACCCGTGTCTCCTGCATCGGCAGGCTGACTTTCAACTACCGTTCCACAAAGAGAGCCTGACCCTGCTTTAGAGCTAAAGGGACCCGAAACGCAAACACTGGCTTTTCACTACGGCCCTGGGTTTCCATGCAGAAAGCTGGGTGGGCAGCAGCTTCCATGGGGCATTTTGGCTGTGCTCCTTTAGTTTAACGAGGGTAGGTCTTTCCGGACTCCTAGGACATGAGCACCAGTTTCCTTACAAGAACACTCAGGAATCCAGGCTCCAGTGGGCCTGTGGAGCAGCACCCAGCCCCGTAGGTCCTTCAGCGCACCCCCGTGTATGGTCAGTGAAGCGCCACACACTGCACTCTTCCCTGGGAGAGCTAGATATCCTCCGCTCCGCCACAGCTTCAGAAAGACGTTCCTAGCCAGTCCAGCAGGTCAAAAACACTCTTGTTGCCGGGATTGTAGTCCCTGCAGGCGTGCCTGCGAGAGGCAAATGAGCTTTCTCGAAAGAAGCAGGGTGCTTCCGGTTCCTGAGTAAGCTTCCCTGCCCAGCTTTAGGGCGAAAGGGAAACTCAGTGTCCACACGAGACTCGAAAATCGCCCTGGTGGGCCGTGCCGATTGGAAGGCGTGCAGCACTTTTCCTGAGGCATGACTTGCTGTTCTGCTTTCGTTTTCGGTGGTGCGCCTTTAAGGACTCCTAAGACCGTCGTGTCAGCACCCGTGTCCGTCCAAGAACACTGAGTACCGCCAGGCTCCTAGGGCCCGCTTGAGCGTCATCCAGCCCCGAGGGCCCTTAGGTGTACGCCTGTTTACGCCGAGTGTAGGGCAACATACTGCACTCTTCCTTGGGAGAGACAGATTTCCTCAGCTCTCCAACAGCTTCTGTTTCAAGGTTGTATCCAGTCCAACATGACAAGGAAGTTGGCTCCCTCGCCTTACCTGAGCTCTACCTCGAAAAACACTCTGCTTAGCGCTCCTTGTCGGACCTCAAACCTGCAGTCACCTTACCTAAGGAAAAAGTCAGGCTGGGTTCCACTGCAACGGACGCACAGTTCTTCGTGGAACGCTGCAGGCTTTTGGAAGATGCACAGGCCCCTAGGCCGACCTGGGGCTTTCGAAAAGTTAGGCAGTTCCCTACAAGCCGAAAACCCTGCAGAGAAAAGTTGATTTAGGGAAGGGGTCAGTGGGTAGCTTGTGTCTCTTCTGACTTCGTCGGAATACCAGGTACGTAAGCAGTGCGTCCACCTCGAATGGGGGGCCTGATTATCACAAGCCTTGTTTTTCCCCGCTGGAAAGCGCCATGCGTGAGCCCTTGACGCTTCCGGGTGATAGTGCGTTTGCCGGCTTACTAGTCAGTGCAGGCATGGCACTGAGTAAAAAATGAGTTTCCTCGAAAGAAATAGGGTACTACGACTTCCTGGGTGGGAGCTTTCCCTGCCCTGCTTTATAGCGAAAGGGAAACTCAACATGAACGCTCGCCTCGACGTGTGGCCCTGCTTTGCCATGCAGAAGGGGAGGCGTGCGGCACCTTCTATGACACCCACGTCGCAGCTCTGCTTTACTTTAAAGGCAGTAAGCTGTAAAGGCCTCCTAGGACCCTCGCGTCCGCACACGATTCTGTATAAGAACACGGAGTAACTGCAGGCTCCTAGTGGCCTGGTGAGCCTCATCCAGTCGCGAAGATCCTTAGCTGTACCCCTCTGTAGCTGAGTGTAGGCCAACATATTGAACTCGTACGTCGGAGAGCTAGACCGCCTCCGGTGCCAGACGGATTCAGTAACACGGTTGTAGCACTTCCAGCATTCAGTGCCGGTCGGCCTCATTGCCCTGTCAGAGCGATACTGAGAGAGACACTCTGCTTAGCATTCCTTCTAGGTCTTGTTACCTGCAGTCACCCTACCTCAAGGAAAAACTCGGGTTGAGTTCCACTGCAACTAAAAATCAGTTCTTCGTGGAACACAGCAGGCTTTTGGAAGATGCACAGGCCCCTAGGCTGACCCACGGCATTCTTTCCTTTAGGCCACGCCCTACCCGCAGAACACGCTGTATCGAGAAGTTGATTTAGGGAAGGGCCCACTGAGTGAGTACCATGTGTCTCTTTTGAAGTTTTCGAAACAATAGGTACTGAGGCTTCCTGTCAACCTCGAAATGGGGGCCTGAGGGCACAGGCCTTTTTTCCCCAATGTTGACAATTACATTCGGGCAGCCTGGAAGCTTCTGCAAAAACACTTGTGTTTCCAGGATTCTAGTCATTTCATGCAGGGCTCGGATAGGAAGCTGACTTTTCTCCAAGAGACAGGGTGCCTCCGTTTCCTGGCTGGGATATTATCTTGCCCTGTGTTTTTTCTTATTTGGGTGTACGCGCACCTCTCACGGTTGTGGCCTCTCCCATTGCGGAGCACCGGCTCCTGAGGCTTAGGTTCAGCGGCTAAGGCTCACGGGTCCGGCACTACGGCAGCATGTGGGATCTTCCCGGATCGGGGTACGAACCCGTGTCTCCTGCATCGGCAGGCTGACTTTCAACTACCGTTCCACAAAGAGAGCCTGACCCTGCTTTAGAGCTAAAGGGACCCGAAACGCAAACACTGGCTTTTCACTACGGCCCTGGGTTTCCATGCAGAAAGCTGGGTGGGCAGCAGCTTCCATGAGGCATTTTGGCTGTGCTCCTTTAGTTTAACGAGGGTAGGTCTTTCCGGACTCCTAGGACATGAGCACCAGTTTCCTTACAAGAACACTCAGGAATCCAGGCTCCAGTGGGCCTGTGGAGCAGCACCCAGCCCCGTAGGTCCTTCAGCGCACCCCCGTGTATGGTCAGTGAAGCGCCACACACTGCACTCTTCCCTGGGAGAGCTAGATATCCTCCGCTCCGCCACAGCTTCAGAAAGACGTTCCTAGCCAGTCCAGCAGGTCAAAAACACTCTTGTTGCCGGGATTGTAGTCCCTGCAGGCGTGCCTGCGAGAGGCAAATGAGCTTTCTCGAAAGAAGCAGGGTGCTCCCGGTTCCTGAGTAAGCTTCCCTGCCCAGCTTTAGGGCGAAAGGGAAACTCAGTGTCCACACGAGACTCGAAAATCGCCCTGGTGGGCCGTGCCGATTGGAAGGCGTGCAGCACTTTTCCTGAGGCATGACTTGCTGTTCTGCTTTCGTTTTCGGTGGTGCGCCTTTAAGGACTCCTAAGACCGTCGTGTCAGCACCCGTGTCCGTCCAAGAACACTGAGTACCGCCAGGCTCCTAGGGCCCGCTTGAGCGTCATCCAGCCCCGAGGGCCCTTAGGTGTACGCCTGTTTACGCCGAGTGTAGGGCAACATACTGCACTCTTCCTTGGGAGAGACAGATTTCCTCAGCTCTCCAACAGCTTCTGTTTCAAGGTTGTATCCAGTCCAACATGACAAGGAAGTTGGCTCCCTCGCCTTACCTGAGCTCTACCTCGAAAAACACTCTGCTTAGCGCTCCTTCTCGGACCTCAAACCTGCAGTCACCTTACCTAAGGAAAAAGTCAGGCTGGGTTCCACTGCAACGGACGCACAGTTCTTCGTGGAACGCTGCAGGCTTTTGGAAGATGCACAGGCCCCTAGGCCGACCTGGGGCTTTCGAAAAGTTAGGCAGTTCCCTTCAAGCCGAAAACCCTGCAGAGAAAAGTTGATTTAGGGAAGGGGTCAGTGGGTAGCTTGTGTCTCTTCTGACTTCGTCGGAATACCAGGTACGTAAGCAGTGCGTCCACCTCGAATGGGGGGCCTGATTATCACAAGCCTTGTTTTTCCCCGCTGGAAAGCGCCATGCGTGAGCCCTTGACGCTTCCGGGTGATAGTGCGTTTGCCGGCTTACTAGTCAGTGCAGGCATGGCACTGAGTAAAAAATGAGTTTCCTCGAAAGAAATAGGGTACTACGACTTCCTGGGTGGGAGCTTTCCCTGCCCTGCTTTATAGCGAAAGGGAAACTCAACATGAACGCTCGCCTCGACGTGTGGCCCTGCTTTGCCATGCAGAAGGGGAGGCGTGCGGCACCTTCTATGACACCCACGTCGCAGCTCTGCTTTACTTTAAAGGCAGTAAGCTGTAAAGGCCTCCTAGGACCCTCGCGTCCGCACACGATTCTGTATAAGAACACGGAGTAACTGCAGGCTCCTAGTGGCCTGGTGAGCCTCATCCAGTCGCGAAGATCCTTAGCTGTACCCCTCTGTAGCTGAGTGTAGGCCAACATATTGAACTCGTACGTCGGAGAGCTAGACCGCCTCCGGTGCCAGACGGATTCAGTAACACGGTTGTAGCACTTCCAGCATTCAGTGCCGGTCGGCCTCATTGCCCTGTCAGAGCGATACTGAGAGAGACACTCTGCTTAGCATTCCTTCTAGGTCTTGTTACCTGCAGTCACCCTACCTCAAGGAAAACCTCGGGTTGAGTTCCACTGCAACTAAAAATCAGTTCTTCGTGGAACACAGCAGGCTTTTGGAAGATGCACAGGCCCCTAGGCTGACCCACGGCATTCTTTCCTTTAGGCCACGCCCTACCCGCAGAACACGCTGTATCGAGAAGTTGATTTAGGGAAGGGCCCACTGAGTGAGTACCATGTGTCTCTTTTGAAGTTTTCGAAACAATAGGTACTGAGGCTTCCTGTCAACCTCGAAATGGGGGCCTGAGGGCACAGGCCTTTTTTCCCCAATGTTGACAATTACATTCGGGCAGCCTGGAAGCTTCTGCAAAAACACTTGTGTTTCCAGGATTCTAGTCATTTCATGCAGGGCTCGGATAGGAAGCTGACTTTTCTCCAAGAGACAGGGTGCCTCCGTTTCCTGGCTGGGATATTATCTTGCCCTGTGTTTTTTCTTATTTGGGTGTACGCGCACCTCTCACGGTTGTGGCCTCTCCCATTGCGGAGCACCGGCTCCTGAGGCTTAGGTTCAGCGGCTAAGGCTCACGGGTCCGGCACTACGGCAGCATGTGGGATCTTCCTGGATCGGGGTACGAACCCGTGTCTCCTGCATCGGCAGGCTGACTTTCAACTACCGTTCCACAAAGAGAGCCTGACCCTGCTTTAGAGCTAAAGGGACCCGAAACGCAAACACTGGCTTTTCACTACGGCCCTGGGTTTCCATGCAGAAAGCTGGGTGGGCAGCAGCTTCCATGGGGCATTTTGGCTGTGCTCCTTTAGTTTAACGAGGGTAGGTCTTTCCGGACTCCTAGGACATGAGCACCAGTTTCCTTACAAGAACACTCAGGAATCCAGGCTCCAGTGGGCCTGTGGAGCAGCACCCAGCCCCGTAGGTCCTTCAGCGCACCCCCGTGTATGGTCAGTGAAGCGCCACACACTGCACTCTTCCCTGGGAGAGCTAGATATCCTCCGCTCCGCCACAGCTTCAGAAAGACGTTCCTAGCCAGTCCAGCAGGTCAAAAACACTCTTGTTGCCGGGATTGTAGTCCCTGCAGGCGTGCCTGCGAGAGGCAAATGAGCTTTCTCGAAAGAAGCAGGGTGCTTCCGGTTCCTGAGTAAGCTTCCCTGCCCAGCTTTAGGGCGAAAGGGAAACTCAGTGTCCACACGAGACTCGAAAATCGCCCTGGTGGGCCGTGCCGATTGGAAGGCGTGCAGCACTTTTCCTGAGGCATGACTTGCTGTTCTGCTTTCGTTTTCGGTGGTGCGCCTTTAAGGACTCCTAAGACCGTCGTGTCAGCACCCGTGTCCGTCCAAGAACACTGAGTACCGCCAGGCTCCTAGGGCCCGCTTGAGCGTCATCCAGCCCCGAGGGCCCTTAGGTGTACGCCTGTTTACGCCGAGTGTAGGGCAACATACTGCACTCTTCCTTGGGAGAGACAGATTTCCTCAGCTCTCCAACAGCTTCTGTTTCAAGGTTGTATCCAGTCCAACATGACAAGGAAGTTGGCTCCCTCGCCTTACCTGAGCTCTACCTCGAAAAACACTCTGCTTAGCGCTCCTTGTCGGACCTCAAACCTGCAGTCACCTTACCTAAGGAAAAAGTCAGGCTGGGTTCCACTGCAACGGACGCACAGTTCTTCGTGGAACGCTGCAGGCTTTTGGAAGATGCACAGGCCCCTAGGCCGACCTGGGGCTTTCGAAAAGTTAGGCAGTTCCCTACAAGCCGAAAACCCTGCAGAGAAAAGTTGATTTAGGGAAGGGGTCAGTGGGTAGCTTGTGTCTCTTCTGACTTCGTCGGAATACCAGGTACGTAAGCAGTGCGTCCACCTCGAATGGGGGGCCTGATTATCACAAGCCTTGTTTTTCCCCGCTGGAAAGCGCCATGCGTGAGCCCTTGACGCTTCCGGGTGATAGTGCGTTTGCCGGCTTACTAGTCAGTGCAGGCATGGCACTGAGTAAAAAATGAGTTTCCTCGAAAGAAATAGGGTACTACGACTTCCTGGGTGGGAGCTTTCCCTGCCCTGCTTTATAGCGAAAGGGAAACTCAACATGAACGCTCGCCTCGACGTGTGGCCCTGCTTTGCCATGCAGAAGGGGAGGCGTGCGGCACCTTCTATGACACCCACGTCGCAGCTCTGCTTTACTTTAAAGGCAGTAAGCTGTAAAGGCCTCCTAGGACCCTCGCGTCCGCACACGATTCTGTATAAGAACACGGAGTAACTGCAGGCTCCTAGTGGCCTGGTGAGCCTCATCCAGTCGCGAAGATCCTTAGCTGTACCCCTCTGTAGCTGAGTGTAGGCCAACATATTGAACTCGTACGTCGGAGAGCTAGACCGCCTCCGGTGCCAGACGGATTCAGTAACACGGTTGTAGCACTTCCAGCATTCAGTGCCGGTCGGCCTCATTGCCCTGTCAGAGCGATACTGAGAGAGACACTCTGCTTAGCATTCCTTCTAGGTCTTGTTACCTGCAGTCACCCTACCTCAAGGAAAAACTCGGGTTGAGTTCCACTGCAACTAAAAATCAGTTCTTCGTGGAACACAGCAGGCTTTTGGAAGATGCACAGGCCCCTAGGCTGACCCACGGCATTCTTTCCTTTAGGCCACGCCCTACCCGCAGAACACGCTGTATCGAGAAGTTGATTTAGGGAAGGGCCCACTGAGTGAGTACCATGTGTCTCTTTTGAAGTTTTCGAAACAATAGGTACTGAGGCTTCCTGTCAACCTCGAAATGGGGGCCTGAGGGCACAGGCCTTTTTTCCCCAATGTTGACAATTACATTCGGGCAGCCTGGAAGCTTCTGCAAAAACACTTGTGTTTCCAGGATTCTAGTCATTTCATGCAGGGCTCGGATAGGAAGCTGACTTTTCTCCAAGAGACAGGGTGCCTCCGTTTCCTGGCTGGGATATTATCTTGCCCTGTGTTTTTTCTTATTTGGGTGTACGCGCACCTCTCACGGTTGTGGCCTCTCCCATTGCGGAGCACCGGCTCCTGAGGCTTAGGTTCAGCGGCTAAGGCTCACGGGTCCGGCACTACGGCAGCATGTGGGATCTTCCCGGATCGGGGTACGAACCCGTGTCTCCTGCATCGGCAGGCTGACTTTCAACTACCGTTCCACAAAGAGAGCCTGACCCTGCTTTAGAGCTAAAGGGACCCGAAACGCAAACACTGGCTTTTCACTACGGCCCTGGGTTTCCATGCAGAAAGCTGGGTGGGCAGCAGCTTCCATGAGGCATTTTGGCTGTGCTCCTTTAGTTTAACGAGGGTAGGTCTTTCCGGACTCCTAGGACATGAGCACCAGTTTCCTTACAAGAACACTCAGGAATCCAGGCTCCAGTGGGCCTGTGGAGCAGCACCCAGCCCCGTAGGTCCTTCAGCGCACCCCTGTGTATGGTCAGTGAAGCGCCACACACTGCACTCTTCCCTGGGAGAGCTAGATATCCTCCGCTCTGCCACAGCTTCAGAAAGACGTTCCTAGCCAGTCCAGCAGGTCAAAAACACTCTTGTTGCCGGGATTGTAGTCCCTGCAGGCGTGCCTGCGAGAGGCAAATGAGCTTTCTCGAAAGAAGCAGGGTGCTTCCGGTTCCTGAGTAAGCTTCCCTGCCCAGCTTTAGGGCGAAAGGGAAACTCAGTGTCCACACGAGACTCGAAAATCGCCCTGGTGGGCCGTGCCGATTGGAAGGCGTGCAGCACTTTGCCTGAGGCATGACTTGCTGTTCTGCTTTCGTTTTCGGTGGTGCGCCTTTAAGGACTCCTAAGACCGTCGTGTCAGCACCCGTGTCCGTCCAAGAACACTGAGTACCGCCAGGCTCCTAGGGCCCGCTTGAGCGTCATCCAGCCCCGAGGGCCCTTAGGTGTACGCCTGTTTACGCCGAGTGTAGGGCAACATACTGCACTCTTCCTTGGGAGAGACAGATTTCCTCAGCTCTCCAACAGCTTCTGTTTCAAGGTTGTATCCAGTCCAACATGACAAGGAAGTTGGCTCCCTCGCCTTACCTGAGCTCTACCTCGAAAAACACTCTGCTTAGCGCTCCTTGTCGGACCTCAAACCTGCAGTCACCTTACCTAAGGAAAAAGTCAGGCTGGGTTCCACTGCAACGGACGCACAGTTCTTCGTGGAACGCTGCAGGCTTTTGGAAGATGCACAGGCCCCTAGGCCGACCTGGGGCTTTCGAAAAGTTAGGCAGTTCCCTACAAGCCGAAAACCCTGCAGAGAAAAGTTGATTTAGGGAAGGGGTCAGTGGGTAGCTTGTGTCTCTTCTGACTTCGTCGGAATACCAGGTACGTAAGCAGTGCGTCCACCTCGAATGGGGGGCCTGATTATCACAAGCCTTGTTTTTCCCCGCTGGAAAGCGCCATGCGTGAGCCCTTGACGCTTCCGGGTGATAGTGCGTTTGCCGGCTTACTAGTCAGTGCAGGCATGGCACTGAGTAAAAAATGAGTTTCCTCGAAAGAAATAGGGTACTACGACTTCCTGGGTGGGAGCTTTCCCTGCCCTGCTTTATAGCGAAAGGGAAACTCAACATGAACGCTCGCCTCGACGTGTGGCCCTGCTTTGCCATGCAGAAGGGGAGGCGTGCGGCACCTTCTATGACACCCACGTCGCAGCTCTGCTTTACTTTAAAGGCAGTAAGCTGTAAAGGCCTCCTAGGACCCTCGCGTCCGCACACGATTCTGTATAAGAACACGGAGTAACTGCAGGCTCCTAGTGGCCTGGTGAGCCTCATCCAGTCGCGAAGATCCTTAGCTGTACCCCTCTGTAGCTGAGTGTAGGCCAACATATTGAACTCGTACGTCGGAGAGCTAGACCGCCTCCGGTGCCAGACGGATTCAGTAACACGGTTGTAGCACTTCCAGCATTCAGTGCCGGTCGGCCTCATTGCCCTGTCAGAGCGATACTGAGAGAGACACTCTGCTTAGCATTCCTTCTAGGTCTTGTTACCTGCAGTCACCCTACCTCAAGGAAAAACTCGGGTTGAGTTCCACTGCAACTAAAAATCAGTTCTTCGTGGAACACAGCAGGCTTTTGGAAGATGCACAGGCCCCTAGGCTGACCCACGGCATTCTTTCCTTTAGGCCACGCCCTACCCGCAGAACACGCTGTATCGAGAAGTTGATTTAGGGAAGGGCCCACTGAGTGAGTACCATGTGTCTCTTTTGAAGTTTTCGAAACAATAGGTACTGAGGCTTCCTGTCAACCTCGAAATGGGGGCCTGAGGGCACAGGCCTTTTTTCCCCAATGTTGACAATTACATTCGGGCAGCCTGGAAGCTTCTGCAAAAACACTTGTGTTTCCAGGATTCTAGTCATTTCATGCAGGGCTCGGATAGGAAGCTGACTTTTCTCCAAGAGACAGGGTGCCTCCGTTTCCTGGCTGGGATATTATCTTGCCCTGTGTTTTTTCTTATTTGGGTGTACGCGCACCTCTCACGGTTGTGGCCTCTCCCATTGCGGAGCACCGGCTCCTGAGGCTTAGGTTCAGCGGCTAAGGCTCACGGGTCCGGCACTACGGCAGCATGTGGGATCTTCCCGGATCGGGGTACGAACCCGTGTCTCCTGCATCGGCAGGCTGACTTTCAACTACCGTTCCACAAAGAGAGCCTGACCCTGCTTTAGAGCTAAAGGGACCCGAAACGCAAACACTGGCTTTTCACTACGGCCCTGGGTTTCCATGCAGAAAGCTGGGTGGGCAGCAGCTTCCATGAGGCATTTTGGCTGTGCTCCTTTAGTTTAACGAGGGTAGGTCTTTCCGGACTCCTAGGACATGAGCACCAGTTTCCTTACAAGAACACTCAGGAATCCAGGCTCCAGTGGGCCTGTGGAGCAGCACCCAGCCCCGTAGGTCCTTCAGCGCACCCCCGTGTATGGTCAGTGAAGCGCCACACACTGCACTCTTCCCTGGGAGAGCTAGATATCCTCCGCTCCGCCACAGCTTCAGAAAGACGTTCCTAGCCAGTCCAGCAGGTCAAAAACACTCTTGTTGCCGGGATTGTAGTCCCTGCAGGCGTGCCTGCGAGAGGCAAATGAGCTTTCTCGAAAGAAGCAGGGTGCTTCCGGTTCCTGAGTAAGCTTCCCTGCCCAGCTTTAGGGCGAAAGGGAAACTCAGTGTCCACACGAGACTCGAAAATCGCCCTGGTGGGCCGTGCCGATTGGAAGGCGTGCAGCACTTTGCCTGAGGCATGACTTGCTGTTCTGCTTTCGTTTTCGGTGGTGCGCCTTTAAGGACTCCTAAGACCGTCGTGTCAGCACCCGTGTCCGTCCAAGAACACTGAGTACCGCCAGGCTCCTAGGGCCCGCTTGAGCGTCATCCAGCCCCGAGGGCCCTTAGGTGTACGCCTGTTTACGCCGAGTGTAGGGCAACATACTGCACTCTTCCTTGGGAGAGACAGATTTCCTCAGCTCTCCAACAGCTTCTGTTTCAAGGTTGTATCCAGTCCAACATGACAAGGAAGTTGGCTCCCTCGCCTTACCTGAGCTCTACCTCGAAAAACACTCTGCTTAGCGCTCCTTGTCGGACCTCAAACCTGCAGTCACCTTACCTAAGGAAAAAGTCAGGCTGGGTTCCACTGCAACGGACGCACAGTTCTTCGTGGAACGCTGCAGGCTTTTGGAAGATGCACAGGCCCCTAGGCCGACCTGGGGCTTTCGAAAAGTTAGGCAGTTCCCTACAAGCCGAAAACCCTGCAGAGAAAAGTTGATTTAGGGAAGGGGTCAGTGGGTAGCTTGTGTCTCTTCTGACTTCGTCGGAATACCAGGTACGTAAGCAGTGCGTCCACCTCGAATGGGGGGCCTGATTATCACAAGCCTTGTTTTTCCCCGCTGGAAAGCGCCATGCGTGAGCCCTTGACGCTTCCGGGTGATAGTGCGTTTGCCGGCTTACTAGTCAGTGCAGGCATGGCACTGAGTAAAAAATGAGTTTCCTCGAAAGAAATAGGGTACTACGACTTCCTGGGTGGGAGCTTTCCCTGCCCTGCTTTATAGCGAAAGGGAAACTCAACATGAACGCTCGCCTCGACGTGTGGCCCTGCTTTGCCATGCAGAAGGGGAGGCGTGCGGCACCTTCTATGACACCCACGTCGCAGCTCTGCTTTACTTTAAAGGCAGTAAGCTGTAAAGGCCTCCTAGGACCCTCGCGTCCGCACACGATTCTGTATAAGAACACGGAGTAACTGCAGGCTCCTAGTGGCCTGGTGAGCCTCATCCAGTCGCGAAGATCCTTAGCTGTACCCCTCTGTAGCTGAGTGTAGGCCAACATATTGAACTCGTACGTCGGAGAGCTAGACCGCCTCCGGTGCCAGACGGATTCAGTAACACGGTTGTAGCACTTCCAGCATTCAGTGCCGGTCGGCCTCATTGCCCTGTCAGAGCGATACTGAGAGAGACACTCTGCTTAGCATTCCTTCTAGGTCTTGTTACCTGCAGTCACCCTACCTCAAGGAAAAACTCGGGTTGAGTTCCACTGCAACTAAAAATCAGTTCTTCGTGGAACACAGCAGGCTTTTGGAAGATGCACAGGCCCCTAGGCTGACCCACGGCATTCTTTCCTTTAGGCCACGCCCTACCCGCAGAACACGCTGTATCGAGAAGTTGATTTAGGGAAGGGCCCACTGAGTGAGTACCATGTGTCTCTTTTGAAGTTTTCGAAACAATAGGTACTGAGGCTTCCTGTCAACCTCGAAATGGGGGCCTGAGGGCACAGGCCTTTTTTCCCCAATGTTGACAATTACATTCGGGCAGCCTGGAAGCTTCTGCAAAAACACTTGTGTTTCCAGGATTCTAGTCATTTCATGCAGGGCTCGGATAGGAAGCTGACTTTTCTCCAAGAGACAGGGTGCCTCCGTTTCCTGGCTGGGATATTATCTTGCCCTGTGTTTTTTCTTATTTGGGTGTACGCGCACCTCTCACGGTTGTGGCCTCTCCCATTGCGGAGCACCGGCTCCTGAGGCTTAGGTTCAGCGGCTAAGGCTCACGGGTCCGGCACTACGGCAGCATGTGGGATCTTCCCGGATCGGGGTACGAACCCGTGTCTCCTGCATCGGCAGGCTGACTTTCAACTACCGTTCCACAAAGAGAGCCTGACCCTGCTTTAGAGCTAAAGGGACCCGAAACGCAAACACTGGCTTTTCACTACGGCCCTGGGTTTCCATGCAGAAAGCTGGGTGGGCAGCAGCTTCCATGAGGCATTTTGGCTGTGCTCCTTTAGTTTAACGAGGGTAGGTCTTTCCGGACTCCTAGGACATGAGCACCAGTTTCCTTACAAGAACACTCAGGAATCCAGGCTCCAGTGGGCCTGTGGAGCAGCACCCAGCCCCGTAGGTCCTTCAGCGCACCCCCGTGTATGGTCAGTGAAGCGCCACACACTGCACTCTTCCCTGGGAGAGCTAGATATCCTCCGCTCCGCCACAGCTTCAGAAAGACGTTCCTAGCCAGTCCAGCAGGTCAAAAACACTCTTGTTGCCGGGATTGTAGTCCCTGCAGGCGTGCCTGCGAGAGGCAAATGAGCTTTCTCGAAAGAAGCAGGGTGCTTCCGGTTCCTGAGTAAGCTTCCCTGCCCAGCTTTAGGGCGAAAGGGAAACTCAGTGTCCACACGAGACTCGAAAATCGCCCTGGTGGGCCGTGCCGATTGGAAGGCGTGCAGCACTTTGCCTGAGGCATGACTTGCTGTTCTGCTTTCGTTTTCGGTGGTGCGCCTTTAAGGACTCCTAAGACCGTCGTGTCAGCACCCGTGTCCGTCCAAGAACACTGAGTACCGCCAGGCTCCTAGGGCCCGCTTGAGCGTCATCCAGCCCCGAGGGCCCTTAGGTGTACGCCTGTTTACGCCGAGTGTAGGGCAACATACTGCACTCTTCCTTGGGAGAGACAGATTTCCTCAGCTCTCCAACAGCTTCTGTTTCAAGGTTGTATCCAGTCCAACATGACAAGGAAGTTGGCTCCCTCGCCTTACCTGAGCTCTACCTCGAAAAACACTCTGCTTAGCGCTCCTTGTCGGACCTCAAACCTGCAGTCACCTTACCTAAGGAAAAAGTCAGGCTGGGTTCCACTGCAACGGACGCACAGTTCTTCGTGGAACGCTGCAGGCTTTTGGAAGATGCACAGGCCCCTAGGCCGACCTGGGGCTTTCGAAAAGTTAGGCAGTTCCCTACAAGCCGAAAACCCTGCAGAGAAAAGTTGATTTAGGGAAGGGGTCAGTGGGTAGCTTGTGTCTCTTCTGACTTCGTCGGAATACCAGGTACGTAAGCAGTGCGTCCACCTCGAATGGGGGGCCTGATTATCACAAGCCTTGTTTTTCCCCGCTGGAAAGCGCCATGCGTGAGCCCTTGACGCTTCCGGGTGATAGTGCGTTTGCCGGCTTACTAGTCAGTGCAGGCATGGCACTGAGTAAAAAATGAGTTTCCTCGAAAGAAATAGGGTACTACGACTTCCTGGGTGGGAGCTTTCCCTGCCCTGCTTTATAGCGAAAGGGAAACTCAACATGAACGCTCGCCTCGACGTGTGGCCCTGCTTTGCCATGCAGAAGGGGAGGCGTGCGGCACCTTCTATGACACCCACGTCGCAGCTCTGCTTTACTTTAAAGGCAGTAAGCTGTAAAGGCCTCCTAGGACCCTCGCGTCCGCACACGATTCTGTATAAGAACACGGAGTAACTGCAGGCTCCTAGTGGCCTGGTGAGCCTCATCCAGTCGCGAAGATCCTTAGCTGTACCCCTCTGTAGCTGAGTGTAGGCCAACATATTGAACTCGTACGTCGGAGAGCTAGACCGCCTCCGGTGCCAGACGGATTCAGTAACACGGTTGTAGCACTTCCAGCATTCAGTGCCGGTCGGCCTCATTGCCCTGTCAGAGCGATACTGAGAGAGACACTCTGCTTAGCATTCCTTCTAGGTCTTGTTACCTGCAGTCACCCTACCTCAAGGAAAAACTCGGGTTGAGTTCCACTGCAACTAAAAATCAGTTCTTCGTGGAACACAGCAGGCTTTTGGAAGATGCACAGGCCCCTAGGCTGACCCACGGCATTCTTTCCTTTAGGCCACGCCCTACCCGCAGAACACGCTGTATCGAGAAGTTGATTTAGGGAAGGGCCCACTGAGTGAGTACCATGTGTCTCTTTTGAAGTTTTCGAAACAATAGGTACTGAGGCTTCCTGTCAACCTCGAAATGGGGGCCTGAGGGCACAGGCCTTTTTTCCCCAATGTTGACAATTACATTCGGGCAGCCTGGAAGCTTCTGCAAAAACACTTGTGTTTCCAGGATTCTAGTCATTTCATGCAGGGCTCGGATAGGAAGCTGACTTTTCTCCAAGAGACAGGGTGCCTCCGTTTCCTGGCTGGGATATTATCTTGCCCTGTGTTTTTTCTTATTTGGGTGTACGCGCACCTCTCACGGTTGTGGCCTCTCCCATTGCGGAGCACCGGCTCCTGAGGCTTAGGTTCAGCGGCTAAGGCTCACGGGTCCGGCACTACGGCAGCATGTGGGATCTTCCCGGATCGGGGTACGAACCCGTGTCTCCTGCATCGGCAGGCTGACTTTCAACTACCGTTCCACAAAGAGAGCCTGACCCTGCTTTAGAGCTAAAGGGACCCGAAACGCAAACACTGGCTTTTCACTACGGCCCTGGGTTTCCATGCAGAAAGCTGGGTGGGCAGCAGCTTCCATGAGGCATTTTGGCTGTGCTCCTTTAGTTTAACGAGGGTAGGTCTTTCCGGACTCCTAGGACATGAGCACCAGTTTCCTTACAAGAACACTCAGGAATCCAGGCTCCAGTGGGCCTGTGGAGCAGCACCCAGCCCCGTAGGTCCTTCAGCGCACCCCCGTGTATGGTCAGTGAAGCGCCACACACTGCACTCTTCCCTGGGAGAGCTAGATATCCTCCGCTCCGCCACAGCTTCAGAAAGACGTTCCTAGCCAGTCCAGCAGGTCAAAAACACTCTTGTTGCCGGGATTGTAGTCCCTGCAGGCGTGCCTGCGAGAGGCAAATGAGCTTTCTCGAAAGAAGCAGGGTGCTTCCGGTTCCTGAGTAAGCTTCCCTGCCCAGCTTTAGGGCGAAAGGGAAACTCAGTGTCCACACGAGACTCGAAAATCGCCCTGGTGGGCCGTGCCGATTGGAAGGCGTGCAGCACTTTGCCTGAGGCATGACTTGCTGTTCTGCTTTCGTTTTCGGTGGTGCGCCTTTAAGGACTCCTAAGACCGTCGTGTCAGCACCCGTGTCCGTCCAAGAACACTGAGTACCGCCAGGCTCCTAGGGCCCGCTTGAGCGTCATCCAGCCCCGAGGGCCCTTAGGTGTACGCCTGTTTACGCCGAGTGTAGGGCAACATACTGCACTCTTCCTTGGGAGAGACAGATTTCCTCAGCTCTCCAACAGCTTCTGTTTCAAGGTTGTATCCAGTCCAACATGACAAGGAAGTTGGCTCCCTCGCCTTACCTGAGCTCTACCTCGAAAAACACTCTGCTTAGCGCTCCTTGTCGGACCTCAAACCTGCAGTCACCTTACCTAAGGAAAAAGTCAGGCTGGGTTCCACTGCAACGGACGCACAGTTCTTCGTGGAACGCTGCAGGCTTTTGGAAGATGCACAGGCCCCTAGGCCGACCTGGGGCTTTCGAAAAGTTAGGCAGTTCCCTACAAGCCGAAAACCCTGCAGAGAAAAGTTGATTTAGGGAAGGGGTCAGTGGGTAGCTTGTGTCTCTTCTGACTTCGTCGGAATACCAGGTACGTAAGCAGTGCGTCCACCTCGAATGGGGGGCCTGATTATCACAAGCCTTGTTTTTCCCCGCTGGAAAGCGCCATGCGTGAGCCCTTGACGCTTCCGGGTGATAGTGCGTTTGCCGGCTTACTAGTCAGTGCAGGCATGGCACTGAGTAAAAAATGAGTTTCCTCGAAAGAAATAGGGTACTACGACTTCCTGGGTGGGAGCTTTCCCTGCCCTGCTTTATAGCGAAAGGGAAACTCAACATGAACGCTCGCCTCGACGTGTGGCCCTGCTTTGCCATGCAGAAGGGGAGGCGTGCGGCACCTTCTATGACACCCACGTCGCAGCTCTGCTTTACTTTAAAGGCAGTAAGCTGTAAAGGCCTCCTAGGACCCTCGCGTCCGCACACGATTCTGTATAAGAACACGGAGTAACTGCAGGCTCCTAGTGGCCTGGTGAGCCTCATCCAGTCGCGAAGATCCTTAGCTGTACCCCTCTGTAGCTGAGTGTAGGCCAACATATTGAACTCGTACGTCGGAGAGCTAGACCGCCTCCGGTGCCAGACGGATTCAGTAACACGGTTGTAGCACTTCCAGCATTCAGTGCCGGTCGGCCTCATTGCCCTGTCAGAGCGATACTGAGAGAGACACTCTGCTTAGCATTCCTTCTAGGTCTTGTTACCTGCAGTCACCCTACCTCAAGGAAAAACTCGGGTTGAGTTCCACTGCAACTAAAAATCAGTTCTTCGTGGAACACAGCAGGCTTTTGGAAGATGCACAGGCCCCTAGGCTGACCCACGGCATTCTTTCCTTTAGGCCACGCCCTACCCGCAGAACACGCTGTATCGAGAAGTTGATTTAGGGAAGGGCCCACTGAGTGAGTACCATGTGTCTCTTTTGAAGTTTTCGAAACAATAGGTACTGAGGCTTCCTGTCAACCTCGAAATGGGGGCCTGAGGGCACAGGCCTTTTTTCCCCAATGTTGACAATTACATTCGGGCAGCCTGGAAGCTTCTGCAAAAACACTTGTGTTTCCAGGATTCTAGTCATTTCATGCAGGGCTCGGATAGGAAGCTGACTTTTCTCCAAGAGACAGGGTGCCTCCGTTTCCTGGCTGGGATATTATCTTGCCCTGTGTTTTTTCTTATTTGGGTGTACGCGCACCTCTCACGGTTGTGGCCTCTCCCATTGCGGAGCACCGGCTCCTGAGGCTTAGGTTCAGCGGCTAAGGCTCACGGGTCCGGCACTACGGCAGCATGTGGGATCTTCCCGGATCGGGGTACGAACCCGTGTCTCCTGCATCGGCAGGCTGACTTTCAACTACCGTTCCACAAAGAGAGCCTGACCCTGCTTTAGAGCTAAAGGGACCCGAAACGCAAACACTGGCTTTTCACTACGGCCCTGGGTTTCCATGCAGAAAGCTGGGTGGGCAGCAGCTTCCATGGGGCATTTTGGCTGTGCTCCTTTAGTTTAACGAGGGTAGGTCTTTCCGGACTCCTAGGACATGAGCACCAGTTTCCTTACAAGAACACTCAGGAATCCAGGCTCCAGTGGGCCTGTGGAGCAGCACCCAGCCCCGTAGGTCCTTCAGCGCACCCCCGTGTATGGTCAGTGAAGCGCCACACACTGCACTCTTCCCTGGGAGAGCTAGATATCCTCCGCTCCGCCACAGCTTCAGAAAGACGTTCCTAGCCAGTCCAGCAGGTCAAAAACACTCTTGTTGCCGGGATTGTAGTCCCTGCAGGCGTGCCTGCGAGAGGCAAATGAGCTTTCTCGAAAGAAGCAGGGTGCTTCCGGTTCCTGAGTAAGCTTCCCTGCCCAGCTTTAGGGCGAAAGGGAAACTCAGTGTCCACACGAGACTCGAAAATCGCCCTGGTGGGCCGTGCCGATTGGAAGGCGTGCAGCACTTTTCCTGAGGCATGACTTGCTGTTCTGCTTTCGTTTTCGGTGGTGCGCCTTTAAGGACTCCTAAGACCGTCGTGTCAGCACCCGTGTCCGTCCAAGAACACTGAGTACCGCCAGGCTCCTAGGGCCCGCTTGAGCGTCATCCAGCCCCGAGGGCCCTTAGGTGTACGCCTGTTTACGCCGAGTGTAGGGCAACATACTGCACTCTTCCTTGGGAGAGACAGATTTCCTCAGCTCTCCAACAGCTTCTGTTTCAAGGTTGTATCCAGTCCAACATGACAAGGAAGTTGGCTCCCTCGCCTTACCTGAGCTCTACCTCGAAAAACACTCTGCTTAGCGCTCCTTGTCGGACCTCAAACCTGCAGTCACCTTACCTAAGGAAAAAGTCAGGCTGGGTTCCACTGCAACGGACGCACAGTTCTTCGTGGAACGCTGCAGGCTTTTGGAAGATGCACAGGCCCCTAGGCCGACCTGGGGCTTTCGAAAAGTTAGGCAGTTCCCTACAAGCCGAAAACCCTGCAGAGAAAAGTTGATTTAGGGAAGGGGTCAGTGGGTAGCTTGTGTCTCTTCTGACTTCGTCGGAATACCAGGTACGTAAGCAGTGCGTCCACCTCGAATGGGGGGCCTGATTATCACAAGCCTTGTTTTTCCCCGCTGGAAAGCGCCATGCGTGAGCCCTTGACGCTTCCGGGTGATAGTGCGTTTGCCGGCTTACTAGTCAGTGCAGGCATGGCACTGAGTAAAAAATGAGTTTCCTCGAAAGAAATAGGGTACTACGACTTCCTGGGTGGGAGCTTTCCCTGCCCTGCTTTATAGCGAAAGGGAAACTCAACATGAACGCTCGCCTCGACGTGTGGCCCTGCTTTGCCATGCAGAAGGGGAGGCGTGCGGCACCTTCTATGACACCCACGTCGCAGCTCTGCTTTACTTTAAAGGCAGTAAGCTGTAAAGGCCTCCTAGGACCCTCGCGTCCGCACACGATTCTGTATAAGAACACGGAGTAACTGCAGGCTCCTAGTGGCCTGGTGAGCCTCATCCAGTCGCGAAGATCCTTAGCTGTACCCCTCTGTAGCTGAGTGTAGGCCAACATATTGAACTCGTACGTCGGAGAGCTAGACCGCCTCCGGTGCCAGACGGATTCAGTAACACGGTTGTAGCACTTCCAGCATTCAGTGCCGGTCGGCCTCATTGCCCTGTCAGAGCGATACTGAGAGAGACACTCTGCTTAGCATTCCTTCTAGGTCTTGTTACCTGCAGTCACCCTACCTCAAGGAAAAACTCGGGTTGAGTTCCACTGCAACTAAAAATCAGTTCTTCGTGGAACACAGCAGGCTTTTGGAAGATGCACAGGCCCCTAGGCTGACCCACGGCATTCTTTCCTTTAGGCCACGCCCTACCCGCAGAACACGCTGTATCGAGAAGTTGATTTAGGGAAGGGCCCACTGAGTGAGTACCATGTGTCTCTTTTGAAGTTTTCGAAACAATAGGTACTGAGGCTTCCTGTCAACCTCGAAATGGGGGCCTGAGGGCACAGGCCTTTTTTCCCCAATGTTGACAATTACATTCGGGCAGCCTGGAAGCTTCTGCAAAAACACTTGTGTTTCCAGGATTCTAGTCATTTCATGCAGGGCTCGGATAGGAAGCTGACTTTTCTCCAAGAGACAGGGTGCCTCCGTTTCCTGGCTGGGATATTATCTTGCCCTGTGTTTTTTCTTATTTGGGTGTACGCGCACCTCTCACGGTTGTGGCCTCTCCCATTGCGGAGCACCGGCTCCTGAGGCTTAGGTTCAGCGGCTAAGGCTCACGGGTCCGGCACTACGGCAGCATGTGGGATCTTCCCGGATCGGGGTACGAACCCGTGTCTCCTGCATCGGCAGGCTGACTTTCAACTACCGTTCCACAAAGAGAGCCTGACCCTGCTTTAGAGCTAAAGGGACCCGAAACGCAAACACTGGCTTTTCACTACGGCCCTGGGTTTCCATGCAGAAAGCTGGGTGGGCAGCAGCTTCCATGAGGCATTTTGGCTGTGCTCCTTTAGTTTAACGAGGGTAGGTCTTTCCGGACTCCTAGGACATGAGCACCAGTTTCCTTACAAGAACACTCAGGAATCCAGGCTCCAGTGGGCCTGTGGAGCAGCACCCAGCCCCGTAGGTCCTTCAGCGCACCCCCGTGTATGGTCAGTGAAGCGCCACACACTGCACTCTTCCCTGGGAGAGCTAGATATCCTCCGCTCCGCCACAGCTTCAGAAAGACGTTCCTAGCCAGTCCAGCAGGTCAAAAACACTCTTGTTGCCGGGATTGTAGTCCCTGCAGGCGTGCCTGCGAGAGGCAAATGAGCTTTCTCGAAAGAAGCAGGGTGCTTCCGGTTCCTGAGTAAGCTTCCCTGCCCAGCTTTAGGGCGAAAGGGAAACTCAGTGTCCACACGAGACTCGAAAATCGCCCTGGTGGGCCGTGCCGATTGGAAGGCGTGCAGCACTTTTCCTGAGGCATGACTTGCTGTTCTGCTTTCGTTTTCGGTGGTGCGCCTTTAAGGACTCCTAAGACCGTCGTGTCAGCACCCGTGTCCGTCCAAGAACACTGAGTACCGCCAGGCTCCTAGGGCCCGCTTGAGCGTCATCCAGCCCCGAGGGCCCTTAGGTGTACGCCTGTTTACGCCGAGTGTAGGGCAACATACTGCACTCTTCCTTGGGAGAGACAGATTTCCTCAGCTCTCCAACAGCTTCTGTTTCAAGGTTGTATCCAGTCCAACATGACAAGGAAGTTGGCTCCCTCGCCTTACCTGAGCTCTACCTCGAAAAACACTCTGCTTAGCGCTCCTTCTCGGACCTCAAACCTGCAGTCACCTTACCTAAGGAAAAAGTCAGGCTGGGTTCCACTGCAACGGACGCACAGTTCTTCGTGGAACGCTGCAGGCTTTTGGAAGATGCACAGGCCCCTAGGCCGACCTGGGGCTTTCGAAAAGTTAGGCAGTTCCCTTCAAGCCGAAAACCCTGCAGAGAAAAGTTGATTTAGGGAAGGGGTCAGTGGGTAGCTTGTGTCTCTTCTGACTTCGTCGGAATACCAGGTACGTAAGCAGTGCGTCCACCTCGAATGGGGGGCCTGATTATCACAAGCCTTGTTTTTCCCCGCTGGAAAGCGCCATGCGTGAGCCCTTGACGCTTCCGGGTGATAGTGCGTTTGCCGGCTTACTAGTCAGTGCAGGCATGGCACTGAGTAAAAAATGAGTTTCCTCGAAAGAAATAGGGTACTACGACTTCCTGGGTGGGAGCTTTCCCTGCCCTGCTTTATAGCGAAAGGGAAACTCAACATGAACGCTCGCCTCGACGTGTGGCCCTGCTTTGCCATGCAGAAGGGGAGGCGTGCGGCACCTTCTATGACACCCACGTCGCAGCTCTGCTTTACTTTAAAGGCAGTAAGCTGTAAAGGCCTCCTAGGACCCTCGCGTCCGCACACGATTCTGTATAAGAACACGGAGTAACTGCAGGCTCCTAGTGGCCTGGTGAGCCTCATCCAGTCGCGAAGATCCTTAGCTGTACCCCTCTGTAGCTGAGTGTAGGCCAACATATTGAACTCGTACGTCGGAGATCTAGACCGCCTCCGGTGCCAGACGGATTCAGTAACACGGTTGTAGCACTTCCAGCATTCAGTGCCGGTCGGCCTCATTGCCCTGTCAGAGCGATACTGAGAGAGACACTCTGCTTAGCATTCCTTCTAGGTCTTGTTACCTGCAGTCACCCTACCTCAAGGAAAACCTCGGGTTGAGTTCCACTGCAACTAAAAATCAGTTCTTCGTGGAACACAGCAGGCTTTTGGAAGATGCACAGGCCCCTAGGCTGACCCACGGCATTCTTTCCTTTAGGCCACGCCCTACCCGCAGAACACGCTGTATCGAGAAGTTGATTTAGGGAAGGGCCCACTGAGTGAGTACCATGTGTCTCTTTTGAAGTTTTCGAAACAATAGGTACTGAGGCTTCCTGTCAACCTCGAAATGGGGGCCTGAGGGCACAGGCCTTTTTTCCCCAATGTTGACAATTACATTCGGGCAGCCTGGAAGCTTCTGCAAAAACACTTGTGTTTCCAGGATTCTAGTCATTTCATGCAGGGCTCGGATAGGAAGCTGACTTTTCTCCAAGAGACAGGGTGCCTCCGTTTCCTGGCTGGGATATTATCTTGCCCTGTGTTTTTTCTTATTTGGGTGTACGCGCACCTCTCACGGTTGTGGCCTCTCCCATTGCGGAGCACCGGCTCCTGAGGCTTAGGTTCAGCGGCTAAGGCTCACGGGTCCGGCACTACGGCAGCATGTGGGATCTTCCTGGATCGGGGTACGAACCCGTGTCTCCTGCATCGGCAGGCTGACTTTCAACTACCGTTCCACAAAGAGAGCCTGACCCTGCTTTAGAGCTAAAGGGACCCGAAACGCAAACACTGGCTTTTCACTACGGCCCTGGGTTTCCATGCAGAAAGCTGGGTGGGCAGCAGCTTCCATGGGGCATTTTGGCTGTGCTCCTTTAGTTTAACGAGGGTAGGTCTTTCCGGACTCCTAGGACATGAGCACCAGTTTCCTTACAAGAACACTCAGGAATCCAGGCTCCAGTGGGCCTGTGGAGCAGCACCCAGCCCCGTAGGTCCTTCAGCGCACCCCCGTGTATGGTCAGTGAAGCGCCACACACTGCACTCTTCCCTGGGAGAGCTAGATATCCTCCGCTCCGCCACAGCTTCAGAAAGACGTTCCTAGCCAGTCCAGCAGGTCAAAAACACTCTTGTTGCCGGGATTGTAGTCCCTGCAGGCGTGCCTGCGAGAGGCAAATGAGCTTTCTCGAAAGAAGCAGGGTGCTTCCGGTTCCTGAGTAAGCTTCCCTGCCCAGCTTTAGGGCGAAAGGGAAACTCAGTGTCCACACGAGACTCGAAAATCGCCCTGGTGGGCCGTGCCGATTGGAAGGCGTGCAGCACTTTTCCTGAGGCATGACTTGCTGTTCTGCTTTCGTTTTCGGTGGTGCGCCTTTAAGGACTCCTAAGACCGTCGTGTCAGCACCCGTGTCCGTCCAAGAACACTGAGTACCGCCAGGCTCCTAGGGCCCGCTTGAGCGTCATCCAGCCCCGAGGGCCCTTAGGTGTACGCCTGTTTACGCCGAGTGTAGGGCAACATACTGCACTCTTCCTTGGGAGAGACAGATTTCCTCAGCTCTCCAACAGCTTCTGTTTCAAGGTTGTATCCAGTCCAACATGACAAGGAAGTTGGCTCCCTCGCCTTACCTGAGCTCTACCTCGAAAAACACTCTGCTTAGCGCTCCTTGTCGGACCTCAAACCTGCAGTCACCTTACCTAAGGAAAAAGTCAGGCTGGGTTCCACTGCAACGGACGCACAGTTCTTCGTGGAACGCTGCAGGCTTTTGGAAGATGCACAGGCCCCTAGGCCGACCTGGGGCTTTCGAAAAGTTAGGCAGTTCCCTTCAAGCCGAAAACCCTGCAGAGAAAAGTTGATTTAGGGAAGGGGTCAGTGGGTAGCTTGTGTCTCTTCTGACTTCGTCGGAATACCAGGTACGTAAGCAGTGCGTCCACCTCGAATGGGGGGCCTGATTATCACAAGCCTTGTTTTTCCCCGCTGGAAAGCGCCATGCGTGAGCCCTTGACGCTTCCGGGTGATAGTGCGTTTGCCGGCTTACTAGTCAGTGCAGGCATGGCACTGAGTAAAAAATGAGTTTCCTCGAAAGAAATAGGGTACTACGACTTCCTGGGTGGGAGCTTTCCCTGCCCTGCTTTATAGCGAAAGGGAAACTCAACATGAACGCTCGCCTCGACGTGTGGCCCTGCTTTGCCATGCAGAAGGGGAGGCGTGCGGCACCTTCTATGACACCCACGTCGCAGCTCTGCTTTACTTTAAAGGCAGTAAGCTGTAAAGGCCTCCTAGGACCCTCGCGTCCGCACACGATTCTGTATAAGAACACGGAGTAACTGCAGGCTCCTAGTGGCCTGGTGAGCCTCATCCAGTCGCGAAGATCCTTAGCTGTACCCCTCTGTAGCTGAGTGTAGGCCAACATATTGAACTCGTACGTCGGAGAGCTAGACCGCCTCCGGTGCCAGACGGATTCAGTAACACGGTTGTAGCACTTCCAGCATTCAGTGCCGGTCGGCCTCATTGCCCTGTCAGAGCGATACTGAGAGAGACACTCTGCTTAGCATTCCTTCTAGGTCTTGTTACCTGCAGTCACCCTACCTCAAGGAAAAACTCGGGTTGAGTTCCACTGCAACTAAAAATCAGTTCTTCGTGGAACACAGCAGGCTTTTGGAAGATGCACAGGCCCCTAGGCTGACCCACGGCATTCTTTCCTTTAGGCCACGCCCTACCCGCAGAACACGCTGTATCGAGAAGTTGATTTAGGGAAGGGCCCACTGAGTGAGTACCATGTGTCTCTTTTGAAGTTTTCGAAACAATAGGTACTGAGGCTTCCTGTCAACCTCGAAATGGGGGCCTGAGGGCACAGGCCTTTTTTCCCCAATGTTGACAATTACATTCGGGCAGCCTGGAAGCTTCTGCAAAAACACTTGTGTTTCCAGGATTCTAGTCATTTCATGCAGGGCTCGGATAGGAAGCTGACTTTTCTCCAAGAGACAGGGTGCCTCCGTTTCCTGGCTGGGATATTATCTTGCCCTGTGTTTTTTCTTATTTGGGTGTACGCGCACCTCTCACGGTTGTGGCCTCTCCCATTGCGGAGCACCGGCTCCTGAGGCTTAGGTTCAGCGGCTAAGGCTCACGGGTCCGGCACTACGGCAGCATGTGGGATCTTCCCGGATCGGGGTACGAACCCGTGTCTCCTGCATCGGCAGGCTGACTTTCAACTACCGTTCCACAAAGAGAGCCTGACCCTGCTTTAGAGCTAAAGGGACCCGAAACGCAAACACTGGCTTTTCACTACGGCCCTGGGTTTCCATGCAGAAAGCTGGGTGGGCAGCAGCTTCCATGGGGCATTTTGGCTGTGCTCCTTTAGTTTAACGAGGGTAGGTCTTTCCGGACTCCTAGGACATGAGCACCAGTTTCCTTACAAGAACACTCAGGAATCCAGGCTCCAGTGGGCCTGTGGAGCAGCACCCAGCCCCGTAGGTCCTTCAGCGCACCCCCGTGTATGGTCAGTGAAGCGCCACACACTGCACTCTTCCCTGGGAGAGCTAGATATCCTCCGCTCCGCCACAGCTTCAGAAAGACGTTCCTAGCCAGTCCAGCAGGTCAAAAACACTCTTGTTGCCGGGATTGTAGTCCCTGCAGGCGTGCCTGCGAGAGGCAAATGAGCTTTCTCGAAAGAAGCAGGGTGCTTCCGGTTCCTGAGTAAGCTTCCCTGCCCAGCTTTAGGGCGAAAGGGAAACTCAGTGTCCACACGAGACTCGAAAATCGCCCTGGTGGGCCGTGCCGATTGGAAGGCGTGCAGCACTTTTCCTGAGGCATGACTTGCTGTTCTGCTTTCGTTTTCGGTGGTGCGCCTTTAAGGACTCCTAAGACCGTCGTGTCAGCACCCGTGTCCGTCCAAGAACACTGAGTACCGCCAGGCTCCTAGGGCCCGCTTGAGCGTCATCCAGCCCCGAGGGCCCTTAGGTGTACGCCTGTTTACGCCGAGTGTAGGGCAACATACTGCACTCTTCCTTGGGAGAGACAGATTTCCTCAGCTCTCCAACAGCTTCTGTTTCAAGGTTGTATCCAGTCCAACATGACAAGGAAGTTGGCTCCCTCGCCTTACCTGAGCTCTACCTCGAAAAACACTCTGCTTAGCGCTCCTTCTCGGACCTCAAACCTGCAGTCACCTTACCTAAGGAAAAAGTCAGGCTGGGTTCCACTGCAACGGACGCACAGTTCTTCGTGGAACGCTGCAGGCTTTTGGAAGATGCACAGGCCCCTAGGCCGACCTGGGGCTTTCGAAAAGTTAGGCAGTTCCCTTCAAGCCGAAAACCCTGCAGAGAAAAGTTGATTTAGGGAAGGGGTCAGTGGGTAGCTTGTGTCTCTTCTGACTTCGTCGGAATACCAGGTACGTAAGCAGTGCGTCCACCTCGAATGGGGGGCCTGATTATCACAAGCCTTGTTTTTCCCCGCTGGAAAGCGCCATGCGTGAGCCCTTGACGCTTCCGGGTGATAGTGCGTTTGCCGGCTTACTAGTCAGTGCAGGCATGGCACTGAGTAAAAAATGAGTTTCCTCGAAAGAAATAGGGTACTACGACTTCCTGGGTGGGAGCTTTCCCTGCCCTGCTTTATAGCGAAAGGGAAACTCAACATGAACGCTCGCCTCGACGTGTGGCCCTGCTTTGCCATGCAGAAGGGGAGGCGTGCGGCACCTTCTATGACACCCACGTCGCAGCTCTGCTTTACTTTAAAGGCAGTAAGCTGTAAAGGCCTCCTAGGACCCTCGCGTCCGCACACGATTCTGTATAAGAACACGGAGTAACTGCAGGCTCCTAGTGGCCTGGTGAGCCTCATCCAGTCGCGAAGATCCTTAGCTGTACCCCTCTGTAGCTGAGTGTAGGCCAACATATTGAACTCGTACGTCGGAGAGCTAGACCGCCTCCGGTGCCAGACGGATTCAGTAACACGGTTGTAGCACTTCCAGCATTCAGTGCCGGTCGGCCTCATTGCCCTGTCAGAGCGATACTGAGAGAGACACTCTGCTTAGCATTCCTTCTAGGTCTTGTTACCTGCAGTCACCCTACCTCAAGGAAAACCTCGGGTTGAGTTCCACTGCAACTAAAAATCAGTTCTTCGTGGAACACAGCAGGCTTTTGGAAGATGCACAGGCCCCTAGGCTGACCCACGGCATTCTTTCCTTTAGGCCACGCCCTACCCGCAGAACACGCTGTATCGAGAAGTTGATTTAGGGAAGGGCCCACTGAGTGAGTACCATGTGTCTCTTTTGAAGTTTTCGAAACAATAGGTACTGAGGCTTCCTGTCAACCTCGAAATGGGGGCCTGAGGGCACAGGCCTTTTTTCCCCAATGTTGACAATTACATTCGGGCAGCCTGGAAGCTTCTGCAAAAACACTTGTGTTTCCAGGATTCTAGTCATTTCATGCAGGGCTCGGATAGGAAGCTGACTTTTCTCCAAGAGACAGGGTGCCTCCGTTTCCTGGCTGGGATATTATCTTGCCCTGTGTTTTTTCTTATTTGGGTGTACGCGCACCTCTCACGGTTGTGGCCTCTCCCATTGCGGAGCACCGGCTCCTGAGGCTTAGGTTCAGCGGCTAAGGCTCACGGGTCCGGCACTACGGCAGCATGTGGGATCTTCCTGGATCGGGGTACGAACCCGTGTCTCCTGCATCGGCAGGCTGACTTTCAACTACCGTTCCACAAAGAGAGCCTGACCCTGCTTTAGAGCTAAAGGGACCCGAAACGCAAACACTGGCTTTTCACTACGGCCCTGGGTTTCCATGCAGAAAGCTGGGTGGGCAGCAGCTTCCATGGGGCATTTTGGCTGTGCTCCTTTAGTTTAACGAGGGTAGGTCTTTCCGGACTCCTAGGACATGAGCACCAGTTTCCTTACAAGAACACTCAGGAATCCAGGCTCCAGTGGGCCTGTGGAGCAGCACCCAGCCCCGTAGGTCCTTCAGCGCACCCCCGTGTATGGTCAGTGAAGCGCCACACACTGCACTCTTCCCTGGGAGAGCTAGATATCCTCCGCTCCGCCACAGCTTCAGAAAGACGTTCCTAGCCAGTCCAGCAGGTCAAAAACACTCTTGTTGCCGGGATTGTAGTCCCTGCAGGCGTGCCTGCGAGAGGCAAATGAGCTTTCTCGAAAGAAGCAGGGTGCTTCCGGTTCCTGAGTAAGCTTCCCTGCCCAGCTTTAGGGCGAAAGGGAAACTCAGTGTCCACACGAGACTCGAAAATCGCCCTGGTGGGCCGTGCCGATTGGAAGGCGTGCAGCACTTTTCCTGAGGCATGACTTGCTGTTCTGCTTTCGTTTTCGGTGGTGCGCCTTTAAGGACTCCTAAGACCGTCGTGTCAGCACCCGTGTCCGTCCAAGAACACTGAGTACCGCCAGGCTCCTAGGGCCCGCTTGAGCGTCATCCAGCCCCGAGGGCCCTTAGGTGTACGCCTGTTTACGCCGAGTGTAGGGCAACATACTGCACTCTTCCTTGGGAGAGACAGATTTCCTCAGCTCTCCAACAGCTTCTGTTTCAAGGTTGTATCCAGTCCAACATGACAAGGAAGTTGGCTCCCTCGCCTTACCTGAGCTCTACCTCGAAAAACACTCTGCTTAGCGCTCCTTCTCGGACCTCAAACCTGCAGTCACCTTACCTAAGGAAAAAGTCAGGCTGGGTTCCACTGCA
Source organism: Mesoplodon mirus (assembly GCF_964341445.2). NCBI lineage: Eukaryota > Metazoa > Chordata > Mammalia > Artiodactyla > Ziphiidae > Mesoplodon > Mesoplodon mirus. Next base: position 61,843 of record NW_028295400.1, on the reverse strand, counting down.
ACGGACGCACAGTTCTTCGTGGAACGCTGCAGGCTTTTGGAAGATGCACAGGCCCCTAGGCCGACCTGGGGCTTTCGAAAAGTTAGGCAGTTCCCTTCAAGCCGAAAACCCTGCAGAGAAAAGTTGATTTAGGGAAGGGGTCAGTGGGTAGCTTGTGTCTCTTCTGACTTCGTCGGAATACCAGGTACGTAAGCAGTGCGTCCACCTCGAATGGGGGGCCTGATTATCACAAGCCTTGTTTTTCCCCGCTGGAAAGCGCCATGCGTGAGCCCTTGACGCTTCCGGGTGATAGTGCGTTTGCCGGCTTACTAGTCAGTGCAGGCATGGCACTGAGTAAAAAATGAGTTTCCTCGAAAGAAATAGGGTACTACGACTTCCTGGGTGGGAGCTTTCCCTGCCCTGCTTTATAGCGAAAGGGAAACTCAACATGAACGCTCGCCTCGACGTGTGGCCCTGCTTTGCCATGCAGAAGGGGAGGCGTGCGGCACCTTCTATGACACCCACGTCGCAGCTCTGCTTTACTTTAAAGGCAGTAAGCTGTAAAGGCCTCCTAGGACCCTCGCGTCCGCACACGATTCTGTATAAGAACACGGAGTAACTGCAGGCTCCTAGTGGCCTGGTGAGCCTCATCCAGTCGCGAAGATCCTTAGCTGTACCCCTCTGTAGCTGAGTGTAGGCCAACATATTGAACTCGTACGTCGGAGAGCTAGACCGCCTCCGGTGCCAGACGGATTCAGTAACACGGTTGTAGCACTTCCAGCATTCAGTGCCGGTCGGCCTCATTGCCCTGTCAGAGCGATACTGAGAGAGACACTCTGCTTAGCATTCCTTCTAGGTCTTGTTACCTGCAGTCACCCTACCTCAAGGAAAAACTCGGGTTGAGTTCCACTGCAACTAAAAATCAGTTCTTCGTGGAACACAGCAGGCTTTTGGAAGATGCACAGGCCCCTAGGCTGACCCACGGCATTCTTTCCTTTAGGCCACGCCCTACCCGCAGAACACGCTGTATCGAGAAGTTGATTTAGGGAAGGGCCCACTGAGTGAGTACCATGTGTCTCTTTTGAAGTTTTCGAAACAATAGGTACTGAGGCTTCCTGTCAACCTCGAAATGGGGGCCTGAGGGCACAGGCCTTTTTTCCCCAATGTTGACAATTACATTCGGGCAGCCTGGAAGCTTCTGCAAAAACACTTGTGTTTCCAGGATTCTAGTCATTTCATGCAGGGCTCGGATAGGAAGCTGACTTTTCTCCAAGAGACAGGGTGCCTCCGTTTCCTGGCTGGGATATTATCTTGCCCTGTGTTTTTTCTTATTTGGGTGTACGCGCACCTCTCACGGTTGTGGCCTCTCCCATTGCGGAGCACCGGCTCCTGAGGCTTAGGTTCAGCGGCTAAGGCTCACGGGTCCGGCACTACGGCAGCATGTGGGATCTTCCCGGATCGGGGTACGAACCCGTGTCTCCTGCATCGGCAGGCTGACTTTCAACTACCGTTCCACAAAGAGAGCCTGACCCTGCTTTAGAGCTAAAGGGACCCGAAACGCAAACACTGGCTTTTCACTACGGCCCTGGGTTTCCATGCAGAAAGCTGGGTGGGCAGCAGCTTCCATGGGGCATTTTGGCTGTGCTCCTTTAGTTTAACGAGGGTAGGTCTTTCCGGACTCCTAGGACATGAGCACCAGTTTCCTTACAAGAACACTCAGGAATCCAGGCTCCAGTGGGCCTGTGGAGCAGCACCCAGCCCCGTAGGTCCTTCAGCGCACCCCCGTGTATGGTCAGTGAAGCGCCACACACTGCACTCTTCCCTGGGAGAGCTAGATATCCTCCGCTCCGCCACAGCTTCAGAAAGACGTTCCTAGCCAGTCCAGCAGGTCAAAAACACTCTTGTTGCCGGGATTGTAGTCCCTGCAGGCGTGCCTGCGAGAGGCAAATGAGCTTTCTCGAAAGAAGCAGGGTGCTTCCGGTTCCTGAGTAAGCTTCCCTGCCCAGCTTTAGGGCGAAAGGGAAACTCAGTGTCCACACGAGACTCGAAAATCGCCCTGGTGGGCCGTGCCGATTGGAAGGCGTGCAGCACTTTTCCTGAGGCATGACTTGCTGTTCTGCTTTCGTTTTCGGTGGTGCGCCTTTAAGGACTCCTAAGACCGTCGTGTCAGCACCCGTGTCCGTCCAAGAACACTGAGTACCGCCAGGCTCCTAGGGCCCGCTTGAGCGTCATCCAGCCCCGAGGGCCCTTAGGTGTACGCCTGTTTACGCCGAGTGTAGGGCAACATACTGCACTCTTCCTTGGGAGAGACAGATTTCCTCAGCTCTCCAACAGCTTCTGTTTCAAGGTTGTATCCAGTCCAACATGACAAGGAAGTTGGCTCCCTCGCCTTACCTGAGCTCTACCTCGAAAAACACTCTGCTTAGCGCTCCTTCTCGGACCTCAAACCTGCAGTCACCTTACCTAAGGAAAAAGTCAGGCTGGGTTCCACTGCAACGGACGCACAGTTCTTCGTGGAACGCTGCAGGCTTTTGGAAGATGCACAGGCCCCTAGGCCGACCTGGGGCTTTCGAAAAGTTAGGCAGTTCCCTTCAAGCCGAAAACCCTGCAGAGAAAAGTTGATTTAGGGAAGGGGTCAGTGGGTAGCTTGTGTCTCTTCTGACTTCGTCGGAATACCAGGTACGTAAGCAGTGCGTCCACCTCGAATGGGGGGCCTGATTATCACAAGCCTTGTTTTTCCCCGCTGGAAAGCGCCATGCGTGAGCCCTTGACGCTTCCGGGTGATAGTGCGTTTGCCGGCTTACTAGTCAGTGCAGGCATGGCACTGAGTAAAAAATGAGTTTCCTCGAAAGAAATAGGGTACTACGACTTCCTGGGTGGGAGCTTTCCCTGCCCTGCTTTATAGCGAAAGGGAAACTCAACATGAACGCTCGCCTCGACGTGTGGCCCTGCTTTGCCATGCAGAAGGGGAGGCGTGCGGCACCTTCTATGACACCCACGTCGCAGCTCTGCTTTACTTTAAAGGCAGTAAGCTGTAAAGGCCTCCTAGGACCCTCGCGTCCGCACACGATTCTGTATAAGAACACGGAGTAACTGCAGGCTCCTAGTGGCCTGGTGAGCCTCATCCAGTCGCGAAGATCCTTAGCTGTACCCCTCTGTAGCTGAGTGTAGGCCAACATATTGAACTCGTACGTCGGAGAGCTAGACCGCCTCCGGTGCCAGACGGATTCAGTAACACGGTTGTAGCACTTCCAGCATTCAGTGCCGGTCGGCCTCATTGCCCTGTCAGAGCGATACTGAGAGAGACACTCTGCTTAGCATTCCTTCTAGGTCTTGTTACCTGCAGTCACCCTACCTCAAGGAAAAACTCGGGTTGAGTTCCACTGCAACTAAAAATCAGTTCTTCGTGGAACACAGCAGGCTTTTGGAAGATGCACAGGCCCCTAGGCTGACCCACGGCATTCTTTCCTTTAGGCCACGCCCTACCCGCAGAACACGCTGTATCGAGAAGTTGATTTAGGGAAGGGCCCACTGAGTGAGTACCATGTGTCTCTTTTGAAGTTTTCGAAACAATAGGTACTGAGGCTTCCTGTCAACCTCGAAATGGGGGCCTGAGGGCACAGGCCTTTTTTCCCCAATGTTGACAATTACATTCGGGCAGCCTGGAAGCTTCTGCAAAAACACTTGTGTTTCCAGGATTCTAGTCATTTCATGCAGGGCTCGGATAGGAAGCTGACTTTTCTCCAAGAGACAGGGTGCCTCCGTTTCCTGGCTGGGATATTATCTTGCCCTGTGTTTTTTCTTATTTGGGTGTACGCGCACCTCTCACGGTTGTGGCCTCTCCCATTGCGGAGCACCGGCTCCTGAGGCTTAGGTTCAGCGGCTAAGGCTCACGGGTCCGGCACTACGGCAGCATGTGGGATCTTCCCGGATCGGGGTACGAACCCGTGTCTCCTGCATCGGCAGGCTGACTTTCAACTACCGTTCCACAAAGAGAGCCTGACCCTGCTTTAGAGCTAAAGGGACCCGAAACGCAAACACTGGCTTTTCACTACGGCCCTGGGTTTCCATGCAGAAAGCTGGGTGGGCAGCAGCTTCCATGGGGCATTTTGGCTGTGCTCCTCTAGTTTAACGAGGGTAGGTCTTTCCGGACTCCTAGGACATGAGCACCAGTTTCCTTACAAGAACACTCAGGAATCCAGGCTCCAGTGGGCCTGTGGAGCAGCACCCAGCCCCGTAGGTCCTTCAGCGCACCCCCGTGTATGGTCAGTGAAGCGCCACACACTGCACTCTTCCCTGGGAGAGCTAGATATCCTCCGCTCCGCCACAGCTTCAGAAAGACGTTCCTAGCCAGTCCAGCAGGTCAAAAACACTCTTGTTGCCGGGATTGTAGTCCCTGCAGGCGTGCCTGCGAGAGGCAAATGAGCTTTCTCGAAAGAAGCAGGGTGCTTCCGGTTCCTGAGTAAGCTTCCCTGCCCAGCTTTAGGGCGAAAGGGAAACTCAGTGTCCACACGAGACTCGAAAATCGCCCTGGTGGGCCGTGCCGATTGGAAGGCGTGCAGCACTTTTCCTGAGGCATGACTTGCTGTTCTGCTTTCGTTTTCGGTGGTGCGCCTTTAAGGACTCCTAAGACCGTCGTGTCAGCACCCGTGTCCGTCCAAGAACACTGAGTACCGCCAGGCTCCTAGGGCCCGCTTGAGCGTCATCCAGCCCCGAGGGCCCTTAGGTGTACGCCTGTTTACGCCGAGTGTAGGGCAACATACTGCACTCTTCCTTGGGAGAGACAGATTTCCTCAGCTCTCCAACAGCTTCTGTTTCAAGGTTGTATCCAGTCCAACATGACAAGGAAGTTGGCTCCCTCGCCTTACCTGAGCTCTACCTCGAAAAACACTCTGCTTAGCGCTCCTTCTCGGACCTCAAACCTGCAGTCACCTTACCTAAGGAAAAAGTCAGGCTGGGTTCCACTGCAACGGACGCACAGTTCTTCGTGGAACGCTGCAGGCTTTTGGAAGATGCACAGGCCCCTAGGCCGACCTGGGGCTTTCGAAAAGTTAGGCAGTTCCCTACAAGCCGAAAACCCTGCAGAGAAAAGTTGATTTAGGGAAGGGGTCAGTGGGTAGCTTGTGTCTCTTCTGACTTCGTCGGAATACCAGGTACGTAAGCAGTGCGTCCACCTCGAATGGGGGGCCTGATTATCACAAGCCTTGTTTTTCCCCGCTGGAAAGCGCCATGCGTGAGCCCTTGACGCTTCCGGGTGATAGTGCGTTTGCCGGCTTACTAGTCAGTGCAGGCATGGCACTGAGTAAAAAATGAGTTTCCTCGAAAGAAATAGGGTACTACGACTTCCTGGGTGGGAGCTTTCCCTGCCCTGCTTTATAGCGAAAGGGAAACTCAACATGAACGCTCGCCTCGACGTGTGGCCCTGCTTTGCCATGCAGAAGGGGAGGCGTGCGGCACCTTCTATGACACCCACGTCGCAGCTCTGCTTTACTTTAAAGGCAGTAAGCTGTAAAGGCCTCCTAGGACCCTCGCGTCCGCACACGATTCTGTATAAGAACACGGAGTAACTGCAGGCTCCTAGTGGCCTGGTGAGCCTCATCCAGTCGCGAAGATCCTTAGCTGTACCCCTCTGTAGCTGAGTGTAGGCCAACATATTGAACTCGTACGTCGGAGAGCTAGACCGCCTCCGGTGCCAGACGGATTCAGTAACACGGTTGTAGCACTTCCAGCATTCAGTGCCGGTCGGCCTCATTGCCCTGTCAGAGCGATACTGAGAGAGACACTCTGCTTAGCATTCCTTCTAGGTCTTGTTACCTGCAGTCACCCTACCTCAAGGAAAAACTCGGGTTGAGTTCCACTGCAACTAAAAATCAGTTCTTCGTGGAACACAGCAGGCTTTTGGAAGATGCACAGGCCCCTAGGCTGACCCACGGCATTCTTTCCTTTAGGCCACGCCCTACCCGCAGAACACGCTGTATCGAGAAGTTGATTTAGGGAAGGGCCCACTGAGTGAGTACCATGTGTCTCTTTTGAAGTTTTCGAAACAATAGGTACTGAGGCTTCCTGTCAACCTCGAAATGGGGGCCTGAGGGCACAGGCCTTTTTTCCCCAATGTTGACAATTACATTCGGGCAGCCTGGAAGCTTCTGCAAAAACACTTGTGTTTCCAGGATTCTAGTCATTTCATGCAGGGCTCGGATAGGAAGCTGACTTTTCTCCAAGAGACAGGGTGCCTCCGTTTCCTGGCTGGGATATTATCCTGCCCTGTGTTTTTTCTTATTTGGGTGTACGCGCACCTCTCACGGTTGTGGCCTCTCCCATTGCGGAGCACCGGCTCCTGAGGCTTAGGTTCAGCGGCTAAGGCTCACGGGTCCGGCACTACGGCAGCATGTGGGATCTTCCCGGATCGGGGTACGAACCCGTGTCTCCTGCATCGGCAGGCTGACTTTCAACTACCGTTCCACAAAGAGAGCCTGACCCTGCTTTAGAGCTAAAGGGACCCGAAACGCAAACACTGGCTTTTCACTACGGCCCTGGGTTTCCATGCAGAAAGCTGGGTGGGCAGCAGCTTCCATGGGGCATTTTGGCTGTGCTCCTTTAGTTTAACGAGGGTAGGTCTTTCCGGACTCCTAGGACATGAGCACCAGTTTCCTTACAAGAACACTCAGGAATCCAGGCTCCAGTGGGCCTGTGGAGCAGCACCCAGCCCCGTAGGTCCTTCAGCCCACCCCCGTGTATGGTCAGTGAAGCGCCACACACTGCACTCTTCCCTGGGAGAGCTAGATATCCTCCGCTCCGCCACAGCTTCAGAAAGACGTTCCTAGCCAGTCCAGCAGGTCAAAAACACTCTTGTTGCCGGGATTGTAGTCCCTGCAGGCGTGCCTGCGAGAGGCAAATGAGCTTTCTCGAAAGAAGCAGGGTGCTTCCGGTTCCTGAGTAAGCTTCCCTGCCCAGCTTTAGGGCGAAAGGGAAACTCAGTGTCCACACGAGACTCGAAAATCGCCCTGGTGGGCCGTGCCGATTGGAAGGCGTGCAGCACTTTTCCTGAGGCATGACTTGCTGTTCTGCTTTCGTTTTCGGTGGTGCGCCTTTAAGGACTCCTAAGACCGTCGTGTCAGCACCCGTGTCCGTCCAAGAACACTGAGTACCGCCAGGCTCCTAGGGCCCGCTTGAGCGTCATCCAGCCCCGAGGGCCCTTAGGTGTACGCCTGTTTACGCCGAGTGTAGGGCAACATACTGCACTCTTCCTTGGGAGAGACAGATTTCCTCAGCTCTCCAACAGCTTCTGTTTCAAGGTTGTATCCAGTCCAACATGACAAGGAAGTTGGCTCCCTCGCCTTACCTGAGCTCTACCTCGAAAAACACTCTGCTTAGCGCTCCTTGTCGGACCTCAAACCTGCAGTCACCTTACCTAAGGAAAAAGTCAGGCTGGGTTCCACTGCAAGGGACGCACAGTTCTTCGTGGAACGCTGCAGGCTTTTGGAAGATGCACAGGCCCCTAGGCCGACCTGGGGCTTTCGAAAAGTTAGGCAGTTCCCTACAAGCCGAAAACCCTGCAGAGAAAAGTTGATTTAGGGAAGGGGTCAGTGGGTAGCTTGTGTCTCTTCTGACTTCGTCGGAATACCAGGTACGTAAGCAGTGCGTCCACCTCGAATGGGGGGCCTGATTATCACAAGCCTTGTTTTTCCCCGCTGGAAAGCGCCATGCGTGAGCCCTTGACGCTTCCGGGTGATAGTGCGTTTGCCGGCTTACTAGTCAGTGCAGGCATGGCACTGAGTAAAAAATGAGTTTCCTCGAAAGAAATAGGGTACTACGACTTCCTGGGTGGGAGCTTTCCCTGCCCTGCTTTATAGCGAAAGGGAAACTCAACATGAACGCTCGCCTCGACGTGTGGCCCTGCTTTGCCATGCAGAAGGGGAGGCGTGCGGCACCTTCTATGACACCCACGTCGCAGCTCTGCTTTACTTTAAAGGCAGTAAGCTGTAAAGGCCTCCTAGGACCCTCGCGTCCGCACACGATTCTGTATAAGAACACGGAGTAACTGCAGGCTCCTAGTGGCCTGGTGAGCCTCATCCAGTCGCGAAGATCCTTAGCTGTACCCCTCTGTAGCTGAGTGTAGGCCAACATATTGAACTCGTACGTCGGAGAGCTAGACCGCCTCCGGTGCCAGACGGATTCAGTAACACGGTTGTAGCACTTCCAGCATTCAGTGCCGGTCGGCCTCATTGCCCTGTCAGAGCGATACTGAGAGAGACACTCTGCTTAGCATTCCTTCTAGGTCTTGTTACCTGCAGTCACCCTACCTCAAGGAAAAACTCGGGTTGAGTTCCACTGCAACTAAAAATCAGTTCTTCGTGGAACACAGCAGGCTTTTGGAAGATGCACAGGCCCCTAGGCTGACCCACGGCATTCTTTCCTTTAGGCCACGCCCTACCCGCAGAACACGCTGTATCGAGAAGTTGATTTAGGGAAGGGCCCACTGAGTGAGTACCATGTGTCTCTTTTGAAGTTTTCGAAACAATAGGTACTGAGGCTTCCTGTCAACCTCGAAATGGGGGCCTGAGGGCACAGGCCTTTTTTCCCCAATGTTGACAATTACATTCGGGCAGCCTGGAAGCTTCTGCAAAAACACTTGTGTTTCCAGGATTCTAGTCATTTCATGCAGGGCTCGGATAGGAAGCTGACTTTTCTCCAAGAGACAGGGTGCCTCCGTTTCCTGGCTGGGATATTATCCTGCCCTGTGTTTTTTCTTATTTGGGTGTACGCGCACCTCTCACGGTTGTGGCCTCTCCCATTGCGGAGCACCGGCTCCTGAGGCTTAGGTTCAGCGGCTAAGGCTCACGGGTCCGGCACTACGGCAGCATGTGGGATCTTCCCGGATCGGGGTACGAACCCGTGTCTCCTGCATCGGCAGGCTGACTTTCAACTACCGTTCCACAAAGAGAGCCTGACCCTGCTTTAGAGCTAAAGGGACCCGAAACGCAAACACTGGCTTTTCACTACGGCCCTGGGTTTCCATGCAGAAAGCTGGGTGGGCAGCAGCTTCCATGGGGCATTTTGGCTGTGCTCCTTTAGTTTAACGAGGGTAGGTCTTTCCGGACTCCTAGGACATGAGCACCAGTTTCCTTACAAGAACACTCAGGAATCCAGGCTCCAGTGGGCCTGTGGAGCAGCACCCAGCCCCGTAGGTCCTTCAGCGCACCCCCGTGTATGGTCAGTGAAGCGCCACACACTGCACTCTTCCCTGGGAGAGCTAGATATCCTCCGCTCCGCCACAGCTTCAGAAAGACGTTCCTAGCCAGTCCAGCAGGTCAAAAACACTCTTGTTGCCGGGATTGTAGTCCCTGCAGGCGTGCCTGCGAGAGGCAAATGAGCTTTCTCGAAAGAAGCAGGGTGCTTCCGGTTCCTGAGTAAGCTTCCCTGCCCAGCTTTAGGGCGAAAGGGAAACTCAGTGTCCACACGAGACTCGAAAATCGCCCTGGTGGGCCGTGCCGATTGGAAGGCGTGCAGCACTTTGCCTGAGGCATGACTTGCTGTTCTGCTTTCGTTTTCGGTGGTGCGCCTTTAAGGACTCCTAAGACCGTCGTGTCAGCACCCGTGTCCGTCCAAGAACACTGAGTACCGCCAGGCTCCTAGGGCCCGCTTGAGCGTCATCCAGCCCCGAGGGCCCTTAGGTGTACGCCTGTTTACGCCGAGTGTAGGGCAACATACTGCACTCTTCCTTGGGAGAGACAGATTTCCTCAGCTCTCCAACAGCTTCTGTTTCAAGGTTGTATCCAGTCCAACATGACAAGGAAGTTGGCTCCCTCGCCTTACCTGAGCTCTACCTCGAAAAACACTCTGCTTAGCGCTCCTTCTCGGACCTCAAACCTGCAGTCACCTTACCTAAGGAAAAAGTCAGGCTGGGTTCCACTGCAACGGACGCACAGTTCTTCGTGGAACGCTGCAGGCTTTTGGAAGATGCACAGGCCCCTAGGCCGACCTGGGGCTTTCGAAAAGTTAGGCAGTTCCCTACAAGCCGAAAACCCTGCAGAGAAAAGTTGATTTAGGGAAGGGGTCAGTGGGTAGCTTGTGTCTCTTCTGACTTCGTCGGAATACCAGGTACGTAAGCAGTGCGTCCACCTCGAATGGGGGGCCTGATTATCACAAGCCTTGTTTTTCCCCGCTGGAAAGCGCCATGCGTGAGCCCTTGACGCTTCCGGGTGATAGTGCGTTTGCCGGCTTACTAGTCAGTGCAGGCATGGCACTGAGTAAAAAATGAGTTTCCTCGAAAGAAATAGGGTACTACGACTTCCTGGGTGGGAGCTTTCCCTGCCCTGCTTTATAGCGAAAGGGAAACTCAACATGAACGCTCGCCTCGACGTGTGGCCCTGCTTTGCCATGCAGAAGGGGAGGCGTGCGGCACCTTCTATGACACCCACGTCGCAGCTCTGCTTTACTTTAAAGGCAGTAAGCTGTAAAGGCCTCCTAGGACCCTCGCGTCCGCACACGATTCTGTATAAGAACACGGAGTAACTGCAGGCTCCTAGTGGCCTGGTGAGCCTCATCCAGTCGCGAAGATCCTTAGCTGTACCCCTCTGTAGCTGAGTGTAGGCCAACATATTGAACTCGTACGTCGGAGAGCTAGACCGCCTCCGGTGCCAGACGGATTCAGTAACACGGTTGTAGCACTTCCAGCATTCAGTGCCGGTCGGCCTCATTGCCCTGTCAGAGCGATACTGAGAGAGACACTCTGCTTAGCATTCCTTCTAGGTCTTGTTACCTGCAGTCACCCTACCTCAAGGAAAAACTCGGGTTGAGTTCCACTGCAACTAAAAATCAGTTCTTCGTGGAACACAGCAGGCTTTTGGAAGATGCACAGGCCCCTAGGCTGACCCACGGCATTCTTTCCTTTAGGCCACGCCCTACCCGCAGAACACGCTGTATCGAGAAGTTGATTTAGGGAAGGGCCCACTGAGTGAGTACCATGTGTCTCTTTTGAAGTTTTCGAAACAATAGGTACTGAGGCTTCCTGTCAACCTCGAAATGGGGGCCTGAGGGCACAGGCCTTTTTTCCCCAATGTTGACAATTACATTCGGGCAGCCTGGAAGCTTCTGCAAAAACACTTGTGTTTCCAGGATTCTAGTCATTTCATGCAGGGCTCGGATAGGAAGCTGACTTTTCTCCAAGAGACAGGGTGCCTCCGTTTCCTGGCTGGGATATTATCCTGCCCTGTGTTTTTTCTTATTTGGGTGTACGCGCACCTCTCACGGTTGTGGCCTCTCCCATTGCGGAGCACCGGCTCCTGAGGCTTAGGTTCAGCGGCTAAGGCTCACGGGTCCGGCACTACGGCAGCATGTGGGATCTTCCCGGATCGGGGTACGAACCCGTGTCTCCTGCATCGGCAGGCTGACTTTCAACTACCGTTCCACAAAGAGAGCCTGACCCTGCTTTAGAGCTAAAGGGACCCGAAACGCAAACACTGGCTTTTCACTACGGCCCTGGGTTTCCATGCAGAAAGCTGGGTGGGCAGCAGCTTCCATGGGGCATTTTGGCTGTGCTCCTTTAGTTTAACGAGGGTAGGTCTTTCCGGACTCCTAGGACATGAGCACCAGTTTCCTTACAAGAACACTCAGGAATCCAGGCTCCAGTGGGCCTGTGGAGCAGCACCCAGCCCCGTAGGTCCTTCAGCGCACCCCCGTGTATGGTCAGTGAAGCGCCACACACTGCACTCTTCCCTGGGAGAGCTAGATATCCTCCGCTCCGCCACAGCTTCAGAAAGACGTTCCTAGCCAGTCCAGCAGGTCAAAAACACTCTTGTTGCCGGGATTGTAGTCCCTGCAGGCGTGCCTGCGAGAGGCAAATGAGCTTTCTCGAAAGAAGCAGGGTGCTTCCGGTTCCTGAGTAAGCTTCCCTGCCCAGCTTTAGGGCGAAAGGGAAACTCAGTGTCCACACGAGACTCGAAAATCGCCCTGGTGGGCCGTGCCGATTGGAAGGCGTGCAGCACTTTGCCTGAGGCATGACTTGCTGTTCTGCTTTCGTTTTCGGTGGTGCGCCTTTAAGGACTCCTAAGACCGTCGTGTCAGCACCCGTGTCCGTCCAAGAACACTGAGTACCGCCAGGCTCCTAGGGCCCGCTTGAGCGTCATCCAGCCCCGAGGGCCCTTAGGTGTACGCCTGTTTACGCCGAGTGTAGGGCAACATACTGCACTCTTCCTTGGGAGAGACAGATTTCCTCAGCTCTCCAACAGCTTCTGTTTCAAGGTTGTATCCAGTCCAACATGACAAGGAAGTTGGCTCCCTCGCCTTACCTGAGCTCTACCTCGAAAAACACTCTGCTTAGCGCTCCTTGTCGGACCTCAAACCTGCAGTCACCTTACCTAAGGAAAAAGTCAGGCTGGGTTCCACTGCAAGGGACGCACAGTTCTTCGTGGAACGCTGCAGGCTTTTGGAAGATGCACAGGCCCCTAGGCCGACCTGGGGCTTTCGAAAAGTTAGGCAGTTCCCTACAAGCCGAAAACCCTGCAGAGAAAAGTTGATTTAGGGAAGGGGTCAGTGGGTAGCTTGTGTCTCTTCTGACTTCGTCGGAATACCAGGTACGTAAGCAGTGCGTCCACCTCGAATGGGGGGCCTGATTATCACAAGCCTTGTTTTTCCCCGCTGGAAAGCGCCATGCGTGAGCCCTTGACGCTTCCGGGTGATAGTGCGTTTGCCGGCTTACTAGTCAGTGCAGGCATGGCACTGAGTAAAAAATGAGTTTCCTCGAAAGAAATAGGGTACTACGACTTCCTGGGTGGGAGCTTTCCCTGCCCTGCTTTATAGCGAAAGGGAAACTCAACATGAACGCTCGCCTCGACGTGTGGCCCTGCTTTGCCATGCAGAAGGGGAGGCGTGCGGCACCTTCTATGACACCCACGTCGCAGCTCTGCTTTACTTTAAAGGCAGTAAGCTGTAAAGGCCTCCTAGGACCCTCGCGTCCGCACACGATTCTGTATAAGAACACGGAGTAACTGCAGGCTCCTAGTGGCCTGGTGAGCCTCATCCAGTCGCGAAGATCCTTAGCTGTACCCCTCTGTAGCTGAGTGTAGGCCAACATATTGAACTCGTACGTCGGAGAGCTAGACCGCCTCCGGTGCCAGACGGATTCAGTAACACGGTTGTAGCACTTCCAGCATTCAGTGCCGGTCGGCCTCATTGCCCTGTCAGAGCGATACTGAGAGAGACACTCTGCTTAGCATTCCTTCTAGGTCTTGTTACCTGCAGTCACCCTACCTCAAGGAAAAACTCGGGTTGAGTTCCACTGCAACTAAAAATCAGTTCTTCGTGGAACACAGCAGGCTTTTGGAAGATGCACAGGCCCCTAGGCTGACCCACGGCATTCTTTCCTTTAGGCCACGCCCTACCCGCAGAACACGCTGTATCGAGAAGTTGATTTAGGGAAGGGCCCACTGAGTGAGTACCATGTGTCTCTTTTGAAGTTTTCGAAACAATAGGTACTGAGGCTTCCTGTCAACCTCGAAATGGGGGCCTGAGGGCACAGGCCTTTTTTCCCCAATGTTGACAATTACATTCGGGCAGCCTGGAAGCTTCTGCAAAAACACTTGTGTTTCCAGGATTCTAGTCATTTCATGCAGGGCTCGGATAGGAAGCTGACTTTTCTCCAAGAGACAGGGTGCCTCCGTTTCCTGGCTGGGATATTATCCTGCCCTGTGTTTTTTCTTATTTGGGTGTACGCGCACCTCTCACGGTTGTGGCCTCTCCCATTGCGGAGCACCGGCTCCTGAGGCTTAGGTTCAGCGGCTAAGGCTCACGGGTCCGGCACTACGGCAGCATGTGGGATCTTCCCGGATCGGGGTACGAACCCGTGTCTCCTGCATCGGCAGGCTGACTTTCAACTACCGTTCCACAAAGAGAGCCTGACCCTGCTTTAGAGCTAAAGGGACCCGAAACGCAAACACTGGCTTTTCACTACGGCCCTGGGTTTCCATGCAGAAAGCTGGGTGGGCAGCAGCTTCCATGGGGCATTTTGGCTGTGCTCCTTTAGTTTAACGAGGGTAGGTCTTTCCGGACTCCTAGGACATGAGCACCAGTTTCCTTACAAGAACACTCAGGAATCCAGGCTCCAGTGGGCCTGTGGAGCAGCACCCAGCCCCGTAGGTCCTTCAGCGCACCCCCGTGTATGGTCAGTGAAGCGCCACACACTGCACTCTTCCCTGGGAGAGCTAGATATCCTCCGCTCCGCCACAGCTTCAGAAAGACGTTCCTAGCCAGTCCAGCAGGTCAAAAACACTCTTGTTGCCGGGATTGTAGTCCCTGCAGGCGTGCCTGCGAGAGGCAAATGAGCTTTCTCGAAAGAAGCAGGGTGCTTCCGGTTCCTGAGTAAGCTTCCCTGCCCAGCTTTAGGGCGAAAGGGAAACTCAGTGTCCACACGAGACTCGAAAATCGCCCTGGTGGGCCGTGCCGATTGGAAGGCGTGCAGCACTTTGCCTGAGGCATGACTTGCTGTTCTGCTTTCGTTTTCGGTGGTGCGCCTTTAAGGACTCCTAAGACCGTCGTGTCAGCACCCGTGTCCGTCCAAGAACACTGAGTACCGCCAGGCTCCTAGGGCCCGCTTGAGCGTCATCCAGCCCCGAGGGCCCTTAGGTGTACGCCTGTTTACGCCGAGTGTAGGGCAACATACTGCACTCTTCCTTGGGAGAGACAGATTTCCTCAGCTCTCCAACAGCTTCTGTTTCAAGGTTGTATCCAGTCCAACATGACAAGGAAGTTGGCTCCCTCGCCTTACCTGAGCTCTACCTCGAAAAACACTCTGCTTAGCGCTCCTTCTCGGACCTCAAACCTGCAGTCACCTTACCTAAGGAAAAAGTCAGGCTGGGTTCCACTGCAACGGACGCACAGTTCTTCGTGGAACGCTGCAGGCTTTTGGAAGATGCACAGGCCCCTAGGCCGACCTGGGGCTTTCGAAAAGTTAGGCAGTTCCCTACAAGCCGAAAACCCTGCAGAGAAAAGTTGATTTAGGGAAGGGGTCAGTGGGTAGCTTGTGTCTCTTCTGACTTCGTCGGAATACCAGGTACGTAAGCAGTGCGTCCACCTCGAATGGGGGGCCTGATTATCACAAGCCTTGTTTTTCCCCGCTGGAAAGCGCCATGCGTGAGCCCTTGACGCTTCCGGGTGATAGTGCGTTTGCCGGCTTACTAGTCAGTGCAGGCATGGCACTGAGTAAAAAATGAGTTTCCTCGAAAGAAATAGGGTACTACGACTTCCTGGGTGGGAGCTTTCCCTGCCCTGCTTTATAGCGAAAGGGAAACTCAACATGAACGCTCGCCTCGACGTGTGGCCCTGCTTTGCCATGCAGAAGGGGAGGCGTGCGGCACCTTCTATGACACCCACGTCGCAGCTCTGCTTTACTTTAAAGGCAGTAAGCTGTAAAGGCCTCCTAGGACCCTCGCGTCCGCACACGATTCTGTATAAGAACACGGAGTAACTGCAGGCTCCTAGTGGCCTGGTGAGCCTCATCCAGTCGCGAAGATCCTTAGCTGTACCCCTCTGTAGCTGAGTGTAGGCCAACATATTGAACTCGTACGTCGGAGAGCTAGACCGCCTCCGGTGCCAGACGGATTCAGTAACACGGTTGTAGCACTTCCAGCATTCAGTGCCGGTCGGCCTCATTGCCCTGTCAGAGCGATACTGAGAGAGACACTCTGCTTAGCATTCCTTCTAGGTCTTGTTACCTGCAGTCACCCTACCTCAAGGAAAAACTCGGGTTGAGTTCCACTGCAACTAAAAATCAGTTCTTCGTGGAACACAGCAGGCTTTTGGAAGATGCACAGGCCCCTAGGCTGACCCACGGCATTCTTTCCTTTAGGCCACGCCCTACCCGCAGAACACGCTGTATCGAGAAGTTGATTTAGGGAAGGGCCCACTGAGTGAGTACCATGTGTCTCTTTTGAAGTTTTCGAAACAATAGGTACTGAGGCTTCCTGTCAACCTCGAAATGGGGGCCTGAGGGCACAGGCCTTTTTTCCCCAATGTTGACAATTACATTCGGGCAGCCTGGAAGCTTCTGCAAAAACACTTGTGTTTCCAGGATTCTAGTCATTTCATGCAGGGCTCGGATAGGAAGCTGACTTTTCTCCAAGAGACAGGGTGCCTCCGTTTCCTGGCTGGGATATTATCCTGCCCTGTGTTTTTTCTTATTTGGGTGTACGCGCACCTCTCACGGTTGTGGCCTCTCCCATTGCGGAGCACCGGCTCCTGAGGCTTAGGTTCAGCGGCTAAGGCTCACGGGTCCGGCACTACGGCAGCATGTGGGATCTTCCCGGATCGGGGTACGAACCCGTGTCTCCTGCATCGGCAGGCTGACTTTCAACTACCGTTCCACAAAGAGAGCCTGACCCTGCTTTAGAGCTAAAGGGACCCGAAACGCAAACACTGGCTTTTCACTACGGCCCTGGGTTTCCATGCAGAAAGCTGGGTGGGCAGCAGCTTCCATGGGGCATTTTGGCTGTGCTCCTTTAGTTTAACGAGGGTAGGTCTTTCCGGACTCCTAGGACATGAGCACCAGTTTCCTTACAAGAACACTCAGGAATCCAGGCTCCAGTGGGCCTGTGGAGCAGCACCCAGCCCCGTAGGTCCTTCAGCGCACCCCCGTGTATGGTCAGTGAAGCGCCACACACTGCACTCTTCCCTGGGAGAGCTAGATATCCTCCGCTCCGCCACAGCTTCAGAAAGACGTTCCTAGCCAGTCCAGCAGGTCAAAAACACTCTTGTTGCCGGGATTGTAGTCCCTGCAGGCGTGCCTGCGAGAGGCAAATGAGCTTTCTCGAAAGAAGCAGGGTGCTTCCGGTTCCTGAGTAAGCTTCCCTGCCCAGCTTTAGGGCGAAAGGGAAACTCAGTGTCCACACGAGACTCGAAAATCGCCCTGGTGGGCCGTGCCGATTGGAAGGCGTGCAGCACTTTTCCTGAGGCATGACTTGCTGTTCTGCTTTCGTTTTCGGTGGTGCGCCTTTAAGGACTCCTAAGACCGTCGTGTCAGCACCCGTGTCCGTCCAAGAACACTGAGTACCGCCAGGCTCCTAGGGCCCGCTTGAGCGTCATCCAGCCCCGAGGGCCCTTAGGTGTACGCCTGTTTACGCCGAGTGTAGGGCAACATACTGCACTCTTCCTTGGGAGAGACAGATTTCCTCAGCTCTCCAACAGCTTCTGTTTCAAGGTTGTATCCAGTCCAACATGACAAGGAAGTTGGCTCCCTCGCCTTACCTGAGCTCTACCTCGAAAAACACTCTGCTTAGCGCTCCTTGTCGGACCTCAAACCTGCAGTCACCTTACCTAAGGAAAAAGTCAGGCTGGGTTCCACTGCAAGGGACGCACAGTTCTTCGTGGAACGCTGCAGGCTTTTGGAAGATGCACAGGCCCCTAGGCCGACCTGGGGCTTTCGAAAAGTTAGGCAGTTCCCTACAAGCCGAAAACCCTGCAGAGAAAAGTTGATTTAGGGAAGGGGTCAGTGGGTAGCTTGTGTCTCTTCTGACTTCGTCGGAATACCAGGTACGTAAGCAGTGCGTCCACCTCGAATGGGGGGCCTGATTATCACAAGCCTTGTTTTTCCCCGCTGGAAAGCGCCATGCGTGAGCCCTTGACGCTTCCGGGTGATAGTGCGTTTGCCGGCTTACTAGTCAGTGCAGGCATGGCACTGAGTAAAAAATGAGTTTCCTCGAAAGAAATAGGGTACTACGACTTCCTGGGTGGGAGCTTTCCCTGCCCTGCTTTATAGCGAAAGGGAAACTCAACATGAACGCTCGCCTCGACGTGTGGCCCTGCTTTGCCATGCAGAAGGGGAGGCGTGCGGCACCTTCTATGACACCCACGTCGCAGCTCTGCTTTACTTTAAAGGCAGTAAGCTGTAAAGGCCTCCTAGGACCCTCGCGTCCGCACACGATTCTGTATAAGAACACGGAGTAACTGCAGGCTCCTAGTGGCCTGGTGAGCCTCATCCAGTCGCGAAGATCCTTAGCTGTACCCCTCTGTAGCTGAGTGTAGGCCAACATATTGAACTCGTACGTCGGAGAGCTAGACCGCCTCCGGTGCCAGACGGATTCAGTAACACGGTTGTAGCACTTCCAGCATTCAGTGCCGGTCGGCCTCATTGCCCTGTCAGAGCGATACTGAGAGAGACACTCTGCTTAGCATTCCTTCTAGGTCTTGTTACCTGCAGTCACCCTACCTCAAGGAAAAACTCGGGTTGAGTTCCACTGCAACTAAAAATCAGTTCTTCGTGGAACACAGCAGGCTTTTGGAAGATGCACAGGCCCCTAGGCTGACCCACGGCATTCTTTCCTTTAGGCCACGCCCTACCCGCAGAACACGCTGTATCGAGAAGTTGATTTAGGGAAGGGCCCACTGAGTGAGTACCATGTGTCTCTTTTGAAGTTTTCGAAACAATAGGTACTGAGGCTTCCTGTCAACCTCGAAATGGGGGCCTGAGGGCACAGGCCTTTTTTCCCCAATGTTGACAATTACATTCGGGCAGCCTGGAAGCTTCTGCAAAAACACTTGTGTTTCCAGGATTCTAGTCATTTCATGCAGGGCTCGGATAGGAAGCTGACTTTTCTCCAAGAGACAGGGTGCCTCCGTTTCCTGGCTGGGATATTATCCTGCCCTGTGTTTTTTCTTATTTGGGTGTACGCGCACCTCTCACGGTTGTGGCCTCTCCCATTGCGGAGCACCGGCTCCTGAGGCTTAGGTTCAGCGGCTAAGGCTCACGGGTCCGGCACTACGGCAGCATGTGGGATCTTCCCGGATCGGGGTACGAACCCGTGTCTCCTGCATCGGCAGGCTGACTTTCAACTACCGTTCCACAAAGAGAGCCTGACCCTGCTTTAGAGCTAAAGGGACCCGAAACGCAAACACTGGCTTTTCACTACGGCCCTGGGTTTCCATGCAGAAAGCTGGGTGGGCAGCAGCTTCCATGGGGCATTTTGGCTGTGCTCCTTTAGTTTAACGAGGGTAGGTCTTTCCGGACTCCTAGGACATGAGCACCAGTTTCCTTACAAGAACACTCAGGAATCCAGGCTCCAGTGGGCCTGTGGAGCAGCACCCAGCCCCGTAGGTCCTTCAGCGCACCCCCGTGTATGGTCAGTGAAGCGCCACACACTGCACTCTTCCCTGGGAGAGCTAGATATCCTCCGCTCCGCCACAGCTTCAGAAAGACGTTCCTAGCCAGTCCAGCAGGTCAAAAACACTCTTGTTGCCGGGATTGTAGTCCCTGCAGGCGTGCCTGCGAGAGGCAAATGAGCTTTCTCGAAAGAAGCAGGGTGCTTCCGGTTCCTGAGTAAGCTTCCCTGCCCAGCTTTAGGGCGAAAGGGAAACTCAGTGTCCACACGAGACTCGAAAATCGCCCTGGTGGGCCGTGCCGATTGGAAGGCGTGCAGCACTTTGCCTGAGGCATGACTTGCTGTTCTGCTTTCGTTTTCGGTGGTGCGCCTTTAAGGACTCCTAAGACCGTCGTGTCAGCACCCGTGTCCGTCCAAGAACACTGAGTACCGCCAGGCTCCTAGGGCCCGCTTGAGCGTCATCCAGCCCCGAGGGCCCTTAGGTGTACGCCTGTTTACGCCGAGTGTAGGGCAACATACTGCACTCTTCCTTGGGAGAGACAGATTTCCTCAGCTCTCCAACAGCTTCTGTTTCAAGGTTGTATCCAGTCCAACATGACAAGGAAGTTGGCTCCCTCGCCTTACCTGAGCTCTACCTCGAAAAACACTCTGCTTAGCGCTCCTTCTCGGACCTCAAACCTGCAGTCACCTTACCTAAGGAAAAAGTCAGGCTGGGTTCCACTGCAACGGACGCACAGTTCTTCGTGGAACGCTGCAGGCTTTTGGAAGATGCACAGGCCCCTAGGCCGACCTGGGGCTTTCGAAAAGTTAGGCAGTTCCCTACAAGCCGAAAACCCTGCAGAGAAAAGTTGATTTAGGGAAGGGGTCAGTGGGTAGCTTGTGTCTCTTCTGACTTCGTCGGAATACCAGGTACGTAAGCAGTGCGTCCACCTCGAATGGGGGGCCTGATTATCACAAGCCTTGTTTTTCCCCGCTGGAAAGCGCCATGCGTGAGCCCTTGACGCTTCCGGGTGATAGTGCGTTTGCCGGCTTACTAGTCAGTGCAGGCATGGCACTGAGTAAAAAATGAGTTTCCTCGAAAGAAATAGGGTACTACGACTTCCTGGGTGGGAGCTTTCCCTGCCCTGCTTTATAGCGAAAGGGAAACTCAACATGAACGCTCGCCTCGACGTGTGGCCCTGCTTTGCCATGCAGAAGGGGAGGCGTGCGGCACCTTCTATGACACCCACGTCGCAGCTCTGCTTTACTTTAAAGGCAGTAAGCTGTAAAGGCCTCCTAGGACCCTCGCGTCCGCACACGATTCTGTATAAGAACACGGAGTAACTGCAGGCTCCTAGTGGCCTGGTGAGCCTCATCCAGTCGCGAAGATCCTTAGCTGTACCCCTCTGTAGCTGAGTGTAGGCCAACATATTGAACTCGTACGTCGGAGAGCTAGACCGCCTCCGGTGCCAGACGGATTCAGTAACACGGTTGTAGCACTTCCAGCATTCAGTGCCGGTCGGCCTCATTGCCCTGTCAGAGCGATACTGAGAGAGACACTCTGCTTAGCATTCCTTCTAGGTCTTGTTACCTGCAGTCACCCTACCTCAAGGAAAAACTCGGGTTGAGTTCCACTGCAACTAAAAATCAGTTCTTCGTGGAACACAGCAGGCTTTTGGAAGATGCACAGGCCCCTAGGCTGACCCACGGCATTCTTTCCTTTAGGCCACGCCCTACCCGCAGAACACGCTGTATCGAGAAGTTGATTTAGGGAAGGGCCCACTGAGTGAGTACCATGTGTCTCTTTTGAAGTTTTCGAAACAATAGGTACTGAGGCTTCCTGTCAACCTCGAAATGGGGGCCTGAGGGCACAGGCCTTTTTTCCCCAATGTTGACAATTACATTCGGGCAGCCTGGAAGCTTCTGCAAAAACACTTGTGTTTCCAGGATTCTAGTCATTTCATGCAGGGCTCGGATAGGAAGCTGACTTTTCTCCAAGAGACAGGGTGCCTCCGTTTCCTGGCTGGGATATTATCCTGCCCTGTGTTTTTTCTTATTTGGGTGTACGCGCACCTCTCACGGTTGTGGCCTCTCCCATTGCGGAGCACCGGCTCCTGAGGCTTAGGTTCAGCGGCTAAGGCTCACGGGTCCGGCACTACGGCAGCATGTGGGATCTTCCCGGATCGGGGTACGAACCCGTGTCTCCTGCATCGGCAGGCTGACTTTCAACTACCGTTCCACAAAGAGAGCCTGACCCTGCTTTAGAGCTAAAGGGACCCGAAACGCAAACACTGGCTTTTCACTACGGCCCTGGGTTTCCATGCAGAAAGCTGGGTGGGCAGCAGCTTCCATGGGGCATTTTGGCTGTGCTCCTTTAGTTTAACGAGGGTAGGTCTTTCCGGACTCCTAGGACATGAGCACCAGTTTCCTTACAAGAACACTCAGGAATCCAGGCTCCAGTGGGCCTGTGGAGCAGCACCCAGCCCCGTAGGTCCTTCAGCGCACCCCCGTGTATGGTCAGTGAAGCGCCACACACTGCACTCTTCCCTGGGAGAGCTAGATATCCTCCGCTCCGCCACAGCTTCAGAAAGACGTTCCTAGCCAGTCCAGCAGGTCAAAAACACTCTTGTTGCCGGGATTGTAGTCCCTGCAGGCGTGCCTGCGAGAGGCAAATGAGCTTTCTCGAAAGAAGCAGGGTGCTTCCGGTTCCTGAGTAAGCTTCCCTGCCCAGCTTTAGGGCGAAAGGGAAACTCAGTGTCCACACGAGACTCGAAAATCGCCCTGGTGGGCCGTGCCGATTGGAAGGCGTGCAGCACTTTGCCTGAGGCATGACTTGCTGTTCTGCTTTCGTTTTCGGTGGTGCGCCTTTAAGGACTCCTAAGACCGTCGTGTCAGCACCCGTGTCCGTCCAAGAACACTGAGTACCGCCAGGCTCCTAGGGCCCGCTTGAGCGTCATCCAGCCCCGAGGGCCCTTAGGTGTACGCCTGTTTACGCCGAGTGTAGGGCAACATACTGCACTCTTCCTTGGGAGAGACAGATTTCCTCAGCTCTCCAACAGCTTCTGTTTCAAGGTTGTATCCAGTCCAACATGACAAGGAAGTTGGCTCCCTCGCCTTACCTGAGCTCTACCTCGAAAAACACTCTGCTTAGCGCTCCTTGTCGGACCTCAAACCTGCAGTCACCTTACCTAAGGAAAAAGTCAGGCTGGGTTCCACTGCAAGGGACGCACAGTTCTTCGTGGAACGCTGCAGGCTTTTGGAAGATGCACAGGCCCCTAGGCCGACCTGGGGCTTTCGAAAAGTTAGGCAGTTCCCTACAAGCCGAAAACCCTGCAGAGAAAAGTTGATTTAGGGAAGGGGTCAGTGGGTAGCTTGTGTCTCTTCTGACTTCGTCGGAATACCAGGTACGTAAGCAGTGCGTCCACCTCGAATGGGGGGCCTGATTATCACAAGCCTTGTTTTTCCCCGCTGGAAAGCGCCATGCGTGAGCCCTTGACGCTTCCGGGTGATAGTGCGTTTGCCGGCTTACTAGTCAGTGCAGGCATGGCACTGAGTAAAAAATGAGTTTCCTCGAAAGAAATAGGGTACTACGACTTCCTGGGTGGGAGCTTTCCCTGCCCTGCTTTATAGCGAAAGGGAAACTCAACATGAACGCTCGCCTCGACGTGTGGCCCTGCTTTGCCATGCAGAAGGGGAGGCGTGCGGCACCTTCTATGACACCCACGTCGCAGCTCTGCTTTACTTTAAAGGCAGTAAGCTGTAAAGGCCTCCTAGGACCCTCGCGTCCGCACACGATTCTGTATAAGAACACGGAGTAACTGCAGGCTCCTAGTGGCCTGGTGAGCCTCATCCAGTCGCGAAGATCCTTAGCTGTACCCCTCTGTAGCTGAGTGTAGGCCAACATATTGAACTCGTACGTCGGAGAGCTAGACCGCCTCCGGTGCCAGACGGATTCAGTAACACGGTTGTAGCACTTCCAGCATTCAGTGCCGGTCGGCCTCATTGCCCTGTCAGAGCGATACTGAGAGAGACACTCTGCTTAGCATTCCTTCTAGGTCTTGTTACCTGCAGTCACCCTACCTCAAGGAAAAACTCGGGTTGAGTTCCACTGCAACTAAAAATCAGTTCTTCGTGGAACACAGCAGGCTTTTGGAAGATGCACAGGCCCCTAGGCTGACCCACGGCATTCTTTCCTTTAGGCCACGCCCTACCCGCAGAACACGCTGTATCGAGAAGTTGATTTAGGGAAGGGCCCACTGAGTGAGTACCATGTGTCTCTTTTGAAGTTTTCGAAACAATAGGTACTGAGGCTTCCTGTCAACCTCGAAATGGGGGCCTGAGGGCACAGGCCTTTTTTCCCCAATGTTGACAATTACATTCGGGCAGCCTGGAAGCTTCTGCAAAAACACTTGTGTTTCCAGGATTCTAGTCATTTCATGCAGGGCTCGGATAGGAAGCTGACTTTTCTCCAAGAGACAGGGTGCCTCCGTTTCCTGGCTGGGATATTATCCTGCCCTGTGTTTTTTCTTATTTGGGTGTACGCGCACCTCTCACGGTTGTGGCCTCTCCCATTGCGGAGCACCGGCTCCTGAGGCTTAGGTTCAGCGGCTAAGGCTCACGGGTCCGGCACTACGGCAGCATGTGGGATCTTCCCGGATCGGGGTACGAACCCGTGTCTCCTGCATCGGCAGGCTGACTTTCAACTACCGTTCCACAAAGAGAGCCTGACCCTGCTTTAGAGCTAAAGGGACCCGAAACGCAAACACTGGCTTTTCACTACGGCCCTGGGTTTCCATGCAGAAAGCTGGGTGGGCAGCAGCTTCCATGGGGCATTTTGGCTGTGCTCCTTTAGTTTAACGAGGGTAGGTCTTTCCGGACTCCTAGGACATGAGCACCAGTTTCCTTACAAGAACACTCAGGAATCCAGGCTCCAGTGGGCCTGTGGAGCAGCACCCAGCCCCGTAGGTCCTTCAGCGCACCCCCGTGTATGGTCAGTGAAGCGCCACACACTGCACTCTTCCCTGGGAGAGCTAGATATCCTCCGCTCCGCCACAGCTTCAGAAAGACGTTCCTAGCCAGTCCAGCAGGTCAAAAACACTCTTGTTGCCGGGATTGTAGTCCCTGCAGGCGTGCCTGCGAGAGGCAAATGAGCTTTCTCGAAAGAAGCAGGGTGCTTCCGGTTCCTGAGTAAGCTTCCCTGCCCAGCTTTAGGGCGAAAGGGAAACTCAGTGTCCACACGAGACTCGAAAATCGCCCTGGTGGGCCGTGCCGATTGGAAGGCGTGCAGCACTTTGCCTGAGGCATGACTTGCTGTTCTGCTTTCGTTTTCGGTGGTGCGCCTTTAAGGACTCCTAAGACCGTCGTGTCAGCACCCGTGTCCGTCCAAGAACACTGAGTACCGCCAGGCTCCTAGGGCCCGCTTGAGCGTCATCCAGCCCCGAGGGCCCTTAGGTGTACGCCTGTTTACGCCGAGTGTAGGGCAACATACTGCACTCTTCCTTGGGAGAGACAGATTTCCTCAGCTCTCCAACAGCTTCTGTTTCAAGGTTGTATCCAGTCCAACATGACAAGGAAGTTGGCTCCCTCGCCTTACCTGAGCTCTACCTCGAAAAACACTCTGCTTAGCGCTCCTTGTCGGACCTCAAACCTGCAGTCACCTTACCTAAGGAAAAAGTCAGGCTGGGTTCCACTGCAAGGGACGCACAGTTCTTCGTGGAACGCTGCAGGCTTTTGGAAGATGCACAGGCCCCTAGGCCGACCTGGGGCTTTCGAAAAGTTAGGCAGTTCCCTACAAGCCGAAAACCCTGCAGAGAAAAGTTGATTTAGGGAAGGGGTCAGTGGGTAGCTTGTGTCTCTTCTGACTTCGTCGGAATACCAGGTACGTAAGCAGTGCGTCCACCTCGAATGGGGGGCCTGATTATCACAAGCCTTGTTTTTCCCCGCTGGAAAGCGCCATGCGTGAGCCCTTGACGCTTCCGGGTGATAGTGCGTTTGCCGGCTTACTAGTCAGTGCAGGCATGGCACTGAGTAAAAAATGAGTTTCCTCGAAAGAAATAGGGTACTACGACTTCCTGGGTGGGAGCTTTCCCTGCCCTGCTTTATAGCGAAAGGGAAACTCAACATGAACGCTCGCCTCGACGTGTGGCCCTGCTTTGCCATGCAGAAGGGGAGGCGTGCGGCACCTTCTATGACACCCACGTCGCAGCTCTGCTTTACTTTAAAGGCAGTAAGCTGTAAAGGCCTCCTAGGACCCTCGCGTCCGCACACGATTCTGTATAAGAACACGGAGTAACTGCAGGCTCCTAGTGGCCTGGTGAGCCTCATCCAGTCGCGAAGATCCTTAGCTGTACCCCTCTGTAGCTGAGTGTAGGCCAACATATTGAACTCGTACGTCGGAGAGCTAGACCGCCTCCGGTGCCAGACGGATTCAGTAACACGGTTGTAGCACTTCCAGCATTCAGTGCCGGTCGGCCTCATTGCCCTGTCAGAGCGATACTGAGAGAGACACTCTGCTTAGCATTCCTTCTAGGTCTTGTTACCTGCAGTCACCCTACCTCAAGGAAAAACTCGGGTTGAGTTCCACTGCAACTAAAAATCAGTTCTTCGTGGAACACAGCAGGCTTTTGGAAGATGCACAGGCCCCTAGGCTGACCCACGGCATTCTTTCCTTTAGGCCACGCCCTACCCGCAGAACACGCTGTATCGAGAAGTTGATTTAGGGAAGGGCCCACTGAGTGAGTACCATGTGTCTCTTTTGAAGTTTTCGAAACAATAGGAACTGAGGCTTCCTGTCAACCTCGAAATGGGGGCCTGAGGGCACAGGCCTTTTTTCCCCAATGTTGACAATTACATTCGGGCAGCCTGGAAGCTTCTGCAAAAACACTTGTGTTTCCAGGATTCTAGTCATTTCATGCAGGGCTCGGATAGGAAGCTGACTTTTCTCCAAGAGACAGGGTGCCTCCGTTTCCTGGCTGGGATATTATCCTGCCCTGTGTTTTTTCTTATTTGGGTGTACGCGCACCTCTCACGGTTGTGGCCTCTCCCATTGCGGAGCACCGGCTCCTGAGGCTTAGGTTCAGCGGCTAAGGCTCACGGGTCCGGCACTACGGCAGCATGTGGGATCTTCCCGGATCGGGGTACGAACCCGTGTCTCCTGCATCGGCAGGCTGACTTTCAACTACCGTTCCACAAAGAGAGCCTGACCCTGCTTTAGAGCTAAAGGGACCCGAAACGCAAACACTGGCTTTTCACTACGGCCCTGGGTTTCCATGCAGAAAGCTGGGTGGGCAGCAGCTTCCATGGGGCATTTTGGCTGTGCTCCTTTAGTTTAACGAGGGTAGGTCTTTCCGGACTCCTAGGACATGAGCACCAGTTTCCTTACAAGAACACTCAGGAATCCAGGCTCCAGTGGGCCTGTGGAGCAGCACCCAGCCCCGTAGGTCCTTCAGCGCACCCCCGTGTATGGTCAGTGAAGCGCCACACACTGCACTCTTCCCTGGGAGAGCTAGATATCCTCCGCTCCGCCACAGCTTCAGAAAGACGTTCCTAGCCAGTCCAGCAGGTCAAAAACACTCTTGTTGCCGGGATTGTAGTCCCTGCAGGCGTGCCTGCGAGAGGCAAATGAGCTTTCTCGAAAGAAGCAGGGTGCTTCCGGTTCCTGAGTAAGCTTCCCTGCCCAGCTTTAGGGCGAAAGGGAAACTCAGTGTCCACACGAGACTCGAAAATCGCCCTGGTGGGCCGTGCCGATTGGAAGGCGTGCAGCACTTTGCCTGAGGCATGACTTGCTGTTCTGCTTTCGTTTTCGGTGGTGCGCCTTTAAGGACTCCTAAGACCGTCGTGTCAGCACCCGTGTCCGTCCAAGAACACTGAGTACCGCCAGGCTCCTAGGGCCCGCTTGAGCGTCATCCAGCCCCGAGGGCCCTTAGGTGTACGCCTGTTTACGCCGAGTGTAGGGCAACATACTGCACTCTTCCTTGGGAGAGACAGATTTCCTCAGCTCTCCAACAGCTTCTGTTTCAAGGTTGTATCCAGTCCAACATGACAAGGAAGTTGGCTCCCTCGCCTTACCTGAGCTCTACCTCGAAAAACACTCTGCTTAGCGCTCCTTGTCGGACCTCAAACCTGCAGTCACCTTACCTAAGGAAAAAGTCAGGCTGGGTTCCACTGCAAGGGACGCACAGTTCTTCGTGGAACGCTGCAGGCTTTTGGAAGATGCACAGGCCCCTAGGCCGACCTGGGGCTTTCGAAAAGTTAGGCAGTTCCCTACAAGCCGAAAACCCTGCAGAGAAAAGTTGATTTAGGGAAGGGGTCAGTGGGTAGCTTGTGTCTCTTCTGACTTCGTCGGAATACCAGGTACGTAAGCAGTGCGTCCACCTCGAATGGGGGGCCTGATTATCACAAGCCTTGTTTTTCCCCGCTGGAAAGCGCCATGCGTGAGCCCTTGACGCTTCCGGGTGATAGTGCGTTTGCCGGCTTACTAGTCAGTGCAGGCATGGCACTGAGTAAAAAATGAGTTTCCTCGAAAGAAATAGGGTACTACGACTTCCTGGGTGGGAGCTTTCCCTGCCCTGCTTTATAGCGAAAGGGAAACTCAACATGAACGCTCGCCTCGACGTGTGGCCCTGCTTTGCCATGCAGAAGGGGAGGCGTGCGGCACCTTCTATGACACCCACGTCGCAGCTCTGCTTTACTTTAAAGGCAGTAAGCTGTAAAGGCCTCCTAGGACCCTCGCGTCCGCACACGATTCTGTATAAGAACACGGAGTAACTGCAGGCTCCTAGTGGCCTGGTGAGCCTCATCCAGTCGCGAAGATCCTTAGCTGTACCCCTCTGTAGCTGAGTGTAGGCCAACATATTGAACTCGTACGTCGGAGAGCTAGACCGCCTCCGGTGCCAGACGGATTCAGTAACACGGTTGTAGCACTTCCAGCATTCAGTGCCGGTCGGCCTCATTGCCCTGTCAGAGCGATACTGAGAGAGACACTCTGCTTAGCATTCCTTCTAGGTCTTGTTACCTGCAGTCACCCTACCTCAAGGAAAAACTCGGGTTGAGTTCCACTGCAACTAAAAATCAGTTCTTCGTGGAACACAGCAGGCTTTTGGAAGATGCACAGGCCCCTAGGCTGACCCACGGCATTCTTTCCTTTAGGCCACGCCCTACCCGCAGAACACGCTGTATCGAGAAGTTGATTTAGGGAAGGGCCCACTGAGTGAGTACCATGTGTCTCTTTTGAAGTTTTCGAAACAATAGGTACTGAGGCTTCCTGTCAACCTCGAAATGGGGGCCTGAGGGCACAGGCCTTTTTTCCCCAATGTTGACAATTACATTCGGGCAGCCTGGAAGCTTCTGCAAAAACACTTGTGTTTCCAGGATTCTAGTCATTTCATGCAGGGCTCGGATAGGAAGCTGACTTTTCTCCAAGAGACAGGGTGCCTCCGTTTCCTGGCTGGGATATTATCCTGCCCTGTGTTTTTTCTTATTTGGGTGTACGCGCACCTCTCACGGTTGTGGCCTCTCCCATTGCGGAGCACCGGCTCCTGAGGCTTAGGTTCAGCGGCTAAGGCTCACGGGTCCGGCACTACGGCAGCATGTGGGATCTTCCCGGATCGGGGTACGAACCCGTGTCTCCTGCATCGGCAGGCTGACTTTCAACTACCGTTCCACAAAGAGAGCCTGACCCTGCTTTAGAGCTAAAGGGACCCGAAACGCAAACACTGGCTTTTCACTACGGCCCTGGGTTTCCATGCAGAAAGCTGGGTGGGCAGCAGCTTCCATGAGGCATTTTGGCTGTGCTCCTTTAGTTTAACGAGGGTAGGTCTTTCCGGACTCCTAGGACATGAGCACCAGTTTCCTTACAAGAACACTCAGGAATCCAGGCTCCAGTGGGCCTGTGGAGCAGCACCCAGCCCCGTAGGTCCTTCAGCGCACCCCCGTGTATGGTCAGTGAAGCGCCACACACTGCACTCTTCCCTGGGAGAGCTAGATATCCTCCGCTCCGCCACAGCTTCAGAAAGACGTTCCTAGCCAGTCCAGCAGGTCAAAAACACTCTTGTTGCCGGGATTGTAGTCCCTGCAGGCGTGCCTGCGAGAGGCAAATGAGCTTTCTCGAAAGAAGCAGGGTGCTTCCGGTTCCTGAGTAAGCTTCCCTGCCCAGCTTTAGGGCGAAAGGGAAACTCAGTGTCCACACGAGACTCGAAAATCGCCCTGGTGGGCCGTGCCGATTGGAAGGCGTGCAGCACTTTGCCTGAGGCATGACTTGCTGTTCTGCTTTCGTTTTCGGTGGTGCGCCTTTAAGGACTCCTAAGACCGTCGTGTCAGCACCCGTGTCCGTCCAAGAACACTGAGTACCGCCAGGCTCCTAGGGCCCGCTTGAGCGTCATCCAGCCCCGAGGGCCCTTAGGTGTACGCCTGTTTACGCCGAGTGTAGGGCAACATACTGCACTCTTCCTTGGGAGAGACAGATTTCCTCAGCTCTCCAACAGCTTCTGTTTCAAGGTTGTATCCAGTCCAACATGACAAGGAAGTTGGCTCCCTCGCCTTACCTGAGCTCTACCTCGAAAAACACTCTGCTTAGCGCTCCTTGTCGGACCTCAAACCTGCAGTCACCTTACCTAAGGAAAAAGTCAGGCTGGGTTCCACTGCAACGGACGCACAGTTCTTCGTGGAACGCTGCAGGCTTTTGGAAGATGCACAGGCCCCTAGGCCGACCTGGGGCTTTCGAAAAGTTAGGCAGTTCCCTACAAGCCGAAAACCCTGCAGAGAAAAGTTGATTTAGGGAAGGGGTCAGTGGGTAGCTTGTGTCTCTTCTGACTTCGTCGGAATACCAGGTACGTAAGCAGTGCGTCCACCTCGAATGGGGGGCCTGATTATCACAAGCCTTGTTTTTCCCCGCTGGAAAGCGCCATGCGTGAGCCCTTGACGCTTCCGGGTGATAGTGCGTTTGCCGGCTTACTAGTCAGTGCAGGCATGGCACTGAGTAAAAAATGAGTTTCCTCGAAAGAAATAGGGTACTACGACTTCCTGGGTGGGAGCTTTCCCTGCCCTGCTTTATAGCGAAAGGGAAACTCAACATGAACGCTCGCCTCGACGTGTGGCCCTGCTTTGCCATGCAGAAGGGGAGGCGTGCGGCACCTTCTATGACACCCACGTCGCAGCTCTGCTTTACTTTAAAGGCAGTAAGCTGTAAAGGCCTCCTAGGACCCTCGCGTCCGCACACGATTCTGTATAAGAACACGGAGTAACTGCAGGCTCCTAGTGGCCTGGTGAGCCTCATCCAGTCGCGAAGATCCTTAGCTGTACCCCTCTGTAGCTGAGTGTAGGCCAACATATTGAACTCGTACGTCGGAGAGCTAGACCGCCTCCGGTGCCAGACGGATTCAGTAACACGGTTGTAGCACTTCCAGCATTCAGTGCCGGTCGGCCTCATTGCCCTGTCAGAGCGATACTGAGAGAGACACTCTGCTTAGCATTCCTTCTAGGTCTTGTTACCTGCAGTCACCCTACCTCAAGGAAAAACTCGGGTTGAGTTCCACTGCAACTAAAAATCAGTTCTTCGTGGAACACAGCAGGCTTTTGGAAGATGCACAGGCCCCTAGGCTGACCCACGGCATTCTTTCCTTTAGGCCACGCCCTACCCGCAGAACACGCTGTATCGAGAAGTTGATTTAGGGAAGGGCCCACTGAGTGAGTACCATGTGTCTCTTTTGAAGTTTTCGAAACAATAGGAACTGAGGCTTCCTGTCAACCTCGAAATGGGGGCCTGAGGGCACAGGCCTTTTTTCCCCAATGTTGACAATTACATTCGGGCAGCCTGGAAGCTTCTGCAAAAACACTTGTGTTTCCAGGATTCTAGTCATTTCATGCAGGGCTCGGATAGGAAGCTGACTTTTCTCCAAGAGACAGGGTGCCTCCGTTTCCTGGCTGGGATATTATCCTGCCCTGTGTTTTTTCTTATTTGGGTGTACGCGCACCTCTCACGGTTGTGGCCTCTCCCATTGCGGAGCACCGGCTCCTGAGGCTTAGGTTCAGCGGCTAAGGCTCACGGGTCCGGCACTACGGCAGCATGTGGGATCTTCCCGGATCGGGGTACGAACCCGTGTCTCCTGCATCGGCAGGCTGACTTTCAACTACCGTTCCACAAAGAGAGCCTGACCCTGCTTTAGAGCTAAAGGGACCCGAAACGCAAACACTGGCTTTTCACTACGGCCCTGGGTTTCCATGCAGAAAGCTGGGTGGGCAGCAGCTTCCATGGGGCATTTTGGCTGTGCTCCTTTAGTTTAACGAGGGTAGGTCTTTCCGGACTCCTAGGACATGAGCACCAGTTTCCTTACAAGAACACTCAGGAATCCAGGCTCCAGTGGGCCTGTGGAGCAGCACCCAGCCCCGTAGGTCCTTCAGCGCACCCCCGTGTATGGTCAGTGAAGCGCCACACACTGCACTCTTCCCTGGGAGAGCTAGATATCCTCCGCTCCGCCACAGCTTCAGAAAGACGTTCCTAGCCAGTCCAGCAGGTCAAAAACACTCTTGTTGCCGGGATTGTAGTCCCTGCAGGCGTGCCTGCGAGAGGCAAATGAGCTTTCTCGAAAGAAGCAGGGTGCTTCCGGTTCCTGAGTAAGCTTCCCTGCCCAGCTTTAGGGCGAAAGGGAAACTCAGTGTCCACACGAGACTCGAAAATCGCCCTGGTGGGCCGTGCCGATTGGAAGGCGTGCAGCACTTTGCCTGAGGCATGACTTGCTGTTCTGCTTTCGTTTTCGGTGGTGCGCCTTTAAGGACTCCTAAGACCGTCGTGTCAGCACCCGTGTCCGTCCAAGAACACTGAGTACCGCCAGGCTCCTAGGGCCCGCTTGAGCGTCATCCAGCCCCGAGGGCCCTTAGGTGTACGCCTGTTTACGCCGAGTGTAGGGCAACATACTGCACTCTTCCTTGGGAGAGACAGATTTCCTCAGCTCTCCAACAGCTTCTGTTTCAAGGTTGTATCCAGTCCAACATGACAAGGAAGTTGGCTCCCTCGCCTTACCTGAGCTCTACCTCGAAAAACACTCTGCTTAGCGCTCCTTCTCGGACCTCAAACCTGCAGTCACCTTACCTAAGGAAAAAGTCAGGCTGGGTTCCACTGCAAGGGACGCACAGTTCTTCGTGGAACGCTGCAGGCTTTTGGAAGATGCACAGGCCCCTAGGCCGACCTGGGGCTTTCGAAAAGTTAGGCAGTTCCCTACAAGCCGAAAACCCTGCAGAGAAAAGTTGATTTAGGGAAGGGGTCAGTGGGTAGCTTGTGTCTCTTCTGACTTCGTCGGAATACCAGGTACGTAAGCAGTGCGTCCACCTCGAATGGGGGGCCTGATTATCACAAGCCTTGTTTTTCCCCGCTGGAAAGCGCCATGCGTGAGCCCTTGACGCTTCCGGGTGATAGTGCGTTTGCCGGCTTACTAGTCAGTGCAGGCATGGCACTGAGTAAAAAATGAGTTTCCTCGAAAGAAATAGGGTACTACGACTTCCTGGGTGGGAGCTTTCCCTGCCCTGCTTTATAGCGAAAGGGAAACTCAACATGAACGCTCGCCTCGACGTGTGGCCCTGCTTTGCCATGCAGAAGGGGAGGCGTGCGGCACCTTCTATGACACCCACGTCGCAGCTCTGCTTTACTTTAAAGGCAGTAAGCTGTAAAGGCCTCCTAGGACCCTCGCGTCCGCACACGATTCTGTATAAGAACACGGAGTAACTGCAGGCTCCTAGTGGCCTGGTGAGCCTCATCCAGTCGCGAAGATCCTTAGCTGTACCCCTCTGTAGCTGAGTGTAGGCCAACATATTGAACTCGTACGTCGGAGAGCTAGACCGCCTCCGGTGCCAGACGGATTCAGTAACACGGTTGTAGCACTTCCAGCATTCAGTGCCGGTCGGCCTCATTGCCCTGTCAGAGCGATACTGAGAGAGACACTCTGCTTAGCATTCCTTCTAGGTCTTGTTACCTGCAGTCACCCTACCTCAAGGAAAAACTCGGGTTGAGTTCCACTGCAACTAAAAATCAGTTCTTCGTGGAACACAGCAGGCTTTTGGAAGATGCACAGGCCCCTAGGCTGACCCACGGCATTCTTTCCTTTAGGCCACGCCCTACCCGCAGAACACGCTGTATCGAGAAGTTGATTTAGGGAAGGGCCCACTGAGTGAGTACCATGTGTCTCTTTTGAAGTTTTCGAAACAATAGGTACTGAGGCTTCCTGTCAACCTCGAAATGGGGGCCTGAGGGCACAGGCCTTTTTTCCCCAATGTTGACAATTACATTCGGGCAGCCTGGAAGCTTCTGCAAAAACACTTGTGTTTCCAGGATTCTAGTCATTTCATGCAGGGCTCGGATAGGAAGCTGACTTTTCTCCAAGAGACAGGGTGCCTCCGTTTCCTGGCTGGGATATTATCCTGCCCTGTGTTTTTTCTTATTTGGGTGTACGCGCACCTCTCACGGTTGTGGCCTCTCCCATTGCGGAGCACCGGCTCCTGAGGCTTAGGTTCAGCGGCTAAGGCTCACGGGTCCGGCACTACGGCAGCATGTGGGATCTTCCCGGATCGGGGTACGAACCCGTGTCTCCTGCATCGGCAGGCTGACTTTCAACTACCGTTCCACAAAGAGAGCCTGACCCTGCTTTAGAGCTAAAGGGACCCGAAACGCAAACACTGGCTTTTCACTACGGCCCTGGGTTTCCATGCAGAAAGCTGGGTGGGCAGCAGCTTCCATGGGGCATTTTGGCTGTGCTCCTTTAGTTTAACGAGGGTAGGTCTTTCCGGACTCCTAGGACATGAGCACCAGTTTCCTTACAAGAACACTCAGGAATCCAGGCTCCAGTGGGCCTGTGGAGCAGCACCCAGCCCCGTAGGTCCTTCAGCGCACCCCCGTGTATGGTCAGTGAAGCGCCACACACTGCACTCTTCCCTGGGAGAGCTAGATATCCTCCGCTCCGCCACAGCTTCAGAAAGACGTTCCTAGCCAGTCCAGCAGGTCAAAAACACTCTTGTTGCCGGGATTGTAGTCCCTGCAGGCGTGCCTGCGAGAGGCAAATGAGCTTTCTCGAAAGAAGCAGGGTGCTTCCGGTTCCTGAGTAAGCTTCCCTGCCCAGCTTTAGGGCGAAAGGGAAACTCAGTGTCCACACGAGACTCGAAAATCGCCCTGGTGGGCCGTGCCGATTGGAAGGCGTGCAGCACTTTGCCTGAGGCATGACTTGCTGTTCTGCTTTCGTTTTCGGTGGTGCGCCTTTAAGGACTCCTAAGACCGTCGTGTCAGCACCCGTGTCCGTCCAAGAACACTGAGTACCGCCAGGCTCCTAGGGCCCGCTTGAGCGTCATCCAGCCCCGAGGGCCCTTAGGTGTACGCCTGTTTACGCCGAGTGTAGGGCAACATACTGCACTCTTCCTTGGGAGAGACAGATTTCCTCAGCTCTCCAACAGCTTCTGTTTCAAGGTTGTATCCAGTCCAACATGACAAGGAAGTTGGCTCCCTCGCCTTACCTGAGCTCTACCTCGAAAAACACTCTGCTTAGCGCTCCTTGTCGGACCTCAAACCTGCAGTCACCTTACCTAAGGAAAAAGTCAGGCTGGGTTCCACTGCAACGGACGCACAGTTCTTCGTGGAACGCTGCAGGCTTTTGGAAGATGCACAGGCCCCTAGGCCGACCTGGGGCTTTCGAAAAGTTAGGCAGTTCCCTACAAGCCGAAAACCCTGCAGAGAAAAGTTGATTTAGGGAAGGGGTCAGTGGGTAGCTTGTGTCTCTTCTGACTTCGTCGGAATACCAGGTACGTAAGCAGTGCGTCCACCTCGAATGGGGGGCCTGATTATCACAAGCCTTGTTTTTCCCCGCTGGAAAGCGCCATGCGTGAGCCCTTGACGCTTCCGGGTGATAGTGCGTTTGCCGGCTTACTAGTCAGTGCAGGCATGGCACTGAGTAAAAAATGAGTTTCCTCGAAAGAAATAGGGTACTACGACTTCCTGGGTGGGAGCTTTCCCTGCCCTGCTTTATAGCGAAAGGGAAACTCAACATGAACGCTCGCCTCGACGTGTGGCCCTGCTTTGCCATGCAGAAGGGGAGGCGTGCGGCACCTTCTATGACACCCACGTCGCAGCTCTGCTTTACTTTAAAGGCAGTAAGCTGTAAAGGCCT
Source organism: Mesoplodon mirus (assembly GCF_964341445.2). Taxonomy (NCBI): domain Eukaryota; kingdom Metazoa; phylum Chordata; class Mammalia; order Artiodactyla; family Ziphiidae; genus Mesoplodon; species Mesoplodon mirus. The sequence continues at coordinate 26,658 of NW_028295400.1, read as the reverse complement.
CCTAGGACCCTCGCGTCCGCACACGATTCTGTATAAGAACACGGAGTAACTGCAGGCTCCTAGTGGCCTGGTGAGCCTCATCCAGTCGCGAAGATCCTTAGCTGTACCCCTCTGTAGCTGAGTGTAGGCCAACATATTGAACTCGTACGTCGGAGAGCTAGACCGCCTCCGGTGCCAGACGGATTCAGTAACACGGTTGTAGCACTTCCAGCATTCAGTGCCGGTCGGCCTCATTGCCCTGTCAGAGCGATACTGAGAGAGACACTCTGCTTAGCATTCCTTCTAGGTCTTGTTACCTGCAGTCACCCTACCTCAAGGAAAAACTCGGGTTGAGTTCCACTGCAACTAAAAATCAGTTCTTCGTGGAACACAGCAGGCTTTTGGAAGATGCACAGGCCCCTAGGCTGACCCACGGCATTCTTTCCTTTAGGCCACGCCCTACCCGCAGAACACGCTGTATCGAGAAGTTGATTTAGGGAAGGGCCCACTGAGTGAGTACCATGTGTCTCTTTTGAAGTTTTCGAAACAATAGGAACTGAGGCTTCCTGTCAACCTCGAAATGGGGGCCTGAGGGCACAGGCCTTTTTTCCCCAATGTTGACAATTACATTCGGGCAGCCTGGAAGCTTCTGCAAAAACACTTGTGTTTCCAGGATTCTAGTCATTTCATGCAGGGCTCGGATAGGAAGCTGACTTTTCTCCAAGAGACAGGGTGCCTCCGTTTCCTGGCTGGGATATTATCCTGCCCTGTGTTTTTTCTTATTTGGGTGTACGCGCACCTCTCACGGTTGTGGCCTCTCCCATTGCGGAGCACCGGCTCCTGAGGCTTAGGTTCAGCGGCTAAGGCTCACGGGTCCGGCACTACGGCAGCATGTGGGATCTTCCCGGATCGGGGTACGAACCCGTGTCTCCTGCATCGGCAGGCTGACTTTCAACTACCGTTCCACAAAGAGAGCCTGACCCTGCTTTAGAGCTAAAGGGACCCGAAACGCAAACACTGGCTTTTCACTACGGCCCTGGGTTTCCATGCAGAAAGCTGGGTGGGCAGCAGCTTCCATGGGGCATTTTGGCTGTGCTCCTTTAGTTTAACGAGGGTAGGTCTTTCCGGACTCCTAGGACATGAGCACCAGTTTCCTTACAAGAACACTCAGGAATCCAGGCTCCAGTGGGCCTGTGGAGCAGCACCCAGCCCCGTAGGTCCTTCAGCGCACCCCCGTGTATGGTCAGTGAAGCGCCACACACTGCACTCTTCCCTGGGAGAGCTAGATATCCTCCGCTCCGCCACAGCTTCAGAAAGACGTTCCTAGCCAGTCCAGCAGGTCAAAAACACTCTTGTTGCCGGGATTGTAGTCCCTGCAGGCGTGCCTGCGAGAGGCAAATGAGCTTTCTCGAAAGAAGCAGGGTGCTTCCGGTTCCTGAGTAAGCTTCCCTGCCCAGCTTTAGGGCGAAAGGGAAACTCAGTGTCCACACGAGACTCGAAAATCGCCCTGGTGGGCCGTGCCGATTGGAAGGCGTGCAGCACTTTTCCTGAGGCATGACTTGCTGTTCTGCTTTCGTTTTCGGTGGTGCGCCTTTAAGGACTCCTAAGACCGTCGTGTCAGCACCCGTGTCCGTCCAAGAACACTGAGTACCGCCAGGCTCCTAGGGCCCGCTTGAGCGTCATCCAGCCCCGAGGGCCCTTAGGTGTACGCCTGTTTACGCCGAGTGTAGGGCAACATACTGCACTCTTCCTTGGGAGAGACAGATTTCCTCAGCTCTCCAACAGCTTCTGCTTCAAGGTTGTATCCAGTCCAACATGACAAGGAAGTTGGCTCCCTCGCCTTACCTGAGCTCTACCTCGAAAAACACTCTGCTTAGCGCTCCTTCTCGGACCTCAAACCTGCAGTCACCTTACCTAAGGAAAAAGTCAGGCTGGGTTCCACTGCAACGGACGCACAGTTCTTCGTGGAACGCTGCAGGCTTTTGGAAGATGCACAGGCCCCTAGGCCGACCTGGGGCTTTCGAAAAGTTAGGCAGTTCCCTACAAGCCGAAAACCCTGCAGAGAAAAGTTGATTTAGGGAAGGGGTCAGTGGGTAGCTTGTGTCTCTTCTGACTTCGTCGGAATACCAGGTACGTAAGCAGTGCGTCCACCTCGAATGGGGGGCCTGATTATCACAAGCCTTGTTTTTCCCCGCTGGAAAGCGCCATGCGTGAGCCCTTGACGCTTCCGGGTGATAGTGCGTTTGCCGGCTTACTAGTCAGTGCAGGCATGGCACTGAGTAAAAAATGAGTTTCCTCGAAAGAAATAGGGTACTACGACTTCCTGGGTGGGAGCTTTCCCTGCCCTGCTTTATAGCGAAAGGGAAACTCAACATGAACGCTCGCCTCGACGTGTGGCCCTGCTTTGCCATGCAGAAGGGGAGGCGTGCGGCACCTTCTATGACACCCACGTCGCAGCTCTGCTTTACTTTAAAGGCAGTAAGCTGTAAAGGCCTCCTAGGACCCTCGCGTCCGCACACGATTCTGTATAAGAACACGGAGTAACTGCAGGCTCCTAGTGGCCTGGTGAGCCTCATCCAGTCGCGAAGATCCTTAGCTGTACCCCTCTGTAGCTGAGTGTAGGCCAACATATTGAACTCGTACGTCGGAGAGCTAGACCGCCTCCGGTGCCAGACGGATTCAGTAACACGGTTGTAGCACTTCCAGCATTCAGTGCCGGTCGGCCTCATTGCCCTGTCAGAGCGATACTGAGAGAGACACTCTGCTTAGCATTCCTTCTAGGTCTTGTTACCTGCAGTCACCCTACCTCAAGGAAAAACTCGGGTTGAGTTCCACTGCAACTAAAAATCAGTTCTTCGTGGAACACAGCAGGCTTTTGGAAGATGCACAGGCCCCTAGGCTGACCCACGGCATTCTTTCCTTTAGGCCACGCCCTACCCGCAGAACACGCTGTATCGAGAAGTTGATTTAGGGAAGGGCCCACTGAGTGAGTACCATGTGTCTCTTTTGAAGTTTTCGAAACAATAGGAACTGAGGCTTCCTGTCAACCTCGAAATGGGGGCCTGAGGGCACAGGCCTTTTTTCCCCAATGTTGACAATTACATTCGGGCAGCCTGGAAGCTTCTGCAAAAACACTTGTGTTTCCAGGATTCTAGTCATTTCATGCAGGGCTCGGATAGGAAGCTGACTTTTCTCCAAGAGACAGGGTGCCTCCGTTTCCTGGCTGGGATATTATCCTGCCCTGTGTTTTTTCTTATTTGGGTGTACGCGCACCTCTCACGGTTGTGGCCTCTCCCATTGCGGAGCACCGGCTCCTGAGGCTTAGGTTCAGCGGCTAAGGCTCACGGGTCCGGCACTACGGCAGCATGTGGGATCTTCCCGGATCGGGGTACGAACCCGTGTCTCCTGCATCGGCAGGCTGACTTTCAACTACCGTTCCACAAAGAGAGCCTGACCCTGCTTTAGAGCTAAAGGGACCCGAAACGCAAACACTGGCTTTTCACTACGGCCCTGGGTTTCCATGCAGAAAGCTGGGTGGGCAGCAGCTTCCATGGGGCATTTTGGCTGTGCTCCTTTAGTTTAACGAGGGTAGGTCTTTCCGGACTCCTAGGACATGAGCACCAGTTTCCTTACAAGAACACTCAGGAATCCAGGCTCCAGTGGGCCTGTGGAGCAGCACCCAGCCCCGTAGGTCCTTCAGCGCACCCCCGTGTATGGTCAGTGAAGCGCCACACACTGCACTCTTCCCTGGGAGAGCTAGATATCCTCCGCTCCGCCACAGCTTCAGAAAGACGTTCCTAGCCAGTCCAGCAGGTCAAAAACACTCTTGTTGCCGGGATTGTAGTCCCTGCAGGCGTGCCTGCGAGAGGCAAATGAGCTTTCTCGAAAGAAGCAGGGTGCTTCCGGTTCCTGAGTAAGCTTCCCTGCCCAGCTTTAGGGCGAAAGGGAAACTCAGTGTCCACACGAGACTCGAAAATCGCCCTGGTGGGCCGTGCCGATTGGAAGGCGTGCAGCACTTTTCCTGAGGCATGACTTGCTGTTCTGCTTTCGTTTTCGGTGGTGCGCCTTTAAGGACTCCTAAGACCGTCGTGTCAGCACCCGTGTCCGTCCAAGAACACTGAGTACCGCCAGGCTCCTAGGGCCCGCTTGAGCGTCATCCAGCCCCGAGGGCCCTTAGGTGTACGCCTGTTTACGCCGAGTGTAGGGCAACATACTGCACTCTTCCTTGGGAGAGACAGATTTCCTCAGCTCTCCAACAGCTTCTGTTTCAAGGTTGTATCCAGTCCAACATGACAAGGAAGTTGGCTCCCTCGCCTTACCTGAGCTCTACCTCGAAAAACACTCTGCTTAGCGCTCCTTCTCGGACCTCAAACCTGCAGTCACCTTACCTAAGGAAAAAGTCAGGCTGGGTTCCACTGCAACGGACGCACAGTTCTTCGTGGAACGCTGCAGGCTTTTGGAAGATGCACAGGCCCCTAGGCCGACCTGGGGCTTTCGAAAAGTTAGGCAGTTCCCTACAAGCCGAAAACCCTGCAGAGAAAAGTTGATTTAGGGAAGGGGTCAGTGGGTAGCTTGTGTCTCTTCTGACTTCGTCGGAATACCAGGTACGTAAGCAGTGCGTCCACCTCGAATGGGGGGCCTGATTATCACAAGCCTTGTTTTTCCCCGCTGGAAAGCGCCATGCGTGAGCCCTTGACGCTTCCGGGTGATAGTGCGTTTGCCGGCTTACTAGTCAGTGCAGGCATGGCACTGAGTAAAAAATGAGTTTCCTCGAAAGAAATAGGGTACTACGACTTCCTGGGTGGGAGCTTTCCCTGCCCTGCTTTATAGCGAAAGGGAAACTCAACATGAACGCTCGCCTCGACGTGTGGCCCTGCTTTGCCATGCAGAAGGGGAGGCGTGCGGCACCTTCTATGACACCCACGTCGCAGCTCTGCTTTACTTTAAAGGCAGTAAGCTGTAAAGGCCTCCTAGGACCCTCGCGTCCGCACACGATTCTGTATAAGAACACGGAGTAACTGCAGGCTCCTAGTGGCCTGGTGAGCCTCATCCAGTCGCGAAGATCCTTAGCTGTACCCCTCTGTAGCTGAGTGTAGGCCAACATATTGAACTCGTACGTCGGAGAGCTAGACCGCCTCCGGTGCCAGACGGATTCAGTAACACGGTTGTAGCACTTCCAGCATTCAGTGCCGGTCGGCCTCATTGCCCTGTCAGAGCGATACTGAGAGAGACACTCTGCTTAGCATTCCTTCTAGGTCTTGTTACCTGCAGTCACCCTACCTCAAGGAAAAACTCGGGTTGAGTTCCACTGCAACTAAAAATCAGTTCTTCGTGGAACACAGCAGGCTTTTGGAAGATGCACAGGCCCCTAGGCTGACCCACGGCATTCTTTCCTTTAGGCCACGCCCTACCCGCAGAACACGCTGTATCGAGAAGTTGATTTAGGGAAGGGCCCACTGAGTGAGTACCATGTGTCTCTTTTGAAGTTTTCGAAACAATAGGTACTGAGGCTTCCTGTCAACCTCGAAATGGGGGCCTGAGGGCACAGGCCTTTTTTCCCCAATGTTGACAATTACATTCGGGCAGCCTGGAAGCTTCTGCAAAAACACTTGTGTTTCCAGGATTCTAGTCATTTCATGCAGGGCTCGGATAGGAAGCTGACTTTTCTCCAAGAGACAGGGTGCCTCCGTTTCCTGGCTGGGATATTATCCTGCCCTGTGTTTTTTCTTATTTGGGTGTACGCGCACCTCTCACGGTTGTGGCCTCTCCCATTGCGGAGCACCGGCTCCTGAGGCTTAGGTTCAGCGGCTAAGGCTCACGGGTCCGGCACTACGGCAGCATGTGGGATCTTCCCGGATCGGGGTACGAACCCGTGTCTCCTGCATCGGCAGGCTGACTTTCAACTACCGTTCCACAAAGAGAGCCTGACCCTGCTTTAGAGCTAAAGGGACCCGAAACGCAAACACTGGCTTTTCACTACGGCCCTGGGTTTCCATGCAGAAAGCTGGGTGGGCAGCAGCTTCCATGGGGCATTTTGGCTGTGCTCCTTTAGTTTAACGAGGGTAGGTCTTTCCGGACTCCTAGGACATGAGCACCAGTTTCCTTACAAGAACACTCAGGAATCCAGGCTCCAGTGGGCCTGTGGAGCAGCACCCAGCCCCGTAGGTCCTTCAGCGCACCCCTGTGTATGGTCAGTGAAGCGCCACACACTGCACTCTTCCCTGGGAGAGCTAGATATCCTCCGCTCCGCCACAGCTTCAGAAAGACGTTCCTAGCCAGTCCAGCAGGTCAAAAACACTCTTGTTGCCGGGATTGTAGTCCCTGCAGGCGTGCCTGCGAGAGGCAAATGAGCTTTCTCGAAAGAAGCAGGGTGCTTCCGGTTCCTGAGTAAGCTTCCCTGCCCAGCTTTAGGGCGAAAGGGAAACTCAGTGTCCACACGAGACTCGAAAATCGCCCTGGTGGGCCGTGCCGATTGGAAGGCGTGCAGCACTTTTCCTGAGGCATGACTTGCTGTTCTGCTTTCGTTTTCGGTGGTGCGCCTTTAAGGACTCCTAAGACCGTCGTGTCAGCACCCGTGTCCGTCCAAGAACACTGAGTACCGCCAGGCTCCTAGGGCCCGCTTGAGCGTCATCCAGCCCCGAGGGCCCTTAGGTGTACGCCTGTTTACGCCGAGTGTAGGGCAACATACTGCACTCTTCCTTGGGAGAGACAGATTTCCTCAGCTCTCCAACAGCTTCTGCTTCAAGGTTGTATCCAGTCCAACATGACAAGGAAGTTGGCTCCCTCGCCTTACCTGAGCTCTACCTCGAAAAACACTCTGCTTAGCGCTCCTTCTCGGACCTCAAACCTGCAGTCACCTTACCTAAGGAAAAAGTCAGGCTGGGTTCCACTGCAACGGACGCACAGTTCTTCGTGGAACGCTGCAGGCTTTTGGAAGATGCACAGGCCCCTAGGCCGACCTGGGGCTTTCGAAAAGTTAGGCAGTTCCCTACAAGCCGAAAACCCTGCAGAGAAAAGTTGATTTAGGGAAGGGGTCAGTGGGTAGCTTGTGTCTCTTCTGACTTCGTCGGAATACCAGGTACGTAAGCAGTGCGTCCACCTCGAATGGGGGGCCTGATTATCACAAGCCTTGTTTTTCCCCGCTGGAAAGCGCCATGCGTGAGCCCTTGACGCTTCCGGGTGATAGTGCGTTTGCCGGCTTACTAGTCAGTGCAGGCATGGCACTGAGTAAAAAATGAGTTTCCTCGAAAGAAATAGGGTACTACGACTTCCTGGGTGGGAGCTTTCCCTGCCCTGCTTTATAGCGAAAGGGAAACTCAACATGAACGCTCGCCTCGACGTGTGGCCCTGCTTTGCCATGCAGAAGGGGAGGCGTGCGGCACCTTCTATGACACCCACGTCGCAGCTCTGCTTTACTTTAAAGGCAGTAAGCTGTAAAGGCCTCCTAGGACCCTCGCGTCCGCACACGATTCTGTATAAGAACACGGAGTAACTGCAGGCTCCTAGTGGCCTGGTGAGCCTCATCCAGTCGCGAAGATCCTTAGCTGTACCCCTCTGTAGCTGAGTGTAGGCCAACATATTGAACTCGTACGTCGGAGAGCTAGACCGCCTCCGGTGCCAGACGGATTCAGTAACACGGTTGTAGCACTTCCAGCATTCAGTGCCGGTCGGCCTCATTGCCCTGTCAGAGCGATACTGAGAGAGACACTCTGCTTAGCATTCCTTCTAGGTCTTGTTACCTGCAGTCACCCTACCTCAAGGAAAAACTCGGGTTGAGTTCCACTGCAACTAAAAATCAGTTCTTCGTGGAACACAGCAGGCTTTTGGAAGATGCACAGGCCCCTAGGCTGACCCACGGCATTCTTTCCTTTAGGCCACGCCCTACCCGCAGAACACGCTGTATCGAGAAGTTGATTTAGGGAAGGGCCCACTGAGTGAGTACCATGTGTCTCTTTTGAAGTTTTCGAAACAATAGGAACTGAGGCTTCCTGTCAACCTCGAAATGGGGGCCTGAGGGCACAGGCCTTTTTTCCCCAATGTTGACAATTACATTCGGGCAGCCTGGAAGCTTCTGCAAAAACACTTGTGTTTCCAGGATTCTAGTCATTTCATGCAGGGCTCGGATAGGAAGCTGACTTTTCTCCAAGAGACAGGGTGCCTCCGTTTCCTGGCTGGGATATTATCCTGCCCTGTGTTTTTTCTTATTTGGGTGTACGCGCACCTCTCACGGTTGTGGCCTCTCCCATTGCGGAGCACCGGCTCCTGAGGCTTAGGTTCAGCGGCTAAGGCTCACGGGTCCGGCACTACGGCAGCATGTGGGATCTTCCCGGATCGGGGTACGAACCCGTGTCTCCTGCATCGGCAGGCTGACTTTCAACTACCGTTCCACAAAGAGAGCCTGACCCTGCTTTAGAGCTAAAGGGACCCGAAACGCAAACACTGGCTTTTCACTACGGCCCTGGGTTTCCATGCAGAAAGCTGGGTGGGCAGCAGCTTCCATGGGGCATTTTGGCTGTGCTCCTTTAGTTTAACGAGGGTAGGTCTTTCCGGACTCCTAGGACATGAGCACCAGTTTCCTTACAAGAACACTCAGGAATCCAGGCTCCAGTGGGCCTGTGGAGCAGCACCCAGCCCCGTAGGTCCTTCAGCGCACCCCCGTGTATGGTCAGTGAAGCGCCACACACTGCACTCTTCCCTGGGAGAGCTAGATATCCTCCGCTCCGCCACAGCTTCAGAAAGACGTTCCTAGCCAGTCCAGCAGGTCAAAAACACTCTTGTTGCCGGGATTGTAGTCCCTGCAGGCGTGCCTGCGAGAGGCAAATGAGCTTTCTCGAAAGAAGCAGGGTGCTTCCGGTTCCTGAGTAAGCTTCCCTGCCCAGCTTTAGGGCGAAAGGGAAACTCAGTGTCCACACGAGACTCGAAAATCGCCCTGGTGGGCCGTGCCGATTGGAAGGCGTGCAGCACTTTGCCTGAGGCATGACTTGCTGTTCTGCTTTCGTTTTCGGTGGTGCGCCTTTAAGGACTCCTAAGACCGTCGTGTCAGCACCCGTGTCCGTCCAAGAACACTGAGTACCGCCAGGCTCCTAGGGCCCGCTTGAGCGTCATCCAGCCCCGAGGGCCCTTAGGTGTACGCCTGTTTACGCCGAGTGTAGGGCAACATACTGCACTCTTCCTTGGGAGAGACAGATTTCCTCAGCTCTCCAACAGCTTCTGTTTCAAGGTTGTATCCAGTCCAACATGACAAGGAAGTTGGCTCCCTCGCCTTACCTGAGCTCTACCTCGAAAAACACTCTGCTTAGCGCTCCTTCTCGGACCTCAAACCTGCAGTCACCTTACCTAAGGAAAAAGTCAGGCTGGGTTCCACTGCAACGGACGCACAGTTCTTCGTGGAACGCTGCAGGCTTTTGGAAGATGCACAGGCCCCTAGGCCGACCTGGGGCTTTCGAAAAGTTAGGCAGTTCCCTACAAGCCGAAAACCCTGCAGAGAAAAGTTGATTTAGGGAAGGGGTCAGTGGGTAGCTTGTGTCTCTTCTGACTTCGTCGGAATACCAGGTACGTAAGCAGTGCGTCCACCTCGAATGGGGGGCCTGATTATCACAAGCCTTGTTTTTCCCCGCTGGAAAGCGCCATGCGTGAGCCCTTGACGCTTCCGGGTGATAGTGCGTTTGCCGGCTTACTAGTCAGTGCAGGCATGGCACTGAGTAAAAAATGAGTTTCCTCGAAAGAAATAGGGTACTACGACTTCCTGGGTGGGAGCTTTCCCTGCCCTGCTTTATAGCGAAAGGGAAACTCAACATGAACGCTCGCCTCGACGTGTGGCCCTGCTTTGCCATGCAGAAGGGGAGGCGTGCGGCACCTTCTATGACACCCACGTCGCAGCTCTGCTTTACTTTAAAGGCAGTAAGCTGTAAAGGCCTCCTAGGACCCTCGCGTCCGCACACGATTCTGTATAAGAACACGGAGTAACTGCAGGCTCCTAGTGGCCTGGTGAGCCTCATCCAGTCGCGAAGATCCTTAGCTGTACCCCTCTGTAGCTGAGTGTAGGCCAACATATTGAACTCGTACGTCGGAGAGCTAGACCGCCTCCGGTGCCAGACGGATTCAGTAACACGGTTGTAGCACTTCCAGCATTCAGTGCCGGTCGGCCTCATTGCCCTGTCAGAGCGATACTGAGAGAGACACTCTGCTTAGCATTCCTTCTAGGTCTTGTTACCTGCAGTCACCCTACCTCAAGGAAAAACTCGGGTTGAGTTCCACTGCAACTAAAAATCAGTTCTTCGTGGAACACAGCAGGCTTTTGGAAGATGCACAGGCCCCTAGGCTGACCCACGGCATTCTTTCCTTTAGGCCACGCCCTACCCGCAGAACACGCTGTATCGAGAAGTTGATTTAGGGAAGGGCCCACTGAGTGAGTACCATGTGTCTCTTTTGAAGTTTTCGAAACAATAGGTACTGAGGCTTCCTGTCAACCTCGAAATGGGGGCCTGAGGGCACAGGCCTTTTTTCCCCAATGTTGACAATTACATTCGGGCAGCCTGGAAGCTTCTGCAAAAACACTTGTGTTTCCAGGATTCTAGTCATTTCATGCAGGGCTCGGATAGGAAGCTGACTTTTCTCCAAGAGACAGGGTGCCTCCGTTTCCTGGCTGGGATATTATCCTGCCCTGTGTTTTTTCTTATTTGGGTGTACGCGCACCTCTCACGGTTGTGGCCTCTCCCATTGCGGAGCACCGGCTCCTGAGGCTTAGGTTCAGCGGCTAAGGCTCACGGGTCCGGCACTACGGCAGCATGTGGGATCTTCCCGGATCGGGGTACGAACCCGTGTCTCCTGCATCGGCAGGCTGACTTTCAACTACCGTTCCACAAAGAGAGCCTGACCCTGCTTTAGAGCTAAAGGGACCCGAAACGCAAACACTGGCTTTTCACTACGGCCCTGGGTTTCCATGCAGAAAGCTGGGTGGGCAGCAGCTTCCATGGGGCATTTTGGCTGTGCTCCTTTAGTTTAACGAGGGTAGGTCTTTCCGGACTCCTAGGACATGAGCACCAGTTTCCTTACAAGAACACTCAGGAATCCAGGCTCCAGTGGGCCTGTGGAGCAGCACCCAGCCCCGTAGGTCCTTCAGCGCACCCCCGTGTATGGTCAGTGAAGCGCCACACACTGCACTCTTCCCTGGGAGAGCTAGATATCCTCCGCTCCGCCACAGCTTCAGAAAGACGTTCCTAGCCAGTCCAGCAGGTCAAAAACACTCTTGTTGCCGGGATTGTAGTCCCTGCAGGCGTGCCTGCGAGAGGCAAATGAGCTTTCTCGAAAGAAGCAGGGTGCTTCCGGTTCCTGAGTAAGCTTTCCTGCCCAGCTTTAGGGCGAAAGGGAAACTCAGTGTCCACACGAGACTCGAAAATCGCCCTGGTGGGCCGTGCCGATTGGAAGGCGTGCAGCACTTTTCCTGAGGCATGACTTGCTGTTCTGCTTTCGTTTTCGGTGGTGCGCCTTTAAGGACTCCTAAGACCGTCGTGTCAGCACCCGTGTCCGTCCAAGAACACTGAGTACCGCCAGGCTCCTAGGGCCCGCTTGAGCGTCATCCAGCCCCGAGGGCCCTTAGGTGTACGCCTGTTTACGCCGAGTGTAGGGCAACATACTGCACTCTTCCTTGGGAGAGACAGATTTCCTCAGCTCTCCAACAGCTTCTGTTTCAAGGTTGTATCCAGTCCAACATGACAAGGAAGTTGGCTCCCTCGCCTTACCTGAGCTCTACCTCGAAAAACACTCTGCTTAGCGCTCCTTGTCGGACCTCAAACCTGCAGTCACCTTACCTAAGGAAAAAGTCAGGCTGGGTTCCACTGCAACGGACGCACAGTTCTTCGTGGAACGCTGCAGGCTTTTGGAAGATGCACAGGCCCCTAGGCCGACCTGGGGCTTTCGAAAAGTTAGGCAGTTCCCTACAAGCCGAAAACCCTGCAGAGAAAAGTTGATTTAGGGAAGGGGTCAGTGGGTAGCTTGTGTCTCTTCTGACTTCGTCGGAATACCAGGTACGTAAGCAGTGCGTCCACCTCGAATGGGGGGCCTGATTATCACAAGCCTTGTTTTTCCCCGCTGGAAAGCGCCATGCGTGAGCCCTTGACGCTTCCGGGTGATAGTGCGTTTGCCGGCTTACTAGTCAGTGCAGGCATGGCACTGAGTAAAAAATGAGTTTCCTCGAAAGAAATAGGGTACTACGACTTCCTGGGTGGGAGCTTTCCCTGCCCTGCTTTATAGCGAAAGGGAAACTCAACATGAACGCTCGCCTCGACGTGTGGCCCTGCTTTGCCATGCAGAAGGGGAGGCGTGCGGCACCTTCTATGACACCCACGTCGCAGCTCTGCTTTACTTTAAAGGCAGTAAGCTGTAAAGGCCTCCTAGGACCCTCGCGTCCGCACACGATTCTGTATAAGAACACGGAGTAACTGCAGGCTCCTAGTGGCCTGGTGAGCCTCATCCAGTCGCGAAGATCCTTAGCTGTACCCCTCTGTAGCTGAGTGTAGGCCAACATATTGAACTCGTACGTCGGAGAGCTAGACCGCCTCCGGTGCCAGACGGATTCAGTAACACGGTTGTAGCACTTCCAGCATTCAGTGCCGGTCGGCCTCATTGCCCTGTCAGAGCGATACTGAGAGAGACACTCTGCTTAGCATTCCTTCTAGGTCTTGTTACCTGCAGTCACCCTACCTCAAGGAAAAACTCGGGTTGAGTTCCACTGCAACTAAAAATCAGTTCTTCGTGGAACACAGCAGGCTTTTGGAAGATGCACAGGCCCCTAGGCTGACCCACGGCATTCTTTCCTTTAGGCCACGCCCTACCCGCAGAACACGCTGTATCGAGAAGTTGATTTAGGGAAGGGCCCACTGAGTGAGTACCATGTGTCTCTTTTGAAGTTTTCGAAACAATAGGTACTGAGGCTTCCTGTCAACCTCGAAATGGGGGCCTGAGGGCACAGGCCTTTTTTCCCCAATGTTGACAATTACATTCGGGCAGCCTGGAAGCTTCTGCAAAAACACTTGTGTTTCCAGGATTCTAGTCATTTCATGCAGGGCTCGGATAGGAAGCTGACTTTTCTCCAAGAGACAGGGTGCCTCCGTTTCCTGGCTGGGATATTATCCTGCCCTGTGTTTTTTCTTATTTGGGTGTACGCGCACCTCTCACGGTTGTGGCCTCTCCCATTGCGGAGCACCGGCTCCTGAGGCTTAGGTTCAGCGGCTAAGGCTCACGGGTCCGGCACTACGGCAGCATGTGGGATCTTCCCGGATCGGGGTACGAACCCGTGTCTCCTGCATCGGCAGGCTGACTTTCAACTACCGTTCCACAAAGAGAGCCTGACCCTGCTTTAGAGCTAAAGGGACCCGAAACGCAAACACTGGCTTTTCACTACGGCCCTGGGTTTCCATGCAGAAAGCTGGGTGGGCAGCAGCTTCCATGGGGCATTTTGGCTGTGCTCCTTTAGTTTAACGAGGGTAGGTCTTTCCGGACTCCTAGGACATGAGCACCAGTTTCCTTACAAGAACACTCAGGAATCCAGGCTCCAGTGGGCCTGTGGAGCAGCACCCAGCCCCGTAGGTCCTTCAGCGCACCCCTGTGTATGGTCAGTGAAGCGCCACACACTGCACTCTTCCCTGGGAGAGCTAGATATCCTCCGCTCCGCCACAGCTTCAGAAAGACGTTCCTAGCCAGTCCAGCAGGTCAAAAACACTCTTGTTGCCGGGATTGTAGTCCCTGCAGGCGTGCCTGCGAGAGGCAAATGAGCTTTCTCGAAAGAAGCAGGGTGCTTCCGGTTCCTGAGTAAGCTTCCCTGCCCAGCTTTAGGGCGAAAGGGAAACTCAGTGTCCACACGAGACTCGAAAATCGCCCTGGTGGGCCGTGCCGATTGGAAGGCGTGCAGCACTTTTCCTGAGGCATGACTTGCTGTTCTGCTTTCGTTTTCGGTGGTGCGCCTTTAAGGACTCCTAAGACCGTCGTGTCAGCACCCGTGTCCGTCCAAGAACACTGAGTACCGCCAGGCTCCTAGGGCCCGCTTGAGCGTCATCCAGCCCCGAGGGCCCTTAGGTGTACGCCTGTTTACGCCGAGTGTAGGGCAACATACTGCACTCTTCCTTGGGAGAGACAGATTTCCTCAGCTCTCCAACAGCTTCTGCTTCAAGGTTGTATCCAGTCCAACATGACAAGGAAGTTGGCTCCCTCGCCTTACCTGAGCTCTACCTCGAAAAACACTCTGCTTAGCGCTCCTTCTCGGACCTCAAACCTGCAGTCACCTTACCTAAGGAAAAAGTCAGGCTGGGTTCCACTGCAACGGACGCACAGTTCTTCGTGGAACGCTGCAGGCTTTTGGAAGATGCACAGGCCCCTAGGCCGACCTGGGGCTTTCGAAAAGTTAGGCAGTTCCCTACAAGCCGAAAACCCTGCAGAGAAAAGTTGATTTAGGGAAGGGGTCAGTGGGTAGCTTGTGTCTCTTCTGACTTCGTCGGAATACCAGGTACGTAAGCAGTGCGTCCACCTCGAATGGGGGGCCTGATTATCACAAGCCTTGTTTTTCCCCGCTGGAAAGCGCCATGCGTGAGCCCTTGACGCTTCCGGGTGATAGTGCGTTTGCCGGCTTACTAGTCAGTGCAGGCATGGCACTGAGTAAAAAATGAGTTTCCTCGAAAGAAATAGGGTACTACGACTTCCTGGGTGGGAGCTTTCCCTGCCCTGCTTTATAGCGAAAGGGAAACTCAACATGAACGCTCGCCTCGACGTGTGGCCCTGCTTTGCCATGCAGAAGGGGAGGCGTGCGGCACCTTCTATGACACCCACGTCGCAGCTCTGCTTTACTTTAAAGGCAGTAAGCTGTAAAGGCCTCCTAGGACCCTCGCGTCCGCACACGATTCTGTATAAGAACACGGAGTAACTGCAGGCTCCTAGTGGCCTGGTGAGCCTCATCCAGTCGCGAAGATCCTTAGCTGTACCCCTCTGTAGCTGAGTGTAGGCCAACATATTGAACTCGTACGTCGGAGAGCTAGACCGCCTCCGGTGCCAGACGGATTCAGTAACACGGTTGTAGCACTTCCAGCATTCAGTGCCGGTCGGCCTCATTGCCCTGTCAGAGCGATACTGAGAGAGACACTCTGCTTAGCATTCCTTCTAGGTCTTGTTACCTGCAGTCACCCTACCTCAAGGAAAAACTCGGGTTGAGTTCCACTGCAACTAAAAATCAGTTCTTCGTGGAACACAGCAGGCTTTTGGAAGATGCACAGGCCCCTAGGCTGACCCACGGCATTCTTTCCTTTAGGCCACGCCCTACCCGCAGAACACGCTGTATCGAGAAGTTGATTTAGGGAAGGGCCCACTGAGTGAGTACCATGTGTCTCTTTTGAAGTTTTCGAAACAATAGGTACTGAGGCTTCCTGTCAACCTCGAAATGGGGGCCTGAGGGCACAGGCCTTTTTTCCCCAATGTTGACAATTACATTCGGGCAGCCTGGAAGCTTCTGCAAAAACACTTGTGTTTCCAGGATTCTAGTCATTTCATGCAGGGCTCGGATAGGAAGCTGACTTTTCTCCAAGAGACAGGGTGCCTCCGTTTCCTGGCTGGGATATTATCCTGCCCTGTGTTTTTTCTTATTTGGGTGTACGCGCACCTCTCACGGTTGTGGCCTCTCCCATTGCGGAGCACCGGCTCCTGAGGCTTAGGTTCAGCGGCTAAGGCTCACGGGTCCGGCACTACGGCAGCATGTGGGATCTTCCCGGATCGGGGTACGAACCCGTGTCTCCTGCATCGGCAGGCTGACTTTCAACTACCGTTCCACAAAGAGAGCCTGACCCTGCTTTAGAGCTAAAGGGACCCGAAACGCAAACACTGGCTTTTCACTACGGCCCTGGGTTTCCATGCAGAAAGCTGGGTGGGCAGCAGCTTCCATGGGGCATTTTGGCTGTGCTCCTTTAGTTTAACGAGGGTAGGTCTTTCCGGACTCCTAGGACATGAGCACCAGTTTCCTTACAAGAACACTCAGGAATCCAGGCTCCAGTGGGCCTGTGGAGCAGCACCCAGCCCCGTAGGTCCTTCAGCGCACCCCTGTGTATGGTCAGTGAAGCGCCACACACTGCACTCTTCCCTGGGAGAGCTAGATATCCTCCGCTCCGCCACAGCTTCAGAAAGACGTTCCTAGCCAGTCCAGCAGGTCAAAAACACTCTTGTTGCCGGGATTGTAGTCCCTGCAGGCGTGCCTGCGAGAGGCAAATGAGCTTTCTCGAAAGAAGCAGGGTGCTTCCGGTTCCTGAGTAAGCTTCCCTGCCCAGCTTTAGGGCGAAAGGGAAACTCAGTGTCCACACGAGACTCGAAAATCGCCCTGGTGGGCCGTGCCGATTGGAAGGCGTGCAGCACTTTTCCTGAGGCATGACTTGCTGTTCTGCTTTCGTTTTCGGTGGTGCGCCTTTAAGGACTCCTAAGACCGTCGTGTCAGCACCCGTGTCCGTCCAAGAACACTGAGTACCGCCAGGCTCCTAGGGCCCGCTTGAGCGTCATCCAGCCCCGAGGGCCCTTAGGTGTACGCCTGTTTACGCCGAGTGTAGGGCAACATACTGCACTCTTCCTTGGGAGAGACAGATTTCCTCAGCTCTCCAACAGCTTCTGTTTCAAGGTTGTATCCAGTCCAACATGACAAGGAAGTTGGCTCCCTCGCCTTACCTGAGCTCTACCTCGAAAAACACTCTGCTTAGCGCTCCTTGTCGGACCTCAAACCTGCAGTCACCTTACCTAAGGAAAAAGTCAGGCTGGGTTCCACTGCAACGGACGCACAGTTCTTCGTGGAACGCTGCAGGCTTTTGGAAGATGCACAGGCCCCTAGGCCGACCTGGGGCTTTCGAAAAGTTAGGCAGTTCCCTACAAGCCGAAAACCCTGCAGAGAAAAGTTGATTTAGGGAAGGGGTCAGTGGGTAGCTTGTGTCTCTTCTGACTTCGTCGGAATACCAGGTACGTAAGCAGTGCGTCCACCTCGAATGGGGGGCCTGATTATCACAAGCCTTGTTTTTCCCCGCTGGAAAGCGCCATGCGTGAGCCCTTGACGCTTCCGGGTGATAGTGCGTTTGCCGGCTTACTAGTCAGTGCAGGCATGGCACTGAGTAAAAAATGAGTTTCCTCGAAAGAAATAGGGTACTACGACTTCCTGGGTGGGAGCTTTCCCTGCCCTGCTTTATAGCGAAAGGGAAACTCAACATGAACGCTCGCCTCGACGTGTGGCCCTGCTTTGCCATGCAGAAGGGGAGGCGTGCGGCACCTTCTATGACACCCACGTCGCAGCTCTGCTTTACTTTAAAGGCAGTAAGCTGTAAAGGCCTCCTAGGACCCTCGCGTCCGCACACGATTCTGTATAAGAACACGGAGTAACTGCAGGCTCCTAGTGGCCTGGTGAGCCTCATCCAGTCGCGAAGATCCTTAGCTGTACCCCTCTGTAGCTGAGTGTAGGCCAACATATTGAACTCGTACGTCGGAGAGCTAGACCGCCTCCGGTGCCAGACGGATTCAGTAACACGGTTGTAGCACTTCCAGCATTCAGTGCCGGTCGGCCTCATTGCCCTGTCAGAGCGATACTGAGAGAGACACTCTGCTTAGCATTCCTTCTAGGTCTTGTTACCTGCAGTCACCCTACCTCAAGGAAAAACTCGGGTTGAGTTCCACTGCAACTAAAAATCAGTTCTTCGTGGAACACAGCAGGCTTTTGGAAGATGCACAGGCCCCTAGGCTGACCCACGGCATTCTTTCCTTTAGGCCACGCCCTACCCGCAGAACACGCTGTATCGAGAAGTTGATTTAGGGAAGGGCCCACTGAGTGAGTACCATGTGTCTCTTTTGAAGTTTTCGAAACAATAGGTACTGAGGCTTCCTGTCAACCTCGAAATGGGGGCCTGAGGGCACAGGCCTTTTTTCCCCAATGTTGACAATTACATTCGGGCAGCCTGGAAGCTTCTGCAAAAACACTTGTGTTTCCAGGATTCTAGTCATTTCATGCAGGGCTCGGATAGGAAGCTGACTTTTCTCCAAGAGACAGGGTGCCTCCGTTTCCTGGCTGGGATATTATCCTGCCCTGTGTTTTTTCTTATTTGGGTGTACGCGCACCTCTCACGGTTGTGGCCTCTCCCATTGCGGAGCACCGGCTCCTGAGGCTTAGGTTCAGCGGCTAAGGCTCACGGGTCCGGCACTACGGCAGCATGTGGGATCTTCCCGGATCGGGGTACGAACCCGTGTCTCCTGCATCGGCAGGCTGACTTTCAACTACCGTTCCACAAAGAGAGCCTGACCCTGCTTTAGAGCTAAAGGGACCCGAAACGCAAACACTGGCTTTTCACTACGGCCCTGGGTTTCCATGCAGAAAGCTGGGTGGGCAGCAGCTTCCATGGGGCATTTTGGCTGTGCTCCTTTAGTTTAACGAGGGTAGGTCTTTCCGGACTCCTAGGACATGAGCACCAGTTTCCTTACAAGAACACTCAGGAATCCAGGCTCCAGTGGGCCTGTGGAGCAGCACCCAGCCCCGTAGGTCCTTCAGCGCACCCCTGTGTATGGTCAGTGAAGCGCCACACACTGCACTCTTCCCTGGGAGAGCTAGATATCCTCCGCTCTGCCACAGCTTCAGAAAGACGTTCCTAGCCAGTCCAGCAGGTCAAAAACACTCTTGTTGCCGGGATTGTAGTCCCTGCAGGCGTGCCTGCGAGAGGCAAATGAGCTTTCTCGAAAGAAGCAGGGTGCTTCCGGTTCCTGAGTAAGCTTCCCTGCCCAGCTTTAGGGCGAAAGGGAAACTCAGTGTCCACACGAGACTCGAAAATCGCCCTGGTGGGCCGTGCCGATTGGAAGGCGTGCAGCACTTTGCCTGAGGCATGACTTGCTGTTCTGCTTTCGTTTTCGGTGGTGCGCCTTTAAGGACTCCTAAGACCGTCGTGTCAGCACCCGTGTCCGTCCAAGAACACTGAGTACCGCCAGGCTCCTAGGGCCCGCTTGAGCGTCATCCAGCCCCGAGGGCCCTTAGGTGTACGCCTGCTTACGCCGAGTGTAGGGCAACATACTGCACTCTTCCTTGGGAGAGACAGATTTCCTCAGCTCTCCAACAGCTTCTGTTTCAAGGTTGTATCCAGTCCAACATGACAAGGAAGTTGGCTCCCTCGCCTTACCTGAGCTCTACCTCGAAAAACACTCTGCTTAGCGCTCCTTCTCGGACCTCAAACCTGCAGTCACCTTACCTAAGGAAAAAGTCAGGCTGGGTTCCACTGCAACGGACGCACAGTTCTTCGTGGAACGCTGCAGGCTTTTGGAAGATGCACAGGCCCCTAGGCCGACCTGGGGCTTTCGAAAAGTTAGGCAGTTCCCTACAAGCCGAAAACCCTGCAGAGAAAAGTTGATTTAGGGAAGGGGTCAGTGGGTAGCTTGTGTCTCTTCTGACTTCGTCGGAATACCAGGTACGTAAGCAGTGCGTCCACCTCGAATGGGGGGCCTGATTATCACAAGCCTTGTTTTTCCCCGCTGGAAAGCGCCATGCGTGAGCCCTTGACGCTTCCGGGTGATAGTGCGTTTGCCGGCTTACTAGTCAGTGCAGGCATGGCACTGAGTAAAAAATGAGTTTCCTCGAAAGAAATAGGGTACTACGACTTCCTGGGTGGGAGCTTTCCCTGCCCTGCTTTATAGCGAAAGGGAAACTCAACATGAACGCTCGCCTCGACGTGTGGCCCTGCTTTGCCATGCAGAAGGGGAGGCGTGCGGCACCTTCTATGACACCCACGTCGCAGCTCTGCTTTACTTTAAAGGCAGTAAGCTGTAAAGGCCTCCTAGGACCCTCGCGTCCGCACACGATTCTGTATAAGAACACGGAGTAACTGCAGGCTCCTAGTGGCCTGGTGAGCCTCATCCAGTCGCGAAGATCCTTAGCTGTACCCCTCTGTAGCTGAGTGTAGGCCAACATATTGAACTCGTACGTCGGAGAGCTAGACCGCCTCCGGTGCCAGACGGATTCAGTAACACGGTTGTAGCACTTCCAGCATTCAGTGCCGGTCGGCCTCATTGCCCTGTCAGAGCGATACTGAGAGAGACACTCTGCTTAGCATTCCTTCTAGGTCTTGTTACCTGCAGTCACCCTACCTCAAGGAAAAACTCGGGTTGAGTTCCACTGCAACTAAAAATCAGTTCTTCGTGGAACACAGCAGGCTTTTGGAAGATGCACAGGCCCCTAGGCTGACCCACGGCATTCTTTCCTTTAGGCCACGCCCTACCCGCAGAACACGCTGTATCGAGAAGTTGATTTAGGGAAGGGCCCACTGAGTGAGTACCATGTGTCTCTTTTGAAGTTTTCGAAACAATAGGTACTGAGGCTTCCTGTCAACCTCGAAATGGGGGCCTGAGGGCACAGGCCTTTTTTCCCCAATGTTGACAATTACATTCGGGCAGCCTGGAAGCTTCTGCAAAAACACTTGTGTTTCCAGGATTCTAGTCATTTCATGCAGGGCTCGGATAGGAAGCTGACTTTTCTCCAAGAGACAGGGTGCCTCCGTTTCCTGGCTGGGATATTATCCTGCCCTGTGTTTTTTCTTATTTGGGTGTACGCGCACCTCTCACGGTTGTGGCCTCTCCCATTGCGGAGCACCGGCTCCTGAGGCTTAGGTTCAGCGGCTAAGGCTCACGGGTCCGGCACTACGGCAGCATGTGGGATCTTCCCGGATCGGGGTACGAACCCGTGTCTCCTGCATCGGCAGGCTGACTTTCAACTACCGTTCCACAAAGAGAGCCTGACCCTGCTTTAGAGCTAAAGGGACCCGAAACGCAAACACTGGCTTTTCACTACGGCCCTGGGTTTCCATGCAGAAAGCTGGGTGGGCAGCAGCTTCCATGGGGCATTTTGGCTGTGCTCCTTTAGTTTAACGAGGGTAGGTCTTTCCGGACTCCTAGGACATGAGCACCAGTTTCCTTACAAGAACACTCAGGAATCCAGGCTCCAGTGGGCCTGTGGAGCAGCACCCAGCCCCGTAGGTCCTTCAGCGCACCCCTGTGTATGGTCAGTGAAGCGCCACACACTGCACTCTTCCCTGGGAGAGCTAGATATCCTCCGCTCCGCCACAGCTTCAGAAAGACGTTCCTAGCCAGTCCAGCAGGTCAAAAACACTCTTGTTGCCGGGATTGTAGTCCCTGCAGGCGTGCCTGCGAGAGGCAAATGAGCTTTCTCGAAAGAAGCAGGGTGCTTCCGGTTCCTGAGTAAGCTTCCCTGCCCAGCTTTAGGGCGAAAGGGAAACTCAGTGTCCACACGAGACTCGAAAATCGCCCTGGTGGGCCGTGCCGATTGGAAGGCGTGCAGCACTTTGCCTGAGGCATGACTTGCTGTTCTGCTTTCGTTTTCGGTGGTGCGCCTTTAAGGACTCCTAAGACCGTCGTGTCAGCACCCGTGTCCGTCCAAGAACACTGAGTACCGCCAGGCTCCTAGGGCCCGCTTGAGCGTCATCCAGCCCCGAGGGCCCTTAGGTGTACGCCTGCTTACGCCGAGTGTAGGGCAACATACTGCACTCTTCCTTGGGAGAGACAGATTTCCTCAGCTCTCCAACAGCTTCTGTTTCAAGGTTGTATCCAGTCCAACATGACAAGGAAGTTGGCTCCCTCGCCTTACCTGAGCTCTACCTCGAAAAACACTCTGCTTAGCGCTCCTTGTCGGACCTCAAACCTGCAGTCACCTTACCTAAGGAAAAAGTCAGGCTGGGTTCCACTGCAACGGACGCACAGTTCTTCGTGGAACGCTGCAGGCTTTTGGAAGATGCACAGGCCCCTAGGCCGACCTGGGGCTTTCGAAAAGTTAGGCAGTTCCCTACAAGCCGAAAACCCTGCAGAGAAAAGTTGATTTAGGGAAGGGGTCAGTGGGTAGCTTGTGTCTCTTCTGACTTCGTCGGAATACCAGGTACGTAAGCAGTGCGTCCACCTCGAATGGGGGGCCTGATTATCACAAGCCTTGTTTTTCCCCGCTGGAAAGCGCCATGCGTGAGCCCTTGACGCTTCCGGGTGATAGTGCGTTTGCCGGCTTACTAGTCAGTGCAGGCATGGCACTGAGTAAAAAATGAGTTTCCTCGAAAGAAATAGGGTACTACGACTTCCTGGGTGGGAGCTTTCCCTGCCCTGCTTTATAGCGAAAGGGAAACTCAACATGAACGCTCGCCTCGACGTGTGGCCCTGCTTTGCCATGCAGAAGGGGAGGCGTGCGGCACCTTCTATGACACCCACGTCGCAGCTCTGCTTTACTTTAAAGGCAGTAAGCTGTAAAGGCCTCCTAGGACCCTCGCGTCCGCACACGATTCTGTATAAGAACACGGAGTAACTGCAGGCTCCTAGTGGCCTGGTGAGCCTCATCCAGTCGCGAAGATCCTTAGCTGTACCCCTCTGTAGCTGAGTGTAGGCCAACATATTGAACTCGTACGTCGGAGAGCTAGACCGCCTCCGGTGCCAGACGGATTCAGTAACACGGTTGTAGCACTTCCAGCATTCAGTGCCGGTCGGCCTCATTGCCCTGTCAGAGCGATACTGAGAGAGACACTCTGCTTAGCATTCCTTCTAGGTCTTGTTACCTGCAGTCACCCTACCTCAAGGAAAAACTCGGGTTGAGTTCCACTGCAACTAAAAATCAGTTCTTCGTGGAACACAGCAGGCTTTTGGAAGATGCACAGGCCCCTAGGCTGACCCACGGCATTCTTTCCTTTAGGCCACGCCCTACCCGCAGAACACGCTGTATCGAGAAGTTGATTTAGGGAAGGGCCCACTGAGTGAGTACCATGTGTCTCTTTTGAAGTTTTCGAAACAATAGGTACTGAGGCTTCCTGTCAACCTCGAAATGGGGGCCTGAGGGCACAGGCCTTTTTTCCCCAATGTTGACAATTACATTCGGGCAGCCTGGAAGCTTCTGCAAAAACACTTGTGTTTCCAGGATTCTAGTCATTTCATGCAGGGCTCGGATAGGAAGCTGACTTTTCTCCAAGAGACAGGGTGCCTCCGTTTCCTGGCTGGGATATTATCCTGCCCTGTGTTTTTTCTTATTTGGGTGTACGCGCACCTCTCACGGTTGTGGCCTCTCCCATTGCGGAGCACCGGCTCCTGAGGCTTAGGTTCAGCGGCTAAGGCTCACGGGTCCGGCACTACGGCAGCATGTGGGATCTTCCCGGATCGGGGTACGAACCCGTGTCTCCTGC
Source organism: Mesoplodon mirus (assembly GCF_964341445.2). NCBI lineage: Eukaryota > Metazoa > Chordata > Mammalia > Artiodactyla > Ziphiidae > Mesoplodon > Mesoplodon mirus. Next base: position 3,478 of record NW_028295400.1, on the reverse strand, counting down.
ATCGGCAGGCTGACTTTCAACTACCGTTCCACAAAGAGAGCCTGACCCTGCTTTAGAGCTAAAGGGACCCGAAACGCAAACACTGGCTTTTCACTACGGCCCTGGGTTTCCATGCAGAAAGCTGGGTGGGCAGCAGCTTCCATGAGGCATTTTGGCTGTGCTCCTTTAGTTTAACGAGGGTAGGTCTTTCCGGACTCCTAGGACATGAGCACCAGTTTCCTTACAAGAACACTCAGGAATCCAGGCTCCAGTGGGCCTGTGGAGCAGCACCCAGCCCCGTAGGTCCTTCAGCGCACCCCTGTGTATGGTCAGTGAAGCGCCACACACTGCACTCTTCCCTGGGAGAGCTAGATATCCTCCGCTCTGCCACAGCTTCAGAAAGACGTTCCTAGCCAGTCCAGCAGGTCAAAAACACTCTTGTTGCCGGGATTGTAGTCCCTGCAGGCGTGCCTGCGAGAGGCAAATGAGCTTTCTCGAAAGAAGCAGGGTGCTTCCGGTTCCTGAGTAAGCTTCCCTGCCCAGCTTTAGGGCGAAAGGGAAACTCAGTGTCCACACGAGACTCGAAAATCGCCCTGGTGGGCCGTGCCGATTGGAAGGCGTGCAGCACTTTGCCTGAGGCATGACTTGCTGTTCTGCTTTCGTTTTCGGTGGTGCGCCTTTAAGGACTCCTAAGACCGTCGTGTCAGCACCCGTGTCCGTCCAAGAACACTGAGTACCGCCAGGCTCCTAGGGCCCGCTTGAGCGTCATCCAGCCCCGAGGGCCCTTAGGTGTACGCCTGCTTACGCCGAGTGTAGGGCAACATACTGCACTCTTCCTTGGGAGAGACAGATTTCCTCAGCTCTCCAACAGCTTCTGTTTCAAGGTTGTATCCAGTCCAACATGACAAGGAAGTTGGCTCCCTCGCCTTACCTGAGCTCTACCTCGAAAAACACTCTGCTTAGCGCTCCTTGTCGGACCTCAAACCTGCAGTCACCTTACCTAAGGAAAAAGTCAGGCTGGGTTCCACTGCAACGGACGCACAGTTCTTCGTGGAACGCTGCAGGCTTTTGGAAGATGCACAGGCCCCTAGGCCGACCTGGGGCTTTCGAAAAGTTAGGCAGTTCCCTACAAGCCGAAAACCCTGCAGAGAAAAGTTGATTTAGGGAAGGGGTCAGTGGGTAGCTTGTGTCTCTTCTGACTTCGTCGGAATACCAGGTACGTAAGCAGTGCGTCCACCTCGAATGGGGGGCCTGATTATCACAAGCCTTGTTTTTCCCCGCTGGAAAGCGCCATGCGTGAGCCCTTGACGCTTCCGGGTGATAGTGCGTTTGCCGGCTTACTAGTCAGTGCAGGCATGGCACTGAGTAAAAAATGAGTTTCCTCGAAAGAAATAGGGTACTACGACTTCCTGGGTGGGAGCTTTCCCTGCCCTGCTTTATAGCGAAAGGGAAACTCAACATGAACGCTCGCCTCGACGTGTGGCCCTGCTTTGCCATGCAGAAGGGGAGGCGTGCGGCACCTTCTATGACACCCACGTCGCAGCTCTGCTTTACTTTAAAGGCAGTAAGCTGTAAAGGCCTCCTAGGACCCTCGCGTCCGCACACGATTCTGTATAAGAACACGGAGTAACTGCAGGCTCCTAGTGGCCTGGTGAGCCTCATCCAGTCGCGAAGATCCTTAGCTGTACCCCTCTGTAGCTGAGTGTAGGCCAACATATTGAACTCGTACGTCGGAGAGCTAGACCGCCTCCGGTGCCAGACGGATTCAGTAACACGGTTGTAGCACTTCCAGCATTCAGTGCCGGTCGGCCTCATTGCCCTGTCAGAGCGATACTGAGAGAGACACTCTGCTTAGCATTCCTTCTAGGTCTTGTTACCTGCAGTCACCCTACCTCAAGGAAAAACTCGGGTTGAGTTCCACTGCAACTAAAAATCAGTTCTTCGTGGAACACAGCAGGCTTTTGGAAGATGCACAGGCCCCTAGGCTGACCCACGGCATTCTTTCCTTTAGGCCACGCCCTACCCGCAGAACACGCTGTATCGAGAAGTTGATTTAGGGAAGGGCCCACTGAGTGAGTACCATGTGTCTCTTTTGAAGTTTTCGAAACAATAGGTACTGAGGCTTCCTGTCAACCTCGAAATGGGGGCCTGAGGGCACAGGCCTTTTTTCCCCAATGTTGACAATTACATTCGGGCAGCCTGGAAGCTTCTGCAAAAACACTTGTGTTTCCAGGATTCTAGTCATTTCATGCAGGGCTCGGATAGGAAGCTGACTTTTCTCCAAGAGACAGGGTGCCTCCGTTTCCTGGCTGGGATATTATCCTGCCCTGTGTTTTTTCTTATTTGGGTGTACGCGCACCTCTCACGGTTGTGGCCTCTCCCATTGCGGAGCACCGGCTCCTGAGGCTTAGGTTCAGCGGCTAAGGCTCACGGGTCCGGCACTACGGCAGCATGTGGGATCTTCCCGGATCGGGGTACGAACCCGTGTCTCCTGCATCGGCAGGCTGACTTTCAACTACCGTTCCACAAAGAGAGCCTGACCCTGCTTTAGAGCTAAAGGGACCCGAAACGCAAACACTGGCTTTTCACTACGGCCCTGGGTTTCCATGCAGAAAGCTGGGTGGGCAGCAGCTTCCATGAGGCATTTTGGCTGTGCTCCTTTAGTTTAACGAGGGTAGGTCTTTCCGGACTCCTAGGACATGAGCACCAGTTTCCTTACAAGAACACTCAGGAATCCAGGCTCCAGTGGGCCTGTGGAGCAGCACCCAGCCCCGTAGGTCCTTCAGCGCACCCCTGTGTATGGTCAGTGAAGCGCCACACACTGCACTCTTCCCTGGGAGAGCTAGATATCCTCCGCTCTGCCACAGCTTCAGAAAGACGTTCCTAGCCAGTCCAGCAGGTCAAAAACACTCTTGTTGCCGGGATTGTAGTCCCTGCAGGCGTGCCTGCGAGAGGCAAATGAGCTTTCTCGAAAGAAGCAGGGTGCTTCCGGTTCCTGAGTAAGCTTCCCTGCCCAGCTTTAGGGCGAAAGGGAAACTCAGTGTCCACACGAGACTCGAAAATCGCCCTGGTGGGCCGTGCCGATTGGAAGGCGTGCAGCACTTTGCCTGAGGCATGACTTGCTGTTCTGCTTTCGTTTTCGGTGGTGCGCCTTTAAGGACTCCTAAGACCGTCGTGTCAGCACCCGTGTCCGTCCAAGAACACTGAGTACCGCCAGGCTCCTAGGGCCCGCTTGAGCGTCATCCAGCCCCGAGGGCCCTTAGGTGTACGCCTGCTTACGCCGAGTGTAGGGCAACATACTGCACTCTTCCTTGGGAGAGACAGATTTCCTCAGCTCTCCAACAGCTTCTGTTTCAAGGTTGTATCCAGTCCAACATGACAAGGAAGTTACTTCCACGCCAGTACATGCTCAGCACCTGGATTGGGGATGTTCAAGAGGGCCCTCCGAGTCACCTGCCAAATGTACAGGGTGCTGCCGCCCCAAGACACCACAGGGCAC